>NC_133120.1:120879948-121208103 GCF_033568475.1 Henckelia pumila
AATTGATATCAAGATAAATAAAGGAAATTTAAATTTGTTTAAATGTTCCTACCTTCCATCAACGGTCAATGTATGTGATGCTACCCGCGGATACGGTCCGGCTCATATTATTGGGGGGGCCCGTCCGTCGGAAAGCTGTACATTGGATCGACAAATGTTGTAAGTTGGGTGGAACTCCCATGGGATCGGCTCATATTATTGGGGGATCCACATGGCGACCGTCCATCACAACTTAATATTGATGGGTCATCTTGACATGTCACTTTAAACGGCGTCATATTATTGGGCCCTTATTGGACATGAGGTAAACACATGGGGGTTGCTTTGGAAGCAATTGGGCTCTACCTTTTGAGAATTATGGTTGGCTGATATTATTCGGGACCATAAGTTTGTCAATTGGACTCCATGTTCTCACTAAGGAAAAAGTTTCCCGTTTTCACTAGAGGGTGGTGAAATCATTAAAATAGTGGGAGTGAGACTCATAAAATAAAATTCGCCAATTTTATGTCTTAGTAAATTGCTTAAACAATCATCGATAATTGTCTGTTTTATCTCAGTAATCCACATGTTTCTGTTCTCCAACAAAACAAACTTATTGACGCAAAACAATACAGAATGATTCCATAAGTTAAGATTGTCCTAAGTTCGGAAAAGATTTTCTAAGTGTTAGAAAGGGCTTCTCCGAAAAACAGCCCCGGCTGATGTAACTGCCGAAAGGTTGGCCGAACTAGAGAAATGGTTGGACCATGATCTCAAGGCCAAATGTTACATGCAAAATTGGACAAGTCTAAACAAGTTTGCCATTACTGCAAGAAGCCCGTTCATTGGAAACGTAACTGCAAGGAATACCTCGAGCAGTTGCGAACTGCAAAGGGTATGTTTTACATTGAAATAAATGTTTTTCTTGATACTACTTCTTGGGTATTGGATACCAGATGTAGATCTCATATTTGCAATGAGTTTCAAATGATGACAAGAAGTAACATGCTAAGGATGGGTGAGACCGGTCAAGGCTCGGGAATGGTTCCAGAGTTAAATCCATAGCTATGAGAAATATTTGTTTAATTTTGCAGAACGGTTTTAAGTTATTGTTAAGAGATGTTTTATTTGTGCCAGATTTAATTAAAAACATTATTTCTATTTCTATGCTAGATAGAGATGGTTATTCTTGCAATTT
Source organism: Henckelia pumila (assembly GCF_033568475.1). Lineage (NCBI taxonomy): Eukaryota > Viridiplantae > Streptophyta > Magnoliopsida > Lamiales > Gesneriaceae > Henckelia > Henckelia pumila. Next base: position 120,881,126 of record NC_133120.1, read on the forward strand.
TGTGAATGGGATTTGCAATATTTACAAGAATGAATGTTTGATTGGAAATGGACAACTTGAAAACGATCTATACAACTTAAAACTAAAAGACGTTCCAGCGAATTATGTTGATAAACCGGCGACAACAAACAAAAGGAAAATCGATAGTCAAAACCCGGCAAACCTTTGGCACGCTAGGCTAGGTCATATTTCCTCAAGGAGGATGAACAAGCTAGTGGGAGAGGGCATGTTTGATATGTCTGATATTAACTCTCTACCTACTTGTGAATCCTGCCTAAAAGGAAAAATGACTAAATCTCCTTTAAGGGGAAACCTGAGCGTAGTCAGAATCTGTTGGATTTGATCCATACAGATGTTTGTGGTCCATTTAGAGTAGGGACTCAACATGGCCACACCTACTTCATTACCTTTAGTGATGATTATTCAAGGTATGGGTATTTATATTTAATGAAATATAAGTCTGAAGCATTTGAAAAGTTCAAAGAATTCAAGGCTGAAGTAGAAAACAAGCTAGGTAAAAGTATTAAAGCACTTCGATCGGATCGAGGTGGAGAATACTTGAGTACCGAGTTTTTGGACTATCTAAAAGAGAATGGGATTCTCTCTCAGTGGACTCCTCCTATGACACCACAGCTTAATGGTGTATCGGAGAGTCGTAATCGAACCTTGTTGGACATGGTTCGATCCATGATGAGCTTCACTGAGCTTCCACCTTCGTTTTGGGGCTATGCGCTTGAAACGGCGGTATTGTTGTTGAACAACGTCCACACTAAAGCAGTGGACAAGACACCATACGAGTTATGGAATGGCAAAGCTCTAAGTATTCGTACTTAAGGATTTGGGGATGTCCTGCTTACGTGAAGCGGACAATGGGAGATAAGTTGGATAGTCGATCCAGCTTGTGTTATTTTGTAGGGTATCCGAAGAATTCAATCGGATATTATTTCTATTATCCTGCTGAAACAAAGGTGTTTGTTTCTAGGAATGCCACCTTCTTGGAGAAGGAGTTCTTATTGGATAAGAAAGGCGAGATGATGGAACTCGAAGAAGTTCGAGAAGAACCCGAAATACAAAATAACGATCCTACACCTCAGGAACCATTGCTGGACACGCCTGCACCTAGAAGATCCGAGAGGACTTCTAGACCTCCTATTCGATATGGTCTTCTTCTTGAAGGGGATCAAGATGAACCCGACATTGGATATGATCCAAGAAACTTCAAGGAAGCAATTTCAGATGCGGATTCGAATTTATGGCTTGAAGCTATGCAGTGAGAATTGGATTCGATGCATACAAACCAAGTCTGGTCTTTAGTAGATCCTCCCGATGGAATTGTTCCAATAGGGTGTAAATGGATCTACAAGAGAAGCTTGGGCCTGATGGTAAGGTATTGACCTACAAGGCGCGATTGGTGGCGAAAGGTTATACTCAAAGGCAAGGAGTTGACTATGATGAAACCTTTTCACCAGTTGCAATGTTCAAGTCCATAAGAATCCTGATTGCCATAGCTGCATGATATGACTATGAGATATGGCAAATGGATGTGAAGACTGCTTTCCTTAATGGAGACATTAAGGAAGAAATCTATATGAAGCAGCCTGAGGGGTTCACATCCATGGGAAGCGAGCATAAGGTATGCAAGCTTCAGAGATCAATTTATGGTCTAAAACAAGCATCAAAGTTGGAACCAGAAATTTGATGAAACAATAAAAGATTTTGGTTTCATCAAGAACCCGGAGGAACCATGCGTGTACAAGAAAGTAGTTAAGGATGCTGTACATTCTTAGTACTTTATGTTGATGACATCCTACTCATTGGGAATGATGTAGGGATGTTGCAGTCAACAAAGATATGGTTATCAGGTAGATTTTCGATGAAGGATATTTGGGTGAAGGCATATACATTCTTGGGATACAGATCTATAGGGATAGATCTATGAGAATGATAGGACTCACTCAATCACACCTACATCGATACCATATTGAAACCGGTTTTCAATGGATTGCGGCCAAGAGAGGACTTATACCGATGTGTCTTGTGTTTCTCTATCCAAGTCTATGTGTCCCAAGACTGATGCAGAGTTAGAGAATATGACACATGTACCTGATGCGTCAGCTATAGGTAGTTTCATGTATGGGATGATATCTACCATACGGATGTAGCAATTGCTCTTGAGTGTCTCGAGAAGATTTCAGGCTAATCCTGGTCAAATGCTCTGGAAAGCCGTGAAGGACAATCTTAAGTACTTGCGAAGGTCTAAGAATATGTTCATGGTGTATGGAGGACGAGATCTGAAATTGGAAGGCTATACCGAATCTAGCTTTCAAAGTGATGTGGATGACTCGATGTCAACCTCTGGATTTGTGTTCATGCTCAATGGCGGTTCTGTCTCTTGGAAGAGTTCCAAGCAGGGTACACCTAGCGGATTCCACCACTGAGGATGAATACATCTGCGGCATCAGCTGCTGCTAAAGAGGCCGTTTGGATGTGGAAGTTCGTCCAAGTGTTGGGCGTCATTCATGAATTTGTTGGTCCTGTCCGGTGTACTGTGACAACACGGGTGCCGTGCCTCAAGCAAAGGAACCAAGGTATCATCAAAGATCCAAACACGTACTGAGGACAATACCACATAATCCAGGGAGATTGTGGAAAGAGGAGACATCACTGTCGAACGAGTGGCCTGTGCAGGTGGGAACTATATCGCTGATCCGCTTACTAAGCCCTTGCCAGGCACCATTGTTTGACAAACATCGCCGAAAGCAATGGTGGGTCTTGTAGTATGACTAGTTGGCTATAGGGGCAAGTGGGCAGATTGTAAGAGTGGGTGCCAAGTGAGCCAATGTGTGGCTATGGGCTTTGATGACTATTTGGTAATAAAACCAATCTTTTGTTTAATATTTTTACACTTTTATTAATGGCAATGACTTTATATTACTTCATATTTGTTATATTGTGATATACTGAATTGTTGTTTTGACTAAAAACCTTGAATATACTATAGTGTATGTATGATGTGGTAGAACATGGGGATGTCTATCATAGAAATACATCTTTTAGTCAACTGTATATTCTAAACTGTACATTGTCGATTGAGCCGTTCGATAATAAGGATAAGGATTCGCTCGACGTTTGAGACTAGCTATTTGCGATGCCAGAGTACCACGTTTCATTGGTAGGGAACATGGAGGATGTTCGAAGCATACAAATTGATATTCATAGGATGTAATTATCGAACTACACTATAATATATACAAATTTCGGACTTCCAAGTGGTTATCCACTTATCGAGTGGATAAAGTCCGCGGTTTTGGTTGTACACCAATTAGTCCTTACGACTTGAAACATCATGGAGACTCTATATGCTAGTACTTGTGCTTTGACTCGTTGTTTACGACTCTGAGGCGGGTCATCAGGTTTCGAGATTGGGTACAGTTACGGACACATATAGGAGTCGATAGCATTGTTGACGAGGGATTGCAGCCACCATACTTGCAGAGCTGTGGATATTCCTATGCGGATTGAGGAGATACTTAGGTGTGACAAATCTCTGGGCCCAGTAGTACTTGATGTGATTTAAGGAAATGGTTTCTTAGTACGCACATGCGATGTCACTAATTTGATCTTCAAGATGCATTGCATAGTTATCGAATCTTGAGCGACTTCTCGATATACCAATGGTTGTTTGATTCGGTCGGGATAAATGGATGAAGGGGACGTATTGTACTCTAACCAAAATCTACTGGTTCTTGTAGGCACTATCAGTGATACCTAGGGAATCAGGGGGCCGATGTTTGTCTAGGCGCTTTACCATGAGTCGTTGGGCAAGTCGGAAAAGTGTTGTTTTCCGAGTCACAAGGAGTTTGTGAGCCCTAGGCTAGCTGTCATCCCTGAACCATTGATGGGTCACTCAGTGTAATGGAGTTTTAATCCCCGTTGAGATAGTTAAATTTAAAGAGTTAAATTTTATGAACTAAGGAGTTCGGAATTCTTAATTAAGAGTAAGGGAGTAGGGATTTCCTTAAAATGACATAGGGATGGACATTTTTGGAATCCACTGAATTCGGATTCAGGAAAATTTATTTTGACTTTAAAATGTGCAGAAATGGTTTCTGTGCACATTGGGGGGAAACTCGGTTCATCAATCGAAGTCTCGATGAATTTTATATTAATTTCTGAACGAGCGGGCTTTGCTTGTCGGGCCTCAACTTACTGACTAATGGGCCCTAAGGTGTTAGTGGGGCCTGCTTTATAAATTAGTTATTGCAGTACAGAAATTACCACACAACAGCGTCATTATTTTGAGAGCAAAATTTCGAAAACCCTAGCCCCTATTCTCTCTCATATTCGGCCGATAACCCTACCACTCTGTCAGAGAAAATTCAATCTGTGATTTTGAATTCGCAGTCAGGAATATCGGAATTCAGATTCGTTTAATCTCTTCGCAGAAAAACTTCTGATAGATTTTCTAGTGCAATGTATCAGAGGGATTTAAACCCCATTCGTGGGACCTGATTGAAGGAGGTCATCAGTTCCTGGGAGATACAAGAAGCGCAAGAGAAATCTGTGTGGTGTCCATTAATTCTCGCTTCGAGATTGAAGGTACATCTTTAATTAATTGTTATTTGGAATTTTACACACACATATAATTTAATCGTTTGAACGGTTGATACCCACATCCATGGAATTGTTCCATGACAAAAAATTTTAAACTTTCCGCTGCACCGGGTATCAATCGTGATTGGTCTGGGAACACGCTAGTTTTCCAACAGAATACACTATAGAACCTTGCAGTTGGGGAATCAAAAAGTTCCATCAATTCAAGGTAGAGGACTACTTGTTCTTGACCGTCGCTTGATTCAACTGGCGATAGTCGATGCAGAGTCGATTAGAACCGTCTTTTTTCCTCACGAAGAGCACTGGAGCTACACAAGGACAATACGCTAGGTCGGATTGTGTTCCCTTGGCAATTCAAATCTTCTTATTGCTCCTTCAACTCCTTCAATTATAATGGATCCATTCGATAAGGCACTTGTGAAATAGGTTGAGTAACCTGGTGCAAGTTCAGATGTTAGGAATTCGATCTCATCGATTAGGCGGCAAACCAGGAATGTCGTCTGGAAATACATCCGAGAAACTCGATTAAACCACCGGTATCAAGTCAATTCAGGACTAGACCTATGAATCCATTTACTACATAAATCAGGAATCCCTCTGCTCCTCTCTTTATGGTAGCAAATGAGACATGGACAATAACAGAAATCAAAGGAATCCTGGATCGCGAACCCTTATCGAAAATCTATCGTAATCATCTACCAGAATCAGGTTTTGAATGCGAAACCACATTTTGAAAGGCAATATACTGTCGCCCATATACTTGGTCAGAGCATCAATCCCGACAATACAATCAAAATCAGATAATCCAAGTACAAATGCAGTCAATTCTCAATTCGAATTCCCTTTCGGATTCTAACACACAATTACGGACCATATCTCACCGAAATAGTTTCCCACCCAAAGGTGAAGTGATAGAAACGACATATGGATAAAGGCTCAACCAAATTACAATCATGGCATCACGACTATTATTATCAGATTTATAAATAGTGAGAAGCACCCGTAATCAATCAAAACATACGTAGGATAACCAAAGACTCGGAACAGTTACCTGCTATCACATCATTCGGAGCTGCATTGGCCTAATACCTCTGTCAGGCTACCACCCTCAGCCTGCTGTCGTGGAGGTTGGTGCTGATTCTGTAATTACCTCCATGACAAGATTGTTGCTGGGGCATAGAAGGAATGGACTGCCAGAAGCTGATCTTCCTTGGCTGAGTTGGCGTTCGAGAAGAACTGCCACTCTGAGCTCTATCAGAAATCCTTCGCTGAGGACAAGACTCCTAGCAAAGTGACCCGGCTGCTGGCAGATATTGCAAACTACCAAACGACGCCTCGACACTGATCACTTGGGTGACGTCCTCCACAACTTACTGGCATGATGTTCCTGAATACCATAGAATTATGCCACGAAATGAACTGGTCTAGTGCCACTGGAACTCGATGAACTGCTCCCAGACTTCTTAAATTGCTTCCTTTCGGTCGAATAAAAATAACTGATTTTCCCCCTCCGCCTGTTTTTGCCTATGTTGCCTCCCTGAACCCTCTGAGACTGATTTCGACTGCTGAGAAGTTTGGTACGGCTATTGGGACTTGCTGAGGCTATAACCTTGAACAGGAAAATGAGTTTTTTTTTTCTGAAAAGAATCTCTGCTGCTTGCTGCTAGAGAGTGCTGTCTGATTTCCTCGTTGCATCGAAAGTTCCAGCTTTCGGCTCCCTTTGCCTGATCCATGGGCATCTGCTAAGTTGTTGGGTCTCTCCCGGTATTGACCAAGGTAAAGATCTCAGGATTCAAGCGATTGATGAAATGATCGGCTTTGGCTTCCTCGTGATCTGCATATGTGAGGTGCAAACCTCAAGAGACTGTATAAAACTTGCTCACGTTACTCCTCGATACTTAAGTTCCCTTGCTTTCAGATTCGCAAACTTCGGCACCCCTTTTCCTTGTCGATACGAGACAGGAAAGAACCTCTTGGTAGAAAACATCAGATCTTGAATAGGGGGGGGGAACCCGGCAAGTACAACGGTGCTCGATTCTCATTTGCACTCATTGGTTGTGGTGCCAGCCAATTTCTTGGAAACAACCCTGTAGCTGGTGAATGACTAACCTGATTATACGATCATTGGTATAGTCAAAGGGAATCAAAGAGGCTGATCAATGGTCCTCTAGCCAACTCTCACAGTCAATGGAGTTCTCGGTACCAGTCAAGGTAGACGGTCGGGAACCGGATCAATGATAATCTCTTCAATAGAGTCTCCATCGGGGTTGCGGTTGCATCAAACTGATCCACATCCAGTACTACCCTGATCATTCGGAGGAGTTATTACTGGCGACGGATTCTCAGTAGAAGGAGGAAGTCAAAGGTGGTGGGGGTAGGTATTTCCCAATCTCCAAAAAGATCGTCGAGGTGACATATGATATCAAAGGGTCTAGGACACAATATCTCAAAGCTCAATCTCAATCTCAAAACCTGGGTATCCAATACTCTGCGCTGAGTAATCATGAATCTCCATGGATATTCGGAAAACAAATAATAGCACCAGGACAGATGTAATATCAAATAATTCATTGCTTTATAAATTAAAATCCACGAATTCATGTAATGCAATTAATTCTAATAAATCAATAAAGCATGCTCGCACGTATTTTAAAACTAAATCATTTAAATAAATCAATCACATGCGTAGAATTTAATTCATGCGGTACGAGCGATCTACCCAATCACTCTAGTTCAAATCCAAGAATCTTATCCCTCTAATACCACGTTAATGTGAGATCCCGTTTTCTAATCTTCTAATCTCAAATAATTAACTACTATCGAAACACAAAAGAGCCGAGAAAAATGAAACAATTTTTTTTTTACGCATTAATGAGTGCCGCGACTTGCACCCAAAAAAATTCCACTTCTTTTGTGAATAGTGCTGCGCTCTGATCGCAAGAACCCTTGTGCGATCCGAGCGCACTCAAAAGTGCTAAAATTTCCTGCCCGAGAAATACAAGGCTGCGCTCGATCCTACGAAACCGTGGGATAGAGCGCACCCGAACAATTGCATTAGGTTTCTGCCCAGAATTACAACAGAACAGAAATAAGGCTAACCAAATCCATTTCAATTCCATTCACATTGCTTCAAAATATAAACATGCACTATGTAATTCGACATGCATAAAAAAATACCTTACAAGTCGGAATACAATCTAAGTTCGATGATATCAATCAATTGGACTAATCAAAATATCCATGTTCCAAAAGGACACAAACACTACGACAAAACGACGTCTCACTTCATATCATTCTCACCCCAAGCTAACCCAGATGACTCGGTTCGGCTCTTGATCCCTCCTGTTGCCAAGTACACATACAAACAAAGACAACAGAAGGATAACCCGGTTAGAAATAAAAAAATTAATTTCTAAGTTAAAGAGAACAGACATGCAATATCAGATAAAACTACCTCTCATAGAAATGTAATAATCAATAACAAATCAAAATGAGAATGATTGTATGCATGACTTCAAAACTCGGGATTATCAAGTCAGATATTCAACATATCAATCGGTACTTGGTTTGGGATCCCTGGGCCAAGTCTTCACAAACAACTCACCGACACACCCATTCGGGGTGGGATGTCGCTCAAATCAACCCCTTACTACAGAGCATCTTTAGGAAGTATTCTGACACTTGGAAAAACTCGAAATCCAAAAGCCGCTTCAATATTGTATCCCTAAATCGTGTAATTTCAAAAACGAATCTATATTAATCGGCTCAATATGATTGAAAGTGTAAACAAAGAATCAAAACAAGTGCATACAAGCAAATAACATGCAGTATGTGATTATCGGGGGCTCGAAGAAGAGAATGAGTCGAAATCGTTTATTCTACCCCATTCATATTCAATGTCATCCTTGTTACCTTTCAAATTCGTCGAGGATTCCAACTGAAAATAAAAACAAATTCAAATAATTAATCAATTTCGAATCAAAACTGAACCAAAACGGAGAAACTCAATAATATTCCGTCTTCAATTCTAAAATCGATTCAGCTCCAAAAGTTCGGATCCCAACCCGGGGAAAAGACTCCTATCCAAATTTCTGAAAATGAAGAATATACAGATTCTATATCAATCTACTTTTTCAAACCAAACCCGAAAATCAATCCGAAACAAACAGAGAGCACGATAATCCAAACTCGATTTTGACGGCATAACGGCTATAAACGGTCAAACCAAAATATCTTCAACATCATGAAACAATTCAAACAACCCATATCATTTTCTAACCCAACAAAACAATCAAAATCCAACCAAAATACAACAAACCCATTTTCGTAATATGCCTCAAAATTCATATTAAAATCCAAACTTTGTTCTTTTTCCGAACCGACTTCGAATACACGATCTATGCTAGCTCAAGAAACAACATACTCGAAGATTATCAAATTCTGACAAACCCAAATAAAAATCAAAGCTTGGAGGGATCGTAGGAAAAACTTACGTCAAAACTAAGCTTTCGGTGCTGGTGATCGTGATATCTCCACTTGAAACAAAAAATCTAAAAGTTCAGATCGTGCAAATCGGGACAAAGAAAAGCTTGAAATATAGTCTCCCTTGGCTTCCGGATTCATTACGTATGAATGGAGGAGAGGAAAGGAGGAGATGTGAGGGTGATTTGATGGCAAACCTTTGTAAGGATAATATATAAAATCCTACTTTGCATGTCGGTCCCTGAAACTACTATTAAATTGATTACAATCCCTGATTCACATAATTTCCATTAATTCAAACTAAATAATAATCAACTCTTGATAATCTAAACTAATTAATTTCAGGGTATTACAATCATCTGCTGAAATGGGTTGAAACGAGAAACCCACCTCCTAGATCATCTTTTCCATGCATACTCATAAGAATCTTGGGCCAACGTAATCACACAATATTCAACAGAAAATACGCAATCATCACTGTTCAGGAAATTTTCATGGCATCATAAATATTATATTTCACAACCTTCTCATCCCTATTTCACATTCATGAGTGTACCACTGGTTACTTATGTAAACATCAATTTTATGTCATGGAAGTTTTCAAAAATGGTTTGCCTAACAACATGGGACTATTATGATCATCGTTATCCATGTCCTAGCAACGGTTTAAAAATCTGCAAGGAAATACCTAAGTCATTCACTTGTAACTAACACATTCTTCCACTAATTCCCCTAGGGTATGCATTAGACCTATCAGTTAATTGAATAATACAATCCAGTTTTTGTTCAATGGAACCAAGTTTCAAGGGATGCATAGATAGAATATGACATAACATTGATTGATGCTCCTTAGATCCAACATGGCCTTCTCAAGTTCTAACATTCCCTATGATGCATGGGATAGAAAAACATTACTGGATCCTTGCATTTTGATAAGGAATTTTTCGTTGGATCACAGCAGATACGTTCTTACCAAGTTCCATTTTTCGACAACCCTTCAGTGTCTGCTTCTTCTTTGCTATGCACAATTCTTTCAAGATAACTTTGCGTATCGAGGCACCTGCTTAATAGCATCTAACAATAGGATATTCACCTCACATCTACAAAAAGTCTCATAAAGATCCTTTATCCCTTCATATTTTCTAGATTCCTTAAGTGCTAAGGAAAAAGGGGCAACATGCTTATATTCAGAAAGTGGAGGAAACTTACCTCTTGGCGCTTCTTCCTTAGATGCTTCTCCATCAGTCGCCTTCGGTTCTTCTTGTGGCTTCTCCTTGGGTGAAGCCTCTACTTCTTTCTCCTTGATCTTCAATTCCTTCCCATTCCTTAGAGTGATTGCATTTGCATTTTTTCTTGGGTTTGGAATTGTTTGTGATGGCAAAGCGTTGGAATGTTGAGCTTCCAACTTATTGATGGCGATGGCAAGCTGTCCCATCTAGGTATTCAAGTTTTGAATACTTGCTCTGATTTCCTGTTGGAAAGTTACAGTATTAGTGGCAAGCTCCTTAACAATATTTTCAAGAAACTCACCCGGATTAGGAATTTGAGGACGTTGCTGCTGCTGTTGTTGATTGATTTGCTTGAGGGTTCCCATATCTCAGATTTGGATGATCCTTCCAACCAGGATTGTATGTGTTGGAATAGGGATCATATTTCCGCTGTGGTGGTCCAGGAAATCCTCCAGTAGCATTGACCTGTCAATCGATTCTTCTTGAAGTGTGGTACACATATCAGTAGCATGTCCCAATGCAGCACAAATCCCACACGTCTTTGCAGTCTGCCCATTCCCTACAGCCATCTGACGGACAAGAGATGTCAATTCAATTAATTGTTGCTCAAGGGAAGAGGCAATTACCTCGGTGTTTTTCTTTGGTACATGCTCATTCCTGATGGTTCCAAATTGTTGGAGAATTGGCAGCCATATTCTCTATCAGATTCCTCGCTTGTACTGGATTTTGTTCCACAAAAACTCCTCCACTGGCTGTGTCTAGCATACTTCTATCATGAGGTAACAAACCTTCATACCAAAATTGTATTAATTGATTTTCACTTATCTGGTGCTGCGGACAGCTTGCACAAAGCTTCTTGAACCGCTCCCAGTACTCGTGCAGTGATTCCCCCGAATATTGCTTGGTTCCATAGATTTCCTTCCGGATGTTTGCAGCTCTAGAGGCTTGGAAATATTTTTTCAGAAAGATTATTTTAATCTCTGTCCAAGTTGTGATAGAACCAGAGAGCAAGTAATATAGCCAATCCTTAGCAGCACTCTTCAAAGAGAAAGGAAAAGCTCTCAGCTGAATCTGCTCCTCTGTCACTCCATGGGGATTCATACTCGCGCACACCACATGGAATTCCATTAAGTGTTTATTCGTGTCCTCACCTGCAAGACCATAAAAGCAGGTAGTAAGTGAATCAACCCAGACTTAAGCTCAAAAGTAGCTTTATTTTCTAATGTAGGAAAAGTAATGCATAAGGGTTGTTGATTGGGATCAGAGTGCCCAATTGTCTAAGACTTTGGTTCGCATTAGCAGCCATCTCTTCTTCATCTGGAAAAGCAGCTCGAGCAGCTGCCTATTGTTGTTGCCTATGAAGTTCTCTTCTTTGCCTTTGCAAGGTCCTTTCAATCTCCGGTCGTAAAGTCTTCTTTAGATAAATCACCTGAAAGCATGAATGAGAGAAAACTAGAAAAAAAAAAAATAGAAGAGGGTGAGATAAAATAGAAAAAAAACAAAAAGAAATAGAACACAATAAATTAAACACTGATCCCCGGCAAACGGCGCCAAAATTTGGTAACGCTTAGTCGTGTCGCGCAAAATTAACCCAACTCAGATTAAACAATGAAAAATGTAACAGTGTGAGTAGGGATCATCGTTCCCACGAAAAAAGATAATTTAATGTGTTCAAAATAAACTGTGAGGACCTTGATTCTAATCATCAAAAGATAAACTAAAAGGCAAAGAATAAGCCCAGTGAATTAAACGCAATTTTTTTTTTTTTGAAAAATGCACGGACCTCGGACCACCTCCGAATAAGGGTACGGACATACGAAAACTTTCAAAAATAAAACAGAAGGCCCACAGACCCTTACACGAACCCTTTGCATGGACCCCTGCACGGGCCCCGTGCGTACCTCCGTGTGGAGGTCCGTGCCTATGCAAATCGACAAAAAAACAAGAACGCGAGACAGAGGATATCCGGACCCATGCACGGGGGCATATCCAGGGTCCGTGCCCTGCTGCAAATCAAGAAAATCAAGGCACAGAACCAAAATCATGCAATACAACTCCCAAACTCAACCAAAACATAAATCATGCACTACAAATACAATATCCTCAAAATACATGAAGTTCTAGGGTTGTACATTCCATCGATCTAGTAGTACATGCTTAGTTTAGTTATAAAAATCCAAAATACCATACAAGTTCGAAATACAATAATCGACTTCTCAAAACACCAAGTCCTCACTTCTATCAACTCAACCACCTAGCCATGCGATCTCTGACTCGATCCTGCCCCACCTGTTGTCATGCACAGATACAAAAACAAGGAAACAACCGGATAACTTCGGTGAGAAACAACATTCCCAGGAAAAGAGACATGCATACAAAATCAAATAGCATATCAAATCAAAGCACACATTCACTTCAATATATTCCAAAAATGACATGAGATGAATGCATGATTTCAAACTCGGGATTATTTACTCGGATAATCAATAGGTAATTCGGTTACTTGGTTGGGATCCCGAGGTCAAGATCATGCAACTAGCCACCTATGCTCCCACTCGGGGTGGTGTTACGCGTCTCAAACCCCTAAACTTTGGCGCAACTATAGGAGTTTCTGGCATTGGGGGAACTCAACATCTCGGGCCACTCATTATAGCTCCCAAACGTCTAATTCGAATCTGGACAACTCAGTCCTCTAAAAATCAAGGAAGTTGGCTCAAGATGAATGCATATGAGATTCGAATTACATTCACATAACTCAAATCAAGTATGTAATAAATCAAAAGGAAGTAAACATGCAAGCATGTGGATTTTGGGGCTCGAGAATCAATATGAACTCGAGTATTCAACCCCATTCAATTCGATGTCGACTTTTACCATTTCAAGTTTGTCGGTGATCCAAATCGTTCATTGACTTCAATCGGTTCAAGCTTCCAAGCTCGTTCAAAACCCGAATTCTTTCAAACCAAACTCTAAAAATATGAAATACGTATTTGATATTAAATTTATCAACTTGAACAAACCCGGAAATCAAACCGATATAATATAATCGATAATCCAAAACTCGATTTCAACGGCTATAAACGGTCAAACCAAAAATCTCAACGAAATATTCATCAACTCAACACCATTTACAACCCCTCATAACATTCAATCCAAGCCAAAATCCAACAATAACAAAACCCCCATTTCAAAATATGCTCTCCAAACCTACTTAGAATACACGGTCTATGCTAGCTCAAGAACAACTTACTCGAAATTTATCAAATTCTGACTACCCGAATAAAATCAAAGTTCATGGATCGTAGCAAAACTTACGTCAAAACGACGCCCTTGTTGCAGTGATCGTAAATCTCAACTCGAATCGGAAATCTGTCGATCGGATCGTGCGAATTGGGACGGAAGAAGAGCTTGAGGAATCGGCCATGGCTTCTCTCTCGGTCGACGTGAAGAAGGGAGGAAGGAGAGGTGATGGGATGATGGGGTAGGATAGATATTATATACATCAAATAATATATTAATCCCCATTGACTGGTCAACCGGCTAATTGCGATTCGGTCCCTGAAACTTCAAATTAAATCGATTCAATCTCGGATCAATTAATCTCCACTAATTCCAAAATAAAATAATAAATCCACTCTGTTAATCACGAAATAATTAGTTTCAGGGCCTTACAATTCCCCCTTCTCTAAGATTTCGATTTCGTCCTCGAAAATTTGGCAGGTCACAACTGAAACAAGAAAGAATCATTCTGAAGAAGAACTCACCTCAATCAAACAACTCTGGAAATCTCTGCCTTATATCAGATTCGGTCTCCCAAGTCACTTCCTCAACTCCGTGACGACTCCACTAAATCTTCACTAACGGAATTGACTTGTTGCTGAGCTTGCTTCTCTTTCATGTCAAGTATCTGAATCGGTATCTCGAAGTAACTCAGAGTCTCATCGAGTTCTTCCTCGTCTGGCTAAAGGAACATGGGAAGGGTTCGGATGATATTTCCGCTACATCAAAACGTGAAGCACATCGTGGATTCCTGAAAGAGATGGAGGAAGAGCAATCCTATAGGCAAGATCTCTATCTTCTCCAAGATCACATATGAACCAATGAATCTCGGCGACAACTTCCATCTTTTCCAGAATCTGACAGTGCCTCTGAACGAAGAAATTTTCAGAAAAACTTGGTCTCCCTGATCAAAACACAGTGGTCTGCGTCTAATATTAGCGTACTTGGCCTGTCAATCTTGGGCTATCTTCATTCTGATTCAAATCAACTTCACCTGCTCTGCCATATTCGCGAATCATAACTGGACCCAACTCAGGTGATTCTGAAATTTCATCCCAAAATAACGGAGATCTGCACTTCTTCGTACAAAGCTTCGAAAGGTGTCATTCCAATACTCTCTTGAAAGCTGTTATTGTACGAAAATTCCACTAGAGGCAAAGAATCTTGCCAACTTGAGACAAAATCAAGCACTACGGCTCGAAGCATATCTTCCAAAGTCTGGATCGTACGCTCGGACTGACCGTCGGTCTGAGGGTGATACGCTGTGCTCAAGTGCAAAACTAGTACCCAAGGCCTCCTATAAATTGTGCCAAAATTTTAGAAGTGAATCTCAGATACTGTCTGATACTATCAACTTCGGCACGCAGTGAAATCTCACAACCTCCCTGACATAAAACTCGGTCATCTGATCGTGACGGGATGCCATTCTGTACGGAATGAAAACAAGTAGGTTTTTATCACTCGGTCAAACAATACTCAACCCGAAACTCAAACTTGAACTGATCGGTAGCTTCGAAACAAAATATGTCATAATGTAACCATATTCCATTCTGAATCAGTATAACCACAACACATCGGGTGGTTCTCTCTGCTTTCTATGGCTGGGAGTTCAGAACATCAAAACATATACATCAAACGCCATTCCTTTTCTGTTCTACTAAATCTGATTCTTTAAATCATCAACATCTTTTGGTCTTTTGAACGAATACTGCATAGACTTTCAACGTTCCAATCTCAAGAGTCGATTTCTCAATCAGATTCATCTGGTAAACCAAAATGATCACTCTCGAATAAGGCATAGCATTGACTTGAAACTCAAATGGTGCCCAGATCTGACTTTCTTCATCAAACTCCAAAAAATTGAATCAGTTTCTATACGTTATAGATCCTTTTCAATCAATTCGGATTCTGTTCGGAACAAAGATTATGATAGAATTCCTATTTGCTTCGAGTTCTAACTCGAAAGTGCAACAATCGTCGATCAAAATAGAATTACCGATTGTAGATAAGATAAGAACATATCTTTCGGTTTATAACATCAGTTGCTGCATTCAATTCGAATCGGCTTTCACTGTCAAAATCATTCGGTAAAATAAATTCATCTCTTCTATCACTTAATAAGTTCACACCACGAAAACAAATACTCCAATTGTAATATCGGAAAGGATTACAGAAATCTTCTCATAATAAAATGACACTAGATATTTTAATTAATAAGATTCGCTACGAGCTCAAAATCCAAAATCAAACATTGAATCTCGAGCGCCTTCAGTTGCTTCGATGCATAAGCTATCATATGCTTCCTCTGAATACAAATATTTCCCAATCTCAATAAGAAAGAAATGAACTAAAGATCATCAGTACAAAAGAATAAATAATGCTGATCTCATAAGATTCGGTTTGTACGAAAAATGCTTCATTCGGTTAATTGAGCAATCGGCTTCACAAACGATAAGAATTCCTCGATAAATCTGCTTTTGGAACTCTATAGACTCATAAATATTCAAATATCATCCATTGTTATAGGACTCAGCCAAAATCATAACAGCTTCGATTTTTCAGTGGTCCACCGAAATCTCGTCTCAGAGATAAAAAATAATCGCTAGAATAACTCTATCCCATCAAGATTCGTACTTTGATAGAATCACATATAACTGCTCGGCTCGCAAGATATGCAAACGACTCTCAAATGCTTTGAATGATCGGTTCTACTCTTTGAATAGACATGAAAACGCATCGATAAGAATAACTCTAAATCCATTTATATACTTCTGGAAGATTCGGTTCATACGATCCAAAACACTACAGGAGTGTTTACCAAACCAAAAAAGGCACGACTATAATTTCAAAACGGCCATACCTCAATCTGAAAGATATCTTGAGGACACTTTCTTCACAAACCCGCAGTTGAACGACATTTTCATTTCGATTCAATGCTGCATTAAAAACTCACAAATCGGAGACAATTCAGGAATATAATCCGGAACAACATTAGCAACTCTAAAATCCTCTGAGATATTAACCAATTCGGTTTCCCATTCAGGACATCAACTGCAACCATCAAGAATTCTTCTGCACGATTCTGAATCAAACGGATCATCGACAAAATAGATCTCAATTGAATCTTGAATAGATAATCCTTACCAAACGATCTCCACTCATCTGTCATCTCTAATCTGTATTTAAAAAATTATGGAACCATCCACGGTTGCCCCGTACTTGGTCAAGAAGCTAAACAACCAACACTGCCAATCTTTGATAACTCAAATACAAACAGTGTTGTACAAACATATCCCCATCAATTTGTAATTACAAAATTTTTGGACTAACCTTACAACAATCAATCCTTCTAATCAGAGACAGAGAATATCAACGACAATATTTGAAGGCTCCGAAGACAAGATAAACATTACACAGATTCCTCAACAAGAAGATAAGAAACACATCCACATCTATCAATTTAAAAGCAGAAACCTGAAAATTGAACAATTACCTGCTATGTCATTTCTGGTGTAGTCTGAGCCTGATCCTCGATAAGAGCAAAAACTAGTGTCTGTTGTGTCAGTGGTTGATTTACGTTCTCATGACCTTCCAGTTGATCCTGACTCAGCAGCTGAAATGAGTGGAACCACAGGAGCTTGCCTCTCCGCTGAACCAACGGTCTAAAAGAACTTACAATTTGATCTCCAACGATACCATGCTGAGGACATATCCTAGCAAAGTGTCCTGGCTGCTCACAGACGTTACAGTTACCAAAGATTCCTCTACACTGATTGCTTGGATGGCAACCACCACAGTCATTGCAGGTCATACTGAAGATCTCGAACTCTGTCCTGAACCAAACTGTTTTGATTCGTTGGAGTTAGAAAAACTACTCCCAGTCTTCTTGAACTATTTTCCTCTCGGTTTAAGATGATCCCCAAGGTTACTCCTCTGTATCTGGTCGATTGTTGAAACGGAATCTGCTGAAGAAATCCAGACTTAAAAAGATCCCAAGAGACGGTCGTACCTTGATTCTCTAATGATTTCTTCTTTGATATCCACCAACTTTTGGCAATCCCCTGGAAGTTGAAACACAACTAACCTAATTCGTTGGTATCAGTATAGTCAAGAGAATCAAACAACTTATCGATACCTCTAACCAGTTTCCACACCCAACGGCATTTTCAGCACCCTTCAGAGTCGGTGGTTTAAACGATTGAAACCTCATTAGCAAAGATTCCATCGGTGTCGGATTGGCATCCATTAGTCAGTTACAATACTCTCCTGTTCGATCGGAGGTTTATTGCTGGTTGTTGCCTATTCAAAAATTCATCGAGGGAAACATACCTTATATCAAGAGGATTAGGGCACAAATATCTCATAAAACTCAAATCACAAATTCTGTGTCCCTCAATCTCTATTCGACTAACTCATTCTAGCTCAAGAGAAACTCGGATTCAATTGGGAATAAATTACAGTTTATATCTCAAGAAATTCATGCTTTATAATTTTAAATAACATAATCATGTATTTCAAGTTCTCATAAATAACAAAACATGCTTTCAATTAAATCAAGTAATCATGCTTCGAGAATTAAATCATAACTCAAGTAATTAAATTAACTCGAGAATTGAAAAATCATGCTCGCAGAATTCTAATATTCAAATAAAGAGTTCAATCACATGGGAGAAATCAATTCACGCGGACTCGATCTACCCCGCTCACTCTAATTCAATCCAAGATCTTATTGCTTTGATACTACTTAATGTGATGACCTTGATTCTAATCATCTAATCATCAAAAGATAAACCCAAAGGCAAAGAATAAGCCAAGTGAATTAAACGTAATTTCTTTTTTGAAAAAATGCACGGACCCTGAACCACCTCCGGATAAGGGTTCGGACATACGAAAACTTTCAAAAATAAAACAGAAGGCCCACGGACCCTTACACGGACCCTTGCACGAACCCCGTGTGTAACTCCATGTGGAGGTCCGTGCCTATGAAAATTGGCAAAAAAACAAGAACGCGAGACAGACGACATCCGGACCCATGCGCGGGGGCATATCCAGGGTCCGTGCCCTGCTGCAAAACCAGAAAATCAAGGCAATAACAGAACCCAAATCATGCAATACAACTCCCAAACTCAACCAAAACATAAATCATGCATTACAAATACAATCTTCTCAAAATACATGAAGTTCTAGGGTTGTACATTCCATCGATCTAGTAGAACATGCTTCGGTTTAGTTATAAAATCCAAAATACCATACAAGTTCAAAATACAATAATCGACTTCTCAAAACACCAAGTCCTCACTTCTATCAACTCAACCACCTAGCCATGCGATCTTTGACTCGATCCTGCCCCACCTATTGTCATGCACACATACAAAAACAAGGCAACAGCCGGATAACTCCGTTGAGAAACAACATTCCCAGCAAAAGAGACATGCATACAAAATCAAATAGCATATCAAATCAAAGCACACATTCACTTCAATATATTCCAAAATGACATGAGATGAATGCATGATTTCAAACTCGGGATTATCTACTCGGATAATCAAAAGGTAATTCGGTTACTTGGTTGGGATCCCGAGGTCAAGATCACGCAACTAGCCCACCTATGCTCCCGCTCGGGGTGGTGTTACGCATCTCAAACCCCTAAACATTGGAGCAACTATTGGAGTATTCTGGCACTGGGGGAACTCAACATCCCGGGCCACTCGTTATAGCTCCCAAACGTCTAATTCGAATCTGGGCAACTCAGCCCTTTAAAAATCAAGGAAGTTGGCTCAAGATGAATTCATATGAGATTCGAATTACATTCACATAACTCAAATCAAGTATGTAATAAATCAAAAGCAAGTAAGCATGCAAATATGTGATTTTGGGGCTCGAGAATCAATATGAACTCGAGTATTCAACCCCATTCGATTCGATGTCGACTTTTACCTTTTCAAGTTTGTCTGTGATCCAAATCGTTCGTTAACTTCAATCGGTTCAAGCTTCCAAGCTCGTTCAAAACCCGAATTCTTTCAACCAAACTCTGAAAATATGAAATACGGATTCGATATCAAATTATCAACTCGAACAAACCCGAAAATCAAACCAAAATAATATATTCGATAATCCAATACTAAATTCGACGGCATAACGACTATAAACGGTCAAAACAAAAATCTTAACTCAATATTTATCAACTCAACACCATTTAAAACCCCTCATAACATTCAATCCAAGCCAAAATCCAACAATAACAAAACCCCAATTTCGAAATATGCTCCAAAAAATCATATAAAATCCAAACTTCGTTCTTTTTTAAACAAACTTCGAATACACGGTCTATGCTAGCTCAAGAACAACATACTCAAAATTTATCAAATTCTGACCACCCAAAAAAATCAAAGTTCATGGATCATAGCAAAACTTACGTCAAAACGACGCCCTTGTTGTGGTGATCGTGAATCTCAACTTGAATCGGAAATCTAACGGTCGGATCGTGCAAATCGGACGGAAGAAAAGCTTGAGGAATCGACCATGTCTTCTCTCTCGGTCAACGTGAAGAAGGGAGGAAGGAGAGGTGATGGGATGATGGGGTAGGATAGATATTATATACATCAAATAATATATTAATCCCCATTGACTAGTCAACCGGCTAATTGCAATTCGGTCCCTGAAACTCCAAATTAAATCGATTCAATCTCGGATCAATAATCTCCACTAATTCCAAAATAAATAATAATCCACTCTGTTAATCACGAAATAATTAGTTTCAGGGCCTTACATAAACAAAAAGGAGGTTTTGAGGTTTGAGATTAACTAACTAAAATTTAAATAATTAAAAAGAAATATTATCAACTAGCATGCAAGAATTAAAATTCAACTAGAGAAATTAATAAGAGACGAGACTTGGTATCGATCGACTACACCCTTGATATTTACTCATTCAATCATTGATTCCCTAAAAATAATTAATCCTATCAAATATTCATCATTGGAAATCAAATTTCTGTTTCACCTTAATTTTAGCTAATTAGAAAAACAATATTCTAAATTAACCCTTACAAATAAATTAACTCGGATTTCAGCGATCTAGATTTAAATTTATGATAGCATGCAACTAGTAAAACTGACGAATCTAGACAACACAATCACCAAAGGTTGTATTTAGCCTAGTCAATATTTGACCCTACAATTTAATAAATTCAACAGTAAAAAATATCAAACTTAGTTTCTTCGCAAATTAGTTAATTCAAACAATTACGAATTTGAATTCTAATTTAGCTATCGTTTGAAAAACAAAATCCTAAGATGACCAATCCTAAAATATCGCATACAAACATGAAATAAAACAGATCAAATATTGATACTTAATAAGAATTAAACACAAATCAAACCGACTCTCCCCTCGAGGTGGAGAGTGCATATTTAAATCCTCTAGACTTTGAAGCAACTATATAGAGTTAAATTGGTCATTGCAGTAAATCGTCTGCCAATGCCCCCTACTATAGTTCTCAGAACGTCTAACTCAAAATGAAATAAAATCCATTGGCTCAATATGAATGCAATACAAATAATAACTCATTCAATAAATGCAAGTAAATCAATTAACATGCAAGTATGTGATTTTTCCGGAACACTTGAATCAAGTCGTATTCGAGTCACTCGTTCCATTCCAGTCTAAGTCATCTTATACCTCTTTCAAACGTCGATGCTCCAACCGGCTACAATCTTCAAACTGCAAAAAGCTGCAACCTCGCAACTCCATTGTCTTCAAATCAATGATAGAACGAAGCTCTCGCAGCCGTGATCGCTAATCTTCCTTCAAAAATAAATTATAACAGACGGATCGAGCTCGAACTAAATCCAAAAGCTTGAAGTCACGTTGGGGAGTCTTCAATGGAGGGAGAGGCGATGGAGGAGGTGATGGAGTGAAAGAATGGGTCAAAATCATGCTTAAATATCTAACAATTCCAATATTTGCATTTTATTCCCTGAAAAAATCCAAAATTTGCAAAAAGGACCCTGATCAAAATCAAGTCATCTCTTGAACTCTAGAATCTCCGATTATCTCAAATAAAGTCAATTAAGATAAAATCGGGCGTTACAATTCTCCCCCTCTAAGAAAAGATTTCGTCCTCGAAATCAAACACGGTTCCAACACGAACATTGTCTCTCTAATACTCCTTCAAGTCCGTCAATCAAAAGTCGACTCATTCTCGTCAGCATAATCTTCTTCTGCTCAGTTACAATCAAATCATCTCTAGTTCCAACTCAAGGCGTAACATCTAAGTTTGACTTGTCTGACCTGGCTGTCCATCGTTCTGAGGGTATAGAACTGAAAAATTGCAATCAGACAACAAAATCTCATCGAAGTCTATGCTGAAAGAATGAGTGCATCAAGGATCTCTATCTAAACTGACAGACTTCGGCAAAACATACAATCTGACAAAATTTCTGAGAAAAATCTAACATCTGATCATGTCTGAGAATCACTATGTAGGGAAAACACTGCAGACCCATCAATCGATCAATCAAAACAGATAGTAGATAAAATAAAAACAACTCAAAACATCAGTTGTTGCATACAATTCCTCAGATAAAGATTCACAGTCAAAAAATCTCATACAATCTAATCCTCTTTTCTGCCTCCAAATCAGTTCCGTTTGCGAAAAAAATTTCTCCAACTCTTAAGATTAGAAAATATCACGTAAATTTCCTCATAAGACAATAGATAACAGATCTTATAATCAATAAGATCGCTGCGAGATCAAAGTATAGATTGAGACATTGAATCTCAAGCGTCTTCTGATGTCTCAATGTCTAGACTATAACGCGATTCCTCTGAATAAGAATACATCCTCAAAATCTTGATAAGAAGATAGTGCTAATCGACAGAATTCCATCATCAAATCATACAATCGAAAATAATTCAGACACCGAAGAATAGCATACAACTGTTTGGTACCACAATATGTTATACGATTCTCAAAAGTTCTGAAAGATCAGTATAATTCTTATTCCAAAAGACAAGTAATCATCGATAAGAATTCCTAGTCCCAACTAATTCTTCTGAAAGATCCGGTTAAAATAAAGATTAACAACACTACAGGAGTGTTCGTCAATTTGAACGATTCAACAAAAGTTTAGAGACGCGATAAACATTAAACAGATTCTTCAATAAGAAGGCAAGAGACTCACAAGTCTTTATCAATCAATAAGAGTAGAAACCCAAAATCGAACGTTACCTGATCTGTCAGTATCAGGTGCAGCCTGAGTCTGTGGACCTCAGACAGAGCAAAAACTTGTGCCTGCTGTCTAGGAGGCTGGCTTGCATACTGATTATCTTCCTGTCTATTCTGCTGCTGAGGTTGGAAGGAGTGGACAATAGGTGCTTGCCTCTGAGGCTGAGGTGACTGTCGCGAATAATTTCCACTCTGAGCTTGAGCAGAGACACGCTGAGGAAAAGCTCTTGCAAAGTGCCCCGCCGGGTTACAAATATAGCAGCTTCCAAAAATACCTCTTCAATGATCACTAGAGTGACGACCTCCGCAATTGGCACAAGACATGCTTGACTGACTCTAACTCTGTCCCGATCCAAACTGCTCGAGCCACTAGATCTCAAAGAACTGCTTCCGTGCTTCTTAAACTGCTTCCCCTTCGGATGATAGTAATCCTTTCTATTACCTCCACTGCTACCACATTCAGAACTCGGTGGTTGACTTTGTATCTGAAAAGATTGATTCTGGTATTGGGAAGGTTGGTTTTGGTATTGAGAAGGTTGTTCCTGGAACTGTCCCTGCTGCTGAGGCACAAACTGACTTCCTCTCTGTCTTCACAAACCTGCTTCAGCTTATTTTGCATGATTCATGGCATCCGCAAAATTATCAGACCTAGTAGTGTTTACTAGCGTGAATATATCAGGGTTCAGACCATTAATGAACTGGTAGGCTTTTGCTTCTTTGTTGTCGACAATGTGCGGTGCAAAATGCAATAGATTGTCAAACTTGGCCTCATACTCCTCAATATTCAAATTCCCTTGTCTCAAATTTGCAAACTCGGCTCCCTTGTTCTTTCGGTACGAAACTGGGAAAAACCGCTTATAAAACTCAGACTTAAACAGATTTCAGTTAATATTTGTACCTCGGTTCTCCATGGATCTTGTGAGACCTCGTTTCTAATCAACTAATATCAGACGACAAGCGATATGTAAACAAGAACCCAAAGTATTTTTTTTTTAAAAGGAGGCTCGCGCGCCCGCGCTTATAATACGCAAAAACTAGAGCGCCCGCGCTCTTAGTAAGAGAGCCCGCGCCCACACCTCGCAAAGAGGCCGCGCGCCCGCGCCAACAACCGCGTGCCCGCGCCGTCCCCTCGCCCAGAGAAGTTAAGGCACTGAAATAAACTCAATCAAAACCTAAACACTTGCATTAAGAGTATTTGACATGCCAATAACAATACAAGAAAGGTTTAGGGAAGAGAAACATTCAATTCGATAGTACCTACTTCGTTTCTTGCTTACAAAACAAATACGAGAAGTTCGAATGACTAAACATGATCGCAAAACATAACTAGGTTGACATGCTGATTCGACTTCTAAACGAGTCTCACTTCTATCTCTTGCTCTGGACGCTAACCAGGTCTATGCTGACTTGATCCTGCCCTTCCTGTTGCCAAGTACACATACAAAACAAAGCAACAGCCGGATAACTGGTGAGAATGATAATCCCAATAAAAGCAACATATCAAGTAATACAACAATAAACATGCTTTCAAGACAACAACAAAATCAATAACTACGTAATGAAATGCATGTATTTAAACCGGGATATCAAATCTGATAACAAAGGATTGCTGCTGTGCTTTTGGGATCCTGAGGATGAGATCACGTGATGACTCACCGACTCTTCCAATTGAGATGGTGCCACGTATCCCACTCCTCTAGACTTTGAGCAACTATAGTGAGTATGCTAGCACTAGGCGCAACGACTACGTCCTAGGCCACTCGAATATAGCTCCCAAACGTCTAACAAAAGGCTGTTTTGCCCATCGAAACAATAGTGCTGGCTCAATATGAATGCATATGGGAACAAAAAGGAACTTAGCCATATAATTCATTCAAATAATCAACAAAATACAGGTTCCATAAACTAGAACCAGTATCAATGCAATATGTGATTTTAAGGGAAACTCGAGAACCAACTGTCCCGAGTATGCTATCCCGCTACAATGACTGCTTTTACCTTTCAACGTCATAGATCCAACTCCAGACAAGCTACAACAAAAGATCGTATCAAAAACTATACAACCTAAACAACAAACAACGGTTCAAGGAAATCTCTTTACCATTCTTCGTCCAACTCTCGAATTCTGCTAACACAGGGCTCGACAAACTCCAAAAAATCTGTACGAATACAAAAGTTTATCAACAACCACGATCACTCACAAGCCAAGGCTTCAATCAATACAAAAATGATTTGAAACCCCAAAGCTCAAACCGATGGCATAACGGCTATAAACTGAACAAACCGGAAATGCACACAGAAGTTCAATACTGATATAACCTCATATCAATGCCCAAAACAACAATAACAAAGCAAACCCATCAATCTCAAAATCCACATTTTCGAAAATGGCTTCTAAAAATCATAACAAATCCGAACGTCGCTCTAATTCAAAACCGACAGATAATAAACGATCAAAACTCTGTCTAGAACAACATACTCGAATCTAGAACGATTCTAACAACATTTAAAAACTAGAATGTATCCTATCGTAGAAAAACTTTCGATATAACGAAGCTCTCACTGCAGTGATCACTAATCTTCCTTCAGAAATAATTTCTAACGAACGGGTCGAGCTCGGAATGAAATCACAAAGCTCAAAAGCTCAAAAGTGGCATCTACAATGGAGGAGGCGTGCTTGAGGAAGGAGGAGAAGGCTTCTCCAATCAAATCCAAGTGTAGATAATATATAAAAATCAATATTTGCATTTTGGTCCCTAAAATTTCCAAAATTTGCAAAAAGGACCCTGATCAAAATTAAACCAGCTCAAGAACTCTGAAATCTCCGATTAACTCAAATAACTCATTTAAGATAAAAACGGGGTGTTACAATTCTCCCCCACTAAGAAAAGATTTCTTCCTCGAAATCAACGAGAACCACAACTCATAAGATAGAATAAAGAACTAAAGATAGTAAGAAGAACTCACGTCATCCGAATAACTCTGGAAAACGCTGTCTCATGTCAGACTCTGTCTCCCAAGTCGCTTTCTCGACTCCGTGACGGCTCCACTGTACTTTCACCAACGGAATCAACTTGGTTCTGAGTTGCTTTTCTTTTCGATCAAGGATCTGAATCGGTCGTTCAAAATAGCTCAGGGTCTTGTCTAACTCGGCTTCGTCAGGCTGAAGGATATGAGAAATATCTGGTTGATACTTTTGCAGCATAGAGACGTGAAAAACGTCGTGAATACCAGATAAATATGGAGGAAGTGCAAGTCTATAGGCAAGATCGCCTATCTTCTCGAGAATCTCGTACGGACCGATGAATCTCGAAGATAACTTTCCTCTCTTCCCAAATCTAACAGTGCCACTGAAAGGTGAAATCTTCAGAAAGACTCGGTCTCCCTGATCAAAACTCAGAGGTCTACGCCTGACATTCGCATACTTCGCCTGTCTATATTGAGCTGACTTCATTCTGGTCTGAATGATCTTAACCTGCTCTGCCATATATCTAAGCATCTTCGGTCCCAAATCTGGTGACTCGGACAATTCATCCCAAAACAACGGAGATCGGCACTTCTTACCATACAAATCCTCAAAAGGCGCCATACCGATACTCGCATGGAAGCTGTTGTTGTAAGAAAACTCGAAAAGAGGCAAAAAATCCTGCCAACTAGTGCCAAAGTCTAGCATTACCGCTCGCAGCATATCCTCTAACGTCTGGATAGTCCGCTCTGACTGTCCATCAGTCTGAGGATGATAAGTTGTACTCAGATGCAATCGAGTACCAAGTGTCCCCTGAAGACTGTGCCAGAAGTGAGAAGTGAATCTAGGATCTCTGTCTGAAACGATCGACTTCGACACACCATGCAATCTCACAACATTGCTAACATACAACTCCGCCATCTGATCATGACGATACGTCATCCTGTACAAAATAAAACACGCAGACTTCATCAATCGGTCGATCACTACCCAAATGGCATCGCATCCTCGAACGGATCGTGGTAGCTTCGTGACGAAATCAATGGAAATGTGATCCCACTTCCATTTAGGAACAGATAGACTATGCAACAGACCTCCTGGTCACTTCCGTTCTGCTTTCACCTGCTGACAATTCAAACACTGAGATACAAACCTCGCTAAGTCGCTCTTCATTCTCTTCCACCAAAACTGAATCTTCAGATCGTTGTACATCTTACGACCTCCAGGATGAATACTAAACCGACTGCAATGAGCCTCTCAAAGAATACGCTGCCTCAACTCAGAAATATCAGGCACAACAATACGGTTATTCACATACAGTACATCATCTCTAACCTGGAATTCAGACTGATGCCCAGATCTGACTTTCTCTACTGAAACCTGAATGCTCGGCTCAGACTTCTGTGCTTCTCTGAATGCAACAAACAACTCCAGTTCGGCTTGAATAGCAAACACTCTGATAGTCTCCCTATCTGTTTCAAACTCTAAATCAGAAGTGCAACAATCATCGATCAACTGAGAAACACCAATAGTAGAAAGAGATAAAAAAACATAGCTTTCGGCTCAAGGCATCTGCAACTGCATTCGACTTTCCCAAATAATACTTGATTTCACAATCGAAATCCTTCAACAGATCTAACCATCTTCTCTGTCTCATATTCAGCTCTGCCTATGAAAACAAGTACTTAAGGCTCTTATGGTCAGAAAAGATCTCGAAAGACTCACCATAAAGATAGTGACGCCAGATCTTCAGAGCAAAGATGATCGCAGCTAGTTCAAGATCATGAACCGGATAACGAGTCTCGTGCGGTTTCAGCTGCCTCGATGCATACGCTATCACATTCTTATGCTGCATAAGAACACAACCCAAGCCTCGGTTAGAAGCATCACAATAGACTGTGAAACCTCCAGTATCCTTCGGAATAGAAAGAATTGGAGCACTGGTCAGTCTCCTCTTCAGATCAACAAAGCTAGCCTCACAATCTGGAGTTCAAACAAAAGGCGCATTCTTCTGAGTCAGCTGGGTAATAGGCTTGGCAATAGACGAGAAACCCTCGATGAAACGACAGTAATAACCAGCTAAACCCATGAAGCTTCGGATCTCAGGTACTGATGTAGGTTTAGGCCAATTCATAACCGCTTCAATCTTGCTGGGATCGACATAAATCGCATCTTCAAAAATAATATGACCGAGAAAGACAACTCGATCTAACCAGAATTCACACTTAGACAGCTTGGCAAACAACTGCTCAACTCGCAAAATCTGCAGTACGGTCCTCAAGTGCTCTGCATGGTCAGTACGGTTCTTCGAGTAGATAAGAATATCATCGATAAAGATAATGACGAACTCATCTAAATAACGCTGAAAGATACGGTTCATCAAACCCATAAAAACCGCTGGAGCGTTAGTCAAACCGAACGGCATGACTATAAACTCAAAATGACCATACCCCGTTCTGAATGCGGTCTTAGGAACGTCTTCCTCTCGCACTCTCAACTGGTGATAACCTGACCTCAGATCAATCTTAGAGTAGACAGAAGAACCCTGCAGTTGATAAAAAAAGTCATTTATTCGGGGTAAAGGATACCTGTTCTTAACTGTAGCCTGATTCAATTGGCGGTAGTCGATACAGAGCCGCATAGAACCATCCTTCTTCCGAACAAAAAGCACAGGAGGACCCCAAGGCGACACACTAGGTCTGACGTATCCCTTGGCAATTAAATTCTCAAGCTGCTCCTTCAACTCTCTCAATTCAACAAGTGCCATATGATAAGGAGCTTTTGAAATAGGTTGAGTACCTGCCACTAAGTCAATACTGAATTCAACCTATTGAATGGGTGGCAATCCAGGAACATCTTTCGGAAACACATCAGCAAAATCTCTAACCACTGATAAGTCAACCAAAGCTGGGCTAGATTTCAGTACATCAACCGCATAAACCAAAAATACTTCTGCACCTCTCTGTAACAAACGAGTCATAGATAACACTGAAATCAAAGGAATTCTAGATCAAGAACCCTTACCAAAGAATTTCCACTCGTCTGCCATTTCAGGTCTGAACCTGACAACCTTCAGAAAACAATCAACTGTTGCCCTGTACTTGGTCAAAGCATCTATACCGACAATACAATCAAAATCTGACAACCCAAGCACAATACAGTCGAATTCTAACAAATTCTCCTCAAAACAAAGTTCACAGTTCCTGACTAGTCTGACAGAAACAATTCCTCCACCCAAAGGTGAAGTAACAACTACTACTGTAGGCAACAATTCAGTCGGCAAAGCATGCAATAACACCAATTTCTCAGAGATAAAGGAATGGGAAGCACCTGTATCTATCAAAACATGAGCAGAATAACCAAAAATCAAACAGTTACCTGCTATAACATCGCCAGGTGCTGCCTGAGCCTGATCCTCTGTCAAGGCAAAAACTCGTGCCTGCTGTCTCGGAGGCTGGTTTGCAGTAGTGTTACCTCCCTGTCTGTTCTGCTACTGGGGCTGGAAAGAGTGAACTGCAGAAGACTGCCTCTCAGGCTAAGATACAGGTCTAGACAAACTCCCACTCTGAGCTCTATCTCTGTTACGTTGTGGGCACACCTTAGAGAAGTGTCCCGGTTGCTGACAGGTGTTACAATTGCCAAAGACTCCCACACACTGATCCGGTGAGTGTCTTCCTCCACACTTGCTGCAGTACAAGGATGATGATCCAAAGCTCTGTCCTGAACCAAACTGTCGGGAACCACTGGAACTAGACGAACTGTTCCCCTGCCTTTTGAACTGTTTACCCCTTGCCTTGTACTGATCCTTTCTGTTTCCCCCACTGCTACCACTTTCATACCTCTGCTGCTGGTTTTGATGCTGAGATGGTGGGTTTTGATACTGAGACGGTTGGTTCTGATACTGCCTCTGTTGCTGGGGTGCCACCTGTTTACCTCTTTGCCTCCACAAGCCTTCTTCCGCTCCCTTTGCGTGATTCATGGAATCCGCAAAGATGTTAGGTCTGTTGGTGTTAACCAATGTGAAGACGTCGGGGTTCAACCCATTAATGAACTGATCTGCCTTAGCTTATTCATCTCCGGCAATTAGCGGCGCAAAACGCAACAGACTATCAAACTTAGCCACGTACTCTTCGATGTTCAGATTCCCTTGCCTCAGGTTGGCAAACTCTGCTCCCTTATCTTTACGATACAAGATAGGGAAAAACCGCTTATAAAATTCAGATTTAAAAAGAGTCCAAGTAGCTTCCGTACCTCTGCTCTCCATTGCTTTCTTTGTCATGATCCACCAGCTCTTAGCAACCCCACGTAGCTGATGAATGACTAACCTGATTTTGCGGTCATCTGTGTAATCAATGGAATCGAATAGCTGATCAATATCATCCAACCAACTCTCGCAGTCAACTGGATTTTCTGAACCCATCAATAACGGCGAATTGAACGACTGAAACCTCTTCGGCAAGGTTTCCATAGGCGTTGCTGAAGCATCCAACTGATCAACTTCAGTGCTAGCTTGCTCAGTCGTAGGGATAACTGGCGGTGTGTTTTTGTTTATCACTCGACAATCAAAGGTTAGGACACGAGATATCTCAATCGCTACAATCAGTGCCCTTACAACCGCTTGGAATACCGGATACCAGTTGATAACAGAAACATTTATATCTCAAGTAGATCATGCTTTATAAATTAAATCACATAACCATGTAATTCAATAATTCTCAATAATAAAGCATGCTCGCATGGAATTAAGTACACAGTTGAAATAATTCAAACACATGAGAGGAGCCAATACACGCAGACTCGATCTACCTGCTCACTCTAGTTCGACCAAGAATCTTAATGCTCTGATACCACTTAATGTGAGACCTCGTTTCTAATCAACTAATATCAGACGACAAGCAATATGTAAACAAGAACCCAAAGTATTTTTTTTTAAAAGGAGGCTCGCGCGCCCGCGCTGACATCAGCACGCCCGCGCCTACGCCCCGCAAAACCCAGCACGCCCGTGCCTAAGGAAGCGCGCCCGCGCTTATACTGCGCAAAAACTAGCACGCCCGCACTCTTAGTAAGAGCGCCCGCGCCCACAGCTCGCAAAGAGGCCGCGCGCCCGCGCCAACAACCATGCGCACGCGCCGTCCCCTCGCCCAGAGAAGTTAAGGCAATGAAATAAACTCAATCAAAACCTAAACACTTGCATTAAGAGTATTTGACATGCCAATAACAATACAAGAATGGTTTAGGGAAGAGAAACATTCAATTCGATAGTACCTACTTCGTTTCTTGCTTACAAAACAAATACGAGAAGTTCGAATGACTAAACATGATCGCAAAACATAACTAGGTTGACATGCTGATTCGACTTCGAAACGAGTCTCACTTCTATCTCTTGCTCTGGACGCTAACCAGGTCTATGCTGACTTGATCCTGCCCTTCCTGTTGCCAAGTACACATACAAAACAAAGCAACAGCCGGATAACCGGTGAGAATGATAATCCCAGTAAAAGCAACATATCAAGTAATACAACAATAAACATGCTTTCAAGAAAACAACAAAATCAATAACAACATAATGAAATGCATGTCTTTAAATCGGGATATCAAATCTGATAACAAAGGATTGCTGATGTGCTTTTGGGATCCCGAGGATGAGATCACGTGACGACTCACCGACTCCCAATCGAGGTGGTGCCACGTATCCCACTCCTCTAGACTTTGAGCAACTATAGTGAGTATGCTAGCACTAGGCGCAACGACTATGTCCTAGGCCACTCGAATATAGCTCCCAAACGTCTAACAAAAGGCTGTTCTGCCCATCGAAACAATAGTGCTGGCTCAATATGAATGCATATGGGAAAAAAAGGAACTTAGCCATATAATTCATTCAAATAATCAACAAAATACAGGTTCCATAAACTAGAACCAGTATCAATGCAATATGTGATTTTAAGGGAAACTCGAGAACCAACTGTCCCGAGTATGCTATCCCACTACAATGACTGCTTTTACCTTTCAACGTCGTAGATCCAACTCCGGACAAGCTACAACAAAAGATCGTATCAACAACTATACAACCTAAACAACAAACAACGGTTCAAGGAAATCTCTTTACCATTCTTCGTCCAACTCTCGACGAACAATGCTGCTAACACAGGGCTCGACAAACTCCAACGAATCTGTACGAATACAAGAGTTGATCAACAACCACGATCTCTCACAAGCCAAGGCTTCAATCAATACAAAAACGATTCGAAAACCAAAAACTCAAACCGACGACATAACGACTATAAACTGAACAAACCGGAAATGCAGACAGCAGTTCAATACTAATATAACCTCATATCAATGCCCAAAACAACAATAACAAAGCAAACCCTTCAATCTCAAAATCCATATTTTTGAAAATGGCTTCTAAAAATCATAACAAATCCGAACGTCGCTCTAATTCAAAATCGACAGATAATAAACGATCAGAACTCTGTCTAGAACAACATACTCTAATCTAGAACGATTCTAAAAACATCTAAAAACTAGAATGTATCCGATCGTAGAAAAAATTACGATATAACGGATCTCTCACTGCAGTGATCACTAATCTGCCTTCAGAAATAATTTCTAACGGACGGATCGAGCTCGGAATGAAATCACAAAGCTCAAAAGCTCAAAAGTGGCATCTACAATGGAGGAGGCGTGCTTGAGGAAGGAAGAGAAGGCTTCTCCAATCAAATCCAAGTGTAGATAATATATAAAAATCAATATTTGTGTTTTGGTCCCTGAAATTTCCAAAATTTGCAAAAAGGACCCTGATCAAAATTAAATCGGCTCGAGAACTCTGCAATCTCCGATTAACTCAAATAAACTCATTTAAGATAAAAACAGGGCGTTACAGATCTCTTCGTCTTGATCCACCAGTTCTTAGCAACACCACGAAGCTGATGAATGACCAACCTGGTTCTGCGGTCATCAGAATAGTCAATGGAATCGAACAACTGATCAACGTCATCCAACCAGCTCTCATAGTCAGCAGGATTCTCTGTACACAACAACAAATGAGGGTTAAACGACTGAAACCTCTTCAGCAAGGTTTCCATAGGTGTCACTGTAGCATCCAATTGATCAAATTCAGTGCTAGCTTGCTCAGTCGTAGGAATAACAGGCGGTGGGTTTCTGTTAATAACTCGACGAGGACCCATCTGATAATCAAAGATTAGGACACAAGATATCTCAATCGCTGCAATTCGGTGCCCTAGCAACCTCTCAGAATTCGGATACCGGCCGATAACAGAAACAGTTATATCTCAATTATATCATGCTTTATAATTTAAATCACATAGTCATGTAATTCAAATAATTCTCAATTAATAAAGCATGCTTGCATGGATCAATTTAAATAATTCAATCACATGCGAGAATTCAATTCATGTGTACTCGATCTACCCCGCTCACTTCTATATTCAGTCCAAGAATCTTATCGCTCTGATACCACTTAATGTGAGACCTCGATTCTAATCATCTAATCTCTAGATAAACAATTATTAAGCATACAAGATCCAAGAATAAAAGCAAAGAATTTTTTTTAAAAAAGGGCTGCGCTCGATCGCATGAACTCGTGCGATAGAGCGCACTATTCATGCCTCAAACACTGCCGGGAAATCACAGGAGCTGCGCTCGATCTTATGAACTCATGGGATCGAGCGCAAAAAATTCTACAAGGTTCTATGCCTCAACAAATATGAGGGCCGCGTTCAATCCGATGAACTCGTGCGATCGAGCGCGCCCTCTGCCCAGAAAAAATAGAAACATGGCAGGATTTGTACCATTCCAATACCATTCAAATCTTAAATCTAACACATGCATCAACATATCCAACATGCATATTACATTACAAGATAGTTCTAGAGTTATACATCCAAACCAACTAATAGAACATGCTTCCAATCTAAGTTACAATCCAAAATACAATACGATACAAGTTCGAATACAATCTAAGTTCGATAACATATTTGACTTCTACAACAACAAGACCTCACTCTATCAACTCGACCACCTATCCATGCGATCTCTGACTCAGTCCTGCCCCACCTATTGCCAAGCACACATACAAAAACAGGACAACAGCCGGATAATTCGGTGAGAATAATATTCCCAGTAAGAGATACTAGCATACAATATCAGATAAGCATTTCAAAATGAAATACATCAACTTTCAGATATTTAGATTTCAACCATGCGATTCCAAGAGAAATCAAAATGAAATGCATGTCTTTAAAACTCTGGGATTATCAAGTCCGGATAATCACAAGGTAAGGGTTCTCCGCTCTTTTCCTCTATTGGGATCCCATGGATGAAATATCACACAAATCACACCGACTCTCCCCTCGAGATGGATAGTGCATATTTCAATCCTCTAGACTCTGAAGCAACTATATAGAGTTAAGTCGGTCATTGCAGTAAATCGCCTGCCAATGCCCCCTACTATATTTCTCAGAATGTCTAACTCAAAATATAATAAAATCCATTGGCTCAATACGAATGCAATGCAAATCATAACTCATTCAATAAATGAAAGTAAATCAATTAACATGCAAGTATGTGATTTTTCCGAAATACTCGAATCAAGTCGGATTCGAGTCACTCGTTCCATTCCAGTCTAAGTCATCTTATACCTCATTCAAACGTCGATGCTCCAACCGGCTACATTAATCTTCAAACTGCACAAAGCTGCAACCTCGCAACTCCACTGGCTTCAAATCAATGATAGAACAAAGCTCTCACAGCCGTGATTGCTAATCCGCCTTCAGAAATAAATTCTAACGGACGAATCGTGCTCGAACTGAAATCCAAAAGCTTGAAGTCACGTTGGGGAGTCTTCAATGGAGGGAAAGGCGATGGAGGAGGTGATGGAGTGAAAGAATGGGTCAAAATCATGCTTAAATATCTAACAATTCCAATATTTGCATTTTAGTCCCTGAAAAAATCCGAAATTTGCAAAAAGGACCTTGATCAAATTCAAGTTGGCTCTTGAACTATAGAATCTCCGATTATCTCAAATAAAGTCAATTAAGATAAAATCGGGGCATTACACTAGGCCTGCGAGTTCCTTGGGTCCACGTGCACAGTCTTTTAAGAAGTTTGGATCCTCTTCTTCCTTTGGTTCTGTGGCATCACCCGTTTTGGGAAGAAAGAGAAGTGCGACCATTTCGGGAAGAGTCATCCGACGAAGAAATGCCGTAAAGCTTCTGAAGCGTGCTTACGATGTGGAGAGGTTGGTCATCTTTGGAGGGATTGTCCACTTGCTGGAGGAGGTGGTTCTGGTTCTGGTTCTGGTTCTAGTTCTGGTTCAAGATCGGGTTTTCATACTACCTTTCTGTAGAGATCATAGGGATAGTTTGCTGAGAGTTCTCATCTGAAGCAGCGAACATCTAGTTAGGTGTTTACCTTGAAGCATGATCAGGAAGTGGAGGAGAATGAGAGGGTCATCGCAGGTACATCTCTGTTATATGGCATGCCTGCTTTTGTACTCATTGACGCTGGTGCATCTCATTCCTTTATTTTTGCACGTTTTGTTAAGAAGCATAAGTTTCCATGCATTGCACAAGACGTAGTGATTTCTTTTCTACTCTGACGGGCCAATCTACATTAGCTAAATTTCTAGTGATGTGCTGCCCTTTAGAATTTGAAGGAAACATTCTGATATCGAATCTCATGGTTTGCGATGGAGGATTTTGACTGTATTCTGGGGATCAATGTATTGACTATCGACCGAGCTTCAGTGGACTGCTACAGTGGTTGGTTCGCTTTCATCCAGTTGAGGGTGATAGCTGGTTTTCTATGGTGAAGGAGCGCAACCTCCGATGCTGTTGGTGTTAGCTTTGAGAGCCTGTCGATCTCTAGAGTCTGGCGGGGAAGGCTACCTCATCTATGCAGTTGATTTGTCCACTCAAAGCGTTGGTATAAAAATTATTCCAATTGTGAATGAATTCCCATATATATTTCCTGATGAGATTCTGGGTTTTCCGCCTGCTAGGGAAGTCGAGTTTGGCATAGAGTTGATGCCGGGTACTTTGCCTATTTCTCGAGCACCGTATCGTCTGGCTCCATCATAGATGCGTGAATTGAAGAATCAATTACATGATCTTTAGGATAAGGGGTACATTCATCCTAGTGTATCTCCTTGGGGAGCTCCTGTTCTCTTTGTGAAGAAGAAGGACGGGTCTATGCGGTTGTGCATGACTATCGACAGCTGAATCGAGTTACTGTGAAGAACAAGTATCTTTTGCCTTGTATTGATGATATGTTTGATCAGTTGCAGGGTACTTCGGTTTACTCCAAGATCTACTTGAGATCTGGTTATCACCAGATGAGGGTCTGAGATCAATATGTAGCCAAGACTGAATTCCGTACTCGCTATGGGCATTATGAGTTTCTAGTGATGCATTTTGGATTGAATAATGCACCAGCTATATTTATGGATCTGATGAACCGTGTCTTCAAGGAGTTTTTGGATAATTTCATCGTGATTTTCATTTACGACATTTTGGTCTATTCGCGGGATGCGGATGATCATGTTTCTCACCTTCTTTTGCTGTTGCAAACTCTTTGGGAAGAGCAGTTGTACGCCAAATTGAGTAAGTGCGAGTTTTGGATGGATCGAGTGGTCTTTTTTGGCCATATCATATCCAGGGAAGGGATTTCTGTTGATCCAAGTAAGATTGAGGTTGTGTTGAACTGGTCGCATCCGACGACGGTTGTTGAGATCAGCAATATTCTGGGTTTAGCAGGATATTATCGTCGCTTCATTGCGAATTTCTCTCAGCTAGCTCGACCTATGACTCAGCTTACTCGCAAGGGTGTTGATTTTCAGTGGTCCTCAGAGTGCGAGGAGAGATTTTGTGAGCTTCGACGACGGTTGACCTCTGCGCCTGGGTTGACATTACCGTCGGGATCTAGAGGATATGTGGTTTACACAGATGCTTTTCTTCAGGGGTTAGGTTGTGTCCTGACTCAGAATTGACATTACCGTCAGGATCTGGAGGGTATGTGGTTTACACTGATGCTTTTCTTCAGGGGTTAGGTTGTGTTCTGACTCAGAATGGGCATGTGATCATATAAGCCTCTAGACAGTTGAAGTTACACGAAGAAAATTATCCTGTTCATGATTTGGAGTTGGCAGCTATTTTGTTTGCTTTGAAGATCTTGCATCATTATCTGTATGACGAGAGATTTGAGATCTTCACCGACCACAAGAGTCTCAAGTATTTGTTCACTCAGGCGGAGTGGAACATGAGGCAGAGGCGTTGGATGGACTTGCTGAAGGACTATGATTGCAAGATTAAGTACCATCCGCGAGCTGCTAATCTCACTGCTGATTTCTTGAGTCGCAAGGTGCGATTATCCGCACTTCAGATGTGAGACCTCGGTTCTAAACATCTATCAAAGAATAAATCGTTCAAGAAACAACAAGAGAACATGGCATAAAGCCACAAATTCTTTTTTAAAAGACGCCCGCGCGCCCGCCCGAGCCTTGCTAAAAACAAGCGCGCCCGTGCGCTCCAAGCGCGCGCCCGCGCTTGCGCCTCGCAAGAAGCCGCACGCCCGCGCCATAAGTCGCGCGCCCACACCGGCCCCTCGCTCCAACATGCCAATCCACCTAAACAACTCCATTCCAAACCTCAAAGCATGCATTTAAAATATCCAACAATCCAAAAACATAACATGAAGAGTCTAGAGTTGAAATACATTTGATTCTCGCTTACAAAACACAAAATGATAAGTTCGAATTCTAAACATGCTTGCAAAACATAAACTAGATTGACATGCTGATTCGAATTCTAAACCAAGTCTCACTTCTATCCCTTGATCTCGATGCTAGCCAAGTCTTCTCTGACTCGATCCTGCCCCACCTGTTTCCAAGTACACATACAAAACAAAGCAACAGTCGGATAACTCCGGTGAGAATGATATTTCCAGTAAAAGAAACATAAAATGCAATAACAAGTAACATGTCAATTACATGACAACAAAACAACATATTCAATGTTAAGATGAATGAATGCATGTCTTTAAAATCGGGATATCAACTCTGATAAACAAGGGATTGCTACTATGCTTTTGGGATCCCGAGGATGAGATCATGTAACAACTCACCGACTCTCCCAATCGAGGTGGTGCCACGTATCTCATACCCCAAGACTTTGGTGCGACTATAAGGATTATGCTGACACTAGGTGAACTTCTACAACCCATGCCACTCGCAGTATAGCCCCCAAATGTTTAAACAAAAAGGGTCATTCTGCCCACTGAAATCAAAGGTTTGTCTCAAGATGAATGCATAAGAAAACATAAAGAATTAACCATATAACAAAAACTCAAACAATCAAAATACAAGTCTCACATTCTAGAACAAGTATTGATGCAAGTATATGATTTAAGAGAAACTCAAGAACCAACTATCTCGAGTATGCTATCCCGATAAAACGATGACTGCTTGCACCTTTCGATACGAATAGCTCCAACTCTGGATAAGCTACAATAAAAGGTTATATCAAAAACTATACAACCAAAACAACAACATCGCTCAAGGTAAACTCTTTACTGCTCTCCATCCAACTCTTCGACGATCGACCTCTGCTAACTCGGGGCTCGACAAACTCCAAATGAATCTATACATAGGCAAAATATGATAAAAAAATGACGAACAAACCCATTTGCCAAAGTTCTACGATTTAAACGGTTCAAAATCTCAAAACTCAAACCGGCGGCATAACGATAATAAACTGATCAAACCGAAAATGCAGACATCAGTACATCATTGCAAAAAACTCAAATCCATGCAAAAAAAACAATAACAACTCAAATCCAACACATCTCAAAATCCATTTTTTAGAAAATGATTTCAAAAATCATAACAATTCCAAACGACGCTCTATTTCAAAATCGACCGAGAATAAATGATAAGAACTCGTTCTAGAACAACATAACCAAAACTCAATAGATTCTAACAACATCCAAAAATAAAAGTGCAACTGATCGGAGAAAAACTTACTATAGAACGAAGCTCTCGCTGATGTGATCACTAATCTGCCTTCAGAAATAAATTCTAACGGACAGATCGACCGGAAACTGGGATTAGAAAGCATGAAAGAGTGTTGGGGCGTCTTCAATGGAGGGGAACCGATGGAGGGGATGAATATGGAGAAAAGGAGACTAATTCAAACATTTTCCAAGTGTAGATAATATATAAAAACTCAATTTTGCACTTTAGTCCCTGAAATTTACAAAATTTGCAAAATAGACCCTGATCAAAATAAAATCGGCTCTTGAACTTTGTAATCTCCGATTATCTCAAATAAACTCAATTAAGATAAATTTGGGGCGTTACAATTTTCCTCCTCTAAGAATAAATTTCGTCCTCAAAATCAATAAGAATCACAACTCATAAGAAAGAATAAAGAACTAAAGACAGCAAGAAGAACTCACGTCATCCGAATAACTCTGGAAATTGATGTCTAATGTCAGATTTTGTCTACCAAGCCGCTTCCTCGATGCCATGGTGGCTCCACTGCACTTTCACTAAAGGAATCAACTTGGTTCTGAGCTGCTTTTCCTTCCGATCAAGGATCAGAATCGATCGCTTAAAGTATCTTAGATTCTCATCAAGCTCGGCTTCATCGGGCTGAAGAATATGAGAAGGATCTGGATGATACTTCCAAAACATAGAGACGTGAAAAACGTCGTGAATACCGGATAAAGATGGAGGAAGTGCAAGCCTGTAGGCAAGATTACCCAACTTCTCGTGAATCTCGTACGGCCCGATGAATCTCGGAGATAACTTCCCTCTATTTCCAAATCTAACCGTGTCTCTGAAGGGAGAAATCTTCAAGAATACCCAGTCTCCCTAATCAAAACTCAGAGGTCTGCGTCTGATATTCGCATACGCCTGTCTATCCTGAACTGACTTCATTCTAGTCTGGATGATCTTTACTTGCTCTACCATATCTCTAAGCATATCCGGTCCCAAATCAGGTGACTCGGACACATCGTCCCAAAACAAAGGAGATCAACACTTTTTATCGTACAATGCCTCAAAAGGCACCATACCGATACTCTCTTGGAAACTGTCGTTGTAAGAAAACTCGACAAGAGGAAAAGAATCCTGCCAACTAGTGCCAAAGTCTAGCACTACTGCTCGAAGCATATCCTCTAACGTCTGGATAGTCCGCTCTGACAGTCTGTCAGTCTGAGGATGATAAGCAGTACTCAGATGCAATTGAGTACCAAGTGCCTCTTGAAAACTGTGCCAAAAGTGCGAAGTGAATCTATGGTCTCGGTATGAAACGATCGAATTCGGCACACCATGCAATCTCACAAAGTTACTAACATATAACTCTGCCATCTGATCGTGACAATACGTCATCCTGTACGGAATAAAACAAGCAAACTTTGTCAATCTGTCGATCACTAACCAAATAGCATCGCATCCTCGAACATATCGGGGTAGCTTTGTGACAAAATCCATCGACATATGATCCCACTTTCATTTCGGAACAAATAGACTGTGCAATAGACCACCCGGTCACTTCCTCTATGCTTCACTTGCTGACAGTTCAAACATTGAGATACAAACCTCACAACATCGCTCTTCATTTTCTTCCACCAAAACTGATTATTCAGATCGTTGTACCTCTTAAGACCTCTAGGATGAATACTGAACCGACTGCAATGTGCCTCTCGAAGAATACGCTGCCTCAACTCCAAAATATCAGGCACAACAATACGGTTATTCACAAACAAAACATCATCTCTAACTTGGAATTCAGATTGATGCCCAAATCTGACTTTATCTACTGAAATCTGAGTGCTCGGATCAGACTTCTATGCTTCTTTGATCAAAATAAATAACTCTGGCTCGACTTGAATAGCAAACACACTGATAGTCTACCTTTTTGTTTCAAACTCCAAACTAGAATTGTAACAATCATCAATCAACTGAGAAACACCGATAGTAGAAAGAGATAAAGAACATAGCTTTCGGCTAAAGACATCTGCAACTGCATTTGACTTTCCCGGGTAGTATTTGATTTTACAGTCAAAATATTTCAACAGATCTAACTATCTTCTCTGTATCATATTCAGATCTGCCTGTGAAAACAAATACTTAAGGCTCTTATGGTTAGAAAAAATATCGAAATACTCACCATAAAGATAGTGACGCTAGATCTTCAGAGCAAAAACAATCGCAGCAAGTTCAAGATCATGAACCGGATAACGAGTCTCGTGTGGCTTCACCTGCCTTGATGCATAAGCTATCTGTAATGCCCCGATTTTATTATAATTGAGTTTAATCAAGATAATAAGAGTTTTTAGAGTTGAGGATCATTTTATTATTTCGCAGGGAGGTCATTTTGCAAACTTGGAAAAATAAAGGACTGAAATGCAAAAAGTGGGATTTTATTTATATTATATCCCAACTAGTTGACCAAGCCCATACCCCCTCCTCTCCTCCTTTCGCATCTCCCTCTCTCTCTCGTTTTCTCTTACCCGGAAGTCATGGGAGGCAATTTTCAAGCTTTCCTTTCCGTCCGATTCGCTCGATCCGACCGTTAGATTTCTAATCCGAGTTGATATTGACGATCACCGCAACGAGAGCTTCGTTTAGAAGTAAGTTTGGCTTGAATCTCTTGAACTTCGTTTTTGTTGAGTTGTCAGATTTTGATAATATTCGAGTATGTTGAGATTGGAAGTCGGTATATTGTGTATTCGAAGTCGGATCGGAAAAAGAACGAAATTTGGATTTTATATGATTTTTTGGGCATAAATTCAAAAATGGTGATTTTGATTGAGGTTGGATTTGAGTTGTTTTGTTGGATTGGGTTGATATTTGAGTTGTTGTGATTGTTATTGATGATTTGAGTTATTTCGGATAGTCGATTTTTAGCCGTTATGCCGCCGAAATCGAGTTTGGATTATTAGTTGATTTCCGAGTTATTCGAGTTGTTGGTTTTGATATCGAATCCGTGTCTTGATGTTTTGACAGTTGACTTGAGATTGGATTTTGAGGACTTGGAGATCGGTTACCAATCAAAGAATTGGAAGACGGTATAAATTGTTTGATTTATTGACTTTGAGTTTCGAATTGTTTAGAGTTTGAATCGAGTTGTCTCTTGTTTGACAGGATTGATTGAAGCTTCAAGAAAAAGGTAAAAGTCGACATTGAAACGAATTGGAACGAATACTCGAGATCGACTTATCCTCGAGTTCTCGAAAATCACATACTGCATGTTTATTTGCTTGTGTGAATTGTTTGATCATTTTATTTACACTTTCATTCCATATTGAGCCGATTTCTTGATTCGTTTTGAAATTAGACGATTTAGGGAGTTATATTTAAGTAGCTTTGAATTTCGAGTTTTTCCAATTGACAGAATACTTCTTATAGTTGCTCTGAAGTCTAGGGGTCGAGTTGAACGACATCCACCCCTAATGGGTGTGTTGCTGCGTTGTTGTGAAGACTTGGCCCCGGAATCCCAACCGAATAACGATTGATATTTTGATCTGATTTGATAGTCCCGAGTTTTGAAGTCATGCATTCATCCTTTCTCATTTTGAATTGTTGTTGATCATTAAATTTCAATCTGAGTGTTTAATTGATATTGCATGCCTGTCTCTTTTACTTAGAAATTATATTTCTAACCGGTTTATCTGGCTGTTGTCTTTGTTTTGTATGTGTAACTTGGCAACATGAGGATCAGGTGCTGGACCGAGTCGTCTTGGTTAGCTTGGGGTGAGATTGATAGAAGTGAGGCTCC
The DNA here is from genome assembly GCF_033568475.1 of Henckelia pumila. Taxonomy (NCBI): domain Eukaryota; kingdom Viridiplantae; phylum Streptophyta; class Magnoliopsida; order Lamiales; family Gesneriaceae; genus Henckelia; species Henckelia pumila. Next base: position 120,923,727 of record NC_133120.1, read on the forward strand.
GCATCGTAGGGTCGAGTCTTTGAATTGTATTTAGTTTTGTTGAGTCCTTGGAACTCCGTTTTAGAACTCGACTTGTTGACTGTATTTTGGGCAGGACTTAGAACTTGTGGTATGTCCTAATTATTGTTATGAATGTATGATGTAGCTTGGACTTGATTGAATTTGCCTTGTTGGAATTTTTGCAGGCTTCTTGCCCCCTTCTGTTTATTTTTCCTGCGCGCGGGCGAGGTATTACTTTGCGCGCGCGCAAGGAGCCTGTTGAGGCTCGGGAAATTTTGCCCGCGCGCGCGCAAGCTTCCCTCTTGCGCGGGCGCGAGCATCTCTGCGAGCCTCTGCTCGTGCAGCCTGCGCGCGCGCGAGGTGATGACCTCGCGCGGGCGCGAGGCTTCTTTAAAAAAAATAATAAATTTTGAATTGATTTTTACGCTTTTCTTCGTTTTTTATTTTGTTTAATTATTCGATAATAGAGGATTAGAAATGGGGTCTCACATTAAGTGGTATCAAAGCGATAAGATTCTTCAAACGGTTCTTTCCTGTCTCGTACCACAAGAAGAAAGGTGCCGAATTTGCGAATTTGAAACAAGGGAACTTGAGCATCGAAGACTATGTGAGCAAGTTTGACAACCTCTTTAGATTCGCACCTCATGTCACAGATATCGAGGAAGCCAAGGCCGATCATTTCATCAATGGCTTGAACCCTGAGATCTTTACCTTGGTCAATACCGGAAGACCCAACACTTTCGCAGAAGCCATGGATCAAGCTAAGGGAGCCAAAGCTGGATTCTTGATGCAATGAGGGAATCAGGTATCTCCTCAGCAGCAGCAGAGGTCTTTTCAAAATCAGCCTGTTCAGTTTCAGTCACAACAGCAGTCTCAAGATCAGTACCAACCTTCTCAGTAGTCGAATCAGTCCCAGAGGGTTGAGGGAGGCAACAGTGGCAGAAACAGACGAGATCAGTATAGGCCGAAGGGGAAACAGTTTAAGAAGTCTGGTAACAGTTCATCGAGTTCCAGTGGCTCTAGACAGTTTAGTTCTGGGCAGAGTTCAGGGTTTTCTGGAGCTTCGTGCAGCAAGTGTGGAGGCCGTCATCCCAGTGACCAGTGTCGAGGCGTGTTTGGTAGTTGCAACATCTGCCAGCAGCCGGGTCACTTTGCTAGAGTTTTTCCTCAGTGAGGATCAGATAGAGCTCAGAGCGGCAGTTCTTCTCGATCGCCAGGTCAGCCCGAGAGATCAGCTTCTGCAGTTCATTCCTTTCAGCCTCAGCAACAGACTCGTCAGGGAGGTAATCAAAATCAGAGCCAACCTCATCGGCAGCAGGCGAGGGTGTTTGCCTTGACAGAGGATCAAGCCAATGCAGCCCCGAATGACTTGATAGCAGGTAACTGCTCGATTTTTGGTTATCCTGCGTTTGTGTTGATTGATACGGGTGCTTCTCACTGTTTTATTTTTGAAAAATTTGTCGTGATGCATGATTTATTTGCTGAGCCATTATCTGATGTTGTTTGTATTACTTCACCTTTGGATTGAGGAATTGTTTCGGTGAGAATGGTCCGAAATTGTGTGTTAGAATCCGAAGGGAATTCGATTGAGATTGACTGCATCGTACTTGTATTATCTGATTTTGATTGTATTGTCGGGATTGATGCTTTGAACAAGTATAGGGCGATAGTAGATTTCTTTCAGAAAGTTGTTCGTTTCAGGCCTGAGGTGGCAGATGATTGGAAGTTCTTCGGTAAGGGTTCTCGATCCCGAATCCCTTTGATTTCTGTTTTGTCCATGACTCGTTTGTTACAGAGAGGAGCAGAGGGATATTTGATCTATGTAGTGGATGTTCAAAGGACTAGCCCTGAGTTGACAGAGATACCAGTGGTTAGCGAATTTCCTGATGTCTTTCCAGATGAGATTCCTGGTTTTCCGCCTATTCGAGACATCGAATTTAGCAATGAGCTTGCGCCAGGTACTCAGCCTATTTCGAAAGCACCTTACCGAATGGCTCCTTTAGAGCTGAAAGAATTGAAGGAACAGTTAGAAGATTTGATTGCCAAGGGATAAATCCGACCCAGCATATCGCCTTGGGGTGCACCAGTGCTTTTTGTGAGGAAGAAAGACGGTTCTATGCGTCTTTGCATCGACTACCGCCAGTTGAATCAAGTGACGGCCAAGAACAAGTATCCTCTTTCGAGAATTGATGACCTTTTTGATCAACTTCAAGGTTCTTCAGTGTATTCGAAGATAGATCTGAGATCAGGGTATCATCAGCTGAGAGTTCGTAACGAGGATGTACCGAAGACAAATTTCAGAACCATATATGGGCATTTCGAGTTCATTGTCATGCCATTTGGTTTGATCAATGCTCCAGCAGTTTTTATGGACCTGATGCATCGTATCTTTCAGCGGTATCTAGATGAGTTTGTCATCATCTTCATTGACGACATTCTGATCTATTCTAAGAACCGTTCTGATCATGCCAGGCATCTGAGAATTGTGTTGCAGACTTTGCGAGCCAAACAGTTGTATGCTAAGCTATCGAAGTGCGAGTTTTGGTTGGATCGAGTGGTTTTTCTAGGACACATTGTATCAGGAGATGGAATTTTGGTTGACCCCAGTAAGATCAAGGCAGTTATGAATTGGCCGAGACCGACATCAGTGCCAGAGATCCAAAGCTTCATGGGTTTGGCCGGGTATTATCGCAAATTTATTGAGGGTTTCTCTTCTATCGCGAAGCCGATTACTCAGTTGACCTAGAAAAATGCACCGTTTGTTTGGTCCGATCAGTGTGAGGCCAGTTTTATTGAGCTGAAGAAGAGATTGACCAGCGCTCCGATCTTGTCTGTCCCTTTAGGTACAGGAGGTTTTTCCGTATACTGTGATGCTTCTCACCGTGGTCTTGGATGTATTCTGATGCAGAGGAAGCACGTCATAGCTTATGCTTCAAGGCAGCTGAAGCCTCACGAGACTCGTTATCCGATCCATGATCTAGAGCTAGCTGCAATCATGTTTGCCTTGACAACTTGGCGCCATTACCTGTATGGCGAGTCGTTTGAGATATTTTCTGACCACAAGAGCCTGAAATACTTGTTTTCCCAGTCCGAGCTGAACATGAGACAGAGGAGATGGATGGATTTGCTTAAGGACTTCGACTGTGAGATCAAGTATTATCCTAGAAAGTCGAATGCAGCCGCAGACGCTCTTAGTCGGAAGCTTTGTTCCTTATCTCTTTCTACGATGGGTGTCTCTTGATTGATTGAAGACTGTTGTACTTCTGGTTTGGAGTTTGAGACCGATAGGAGATCCATCATAGTTTTTGCGATTCAGGCCAAGCTAGAGTTGTTTTAGTAGATCAGAGAGGCTCAGAGATCTGATCCAAGCGTTCAGAGTTCGATAGAGAAGGTCAAATCGGGTCACCAGTCAGAGTTTCAGGTCAGGGATGATGTGTTATTTGTTAATAACCGTATTGTTGTGCCCGATGTTTCTGAGTTGAGACAGCGTATCCTTCGAGAGGCGCATTGAAGTCGGTTCAGTGTTCATACTGGAGGCCGGAAGATGTATAGCGACTTGAAGACTCAGTTCTGGTGGAAGCAGTTGAAAGGAGACGTCACGAGGTTTGTATCCCGTTGTCTGAATTGTCAGCAAGTGAAAGCGGAGAGGAAGAAACTCGGTGGTTTACTGCACAGTTTGCCTGTCCCGGAATGGAAATGGGATCATATCTCTATGGATTTCGTCACCAAATTATCGCATTATGTCAGAGGTTGTGATGCGATTTGGGTAGTGATTGACCGGTTGACGAAATTTACTTGTTTCATTCCATACCGTATGACATACCGTCACGATCAGATGGCTAAGTTGTATGTCAGAGAGGTTGTGAGACTGCATGGCATGCCGAAGTCGATAGTATCAGATAGAGATCCGAGGTTCACTTCTTACTTCTGGCACAATCTACAGGAGGCTTTGGGTACTCGTTTGCACTTGAGCACAACATATCACCCTCAGACCGACGGTCAGTCCGAGCGTACAATCCAGACCTTGGAGGATATGCTTTGGGCTGTAGTGCTTGATTTTGGCTCAGGTTGGCAAGATTCCTTACCTCTAGTGGAGTTTTCGTACAATAACAGTTTTCAGACGAGTATTGGGATGGCACCGTTTGAAGCTTTGTACGCGAAGAAGTGCAGGTCTCCGTTGTTTTGGGATGAGATTTCAGAATCACCTGAGTTGGGTCCTCATATGATTCGTGCTATGGCAGAGCAGGTGAAGTTGATTAGAGTCAGAATGAAGACAGCCCAGGATTGACAGGCCAAGTATGCGAATGTCAGACGCAGACCTCTGTGTTTTGAACAGGGAGACCGTGTATTTCTGAATATTTCTCCGTTCAGAGGCACTGTCAGATTCGGGAAAAGAGGGAAGTTATCTCCGAGTTTCATTGGTCCGTATGAAATCTTGGAGAAGATAGGCAATCTTGCCTATAGGATTGCTCTTCCTCCGTCTCTTTCAGGCATCCACGATGTGTTTCACGTGTCGATGTTACGGAAATACCATCCGGATCTGTCCCATGTTCTTCATCCAGATGAGGCCAAACTTGACGAGACTCTGAGTTACTTCGAACGGCCGATTCAGATTCTTGGCAGAAAAGAGAAGCAGCTCAGAAACAAGTTGATTCCATTGGTGAAGATTCAGTGAAGTCATCACGGAGTTGAAGAATCGACTTGGGAGACGGAATCCAATATGAGGCAGCGATTTCCAGAGTTGTTCGTTTGAGGTGAGTTCATCTTCAATTTGGTTCTTTCTTGTTCAGTCTATGATCTTTCAGATTTCGAGGACGAAATCAAATCTTAGTGGAGGAGAATTGTAATGCCCCGATTTTATTATAATTGAGTTTAATCGAGATAATCAGAGTTTTTAGAGTTGAGGATCATTTTATTATTTCGCAGGGAGGTCATTTTGCAAACTTGGAGAAATAAAGGATTGAAATGCAAAAAGTGGGATTTTATTTATATTATATCCCAACTTGTTGACCAAGCCCATACCCCCTCCTCTCCTCCTTTCTCCTCTCCCTCTCTCTCTCATTTTCTCTCACCCGGAATCCATGGGAGGCGATTTTCAAGCTTTTATTTTCGTCCGATTTGCTCGATCCGACCGTTAGATTTCTAATCCGAGTTGATATTGACGATCATCGCAACGAGAGCTTCGTTTAGATTGGAATTCGGTATATCATGTATTCGAAGTCGGATTGGAAAAAGAACAAAGTTTGGATTTTATATGATTTTTTGGGCATAAATTCGAAATTGGTGATTTAGATTGAGGTTGGATTTGAGTTGTTTTGTTGGATTGGGTTGATATTTGAGTTTTTGTGATTGTTATTGATGATTTGAGTTTTTCCGGATAGTCGATTCTTAGCCGTTATGCCGCCGAAATCGAGTTTGGATTATTAGTTGATTTCTGAGTTATTCGAGTTGTTGGTTTTGATATCGAATCCGTGTCTCGATGTTTTGACAGTTGACTTGAGATTGGATTTGGAGGACTTGGAGATCGGTTACCAATCGAAGAATTGGAAGACTGTATAGATTGTTTGATTTATCGACTTTGAGTTTTGAATTGTTTAGAGTTTGAATCGAGTTGTCTCTTGTTTGACAGGATTGATTGAAGCTTGAAGAAAAAGGTAAAAGTCGACATTGAAACGAATGAGAACGAATACTCGAGATCGACTTATCCTCGAGTTCCCGAAAATCACATACTGCATGTTTATTTTCTTGTGTGAATTGTTTGATCATTTTATTTACACTTGCATTCCATATTGAGCCGATTTCTTGATTCGTTTTGAAATTAGAAGATTTAGGGAGCTATATTGAAGTGGATTTGGATTTCGAGTTTTTCCAATTGCCAGAATACTTCTTATAGTTGCTCTGAAGTCTAGGGGTCGAGTTGAACGACATCCACCCCGAATGGGTGTGTCGGTGCGTTGTTGTGAAGACTTGGCCCCGGGATCCCAACCGAATAACGATTGATATTTCGATTATCTGATTTGATAGTCCCGAGTTTTGAATTCATGCATTCATCCTTTCTCATTTTGAATTGTTGTTGATCATTACATTTCAATATGAGGTGTTTAATTGATATTGCATGTCTGTCTCATTTACTGAGAAATTATATTTCTAGCCGGTTTATCCGGCTGTTGTCTTTGTTTTGTATGTGTAACTTGGCAACAGGAGGATCAGGTGCTGGACCGAGTCGTCTTGGTTAGCTTGGGGTGAGATTGATAGAAGTGAGGCTCCGCGTCGTAGGGTCGAGTCTTTGAATTGTATTTAGTTTTGTTGAGTCCTTGGAACTCCGTTTTAGAACTCGACTTGTTGACTGTATTTTGGGCAGGACTTAGAACTTGTGGTATGTCCTAATTATTGTTATGAATGTATGATGTAGCTTGGACTTGATTGAATTTTCCTTGTTGAAATTTTTGCAGGCTTTTCCCCCCTTCTGTTTATTTTTCATGTGCGCGGACGAGGTATTACCTCGCGCGCGCGTGAGGAGTTTGTTGAGGCTCGGGAGACTTTGACCGCACGCGCGCGGGCGTGAGCATTTCCGCAAGCCTCTGCTCGCGTAGCCTGCGCGCGCACGAGGTGATGACCTCGCGCGCGCGCGAGGCTTCTTTAAAAAAAACAATTTTGAATCGATTTTTATGCGTCTCTTCGTGTTCGATTTTGTTTAATTATTCGATAATAGAGGATTAGAAACGGGGTCTCACACTATCTCATGCTTATGCTGCATAAGAATGCATCCAAAGCCTCGGTTAGAAGCATCACATTACATTGTAAAACCTCCAGTACCTAATTGAATAGAAAGAACCGAATCACTGGTCAGTCTCCTCTTCATATCAATGAAACTAGCCTCACAATCTGCAGTCCAGATAAAAGGCGCATTCTTCTGAGTCAGCTGGGTAATCGACTTGGCAATGGATGAGAATCCCTTGATGAATTGTCGATAATAACTAGCTAAACCCATAAAGTTTCGGATCTCAGGCACTGATGTCGGTCTAGGCCAATTCATAACCGTTTCGATCTTGCTGGGATCGACAGAAATCCCATCTCCTGAAATGATGTGACCGAGAAAGACAACTCGATCCAACCAGAACCCACACTTAGACAGCTTGGCAAACAACTGCTCAACTCGTAAAATCTGCAAGACGATCCTCAAATGCTCTGCATGGTCAGTACGGTTCTTCGAATAGATAAAATATCATCGATGAAGATAATAACAAACTCATCCAAATAACGCTGAAAGATACGGTTCATCAAACTCATAAAAATCGCTGGAGAGTTAGTCAAACCAAACGTCATGACTATAAACTCAAAATGACCATCATTCTGAATGCGGTCTTAGGAACATCTTACTTACGCACTCTCAACTGATGATAACCCGACCTCAGATCAATCTTCGAATAGACATAAGAACCCTGCAGTTGATCAAAAAGGTTATTTATTCTAGGTAAAGGATACCTGTTCTTTACCGTCGCTGGATTCAGTTGACGGTAATCAATACAGAGCCGCATAGAACCATCCTTCTTAAAAAAAAAAAAGAACAGGAGCACCCCCAAGGCGACACACTAGGTCTGATGTATCCCTTGGCAATCAAATTCTCAAGTTGTTCTTTCAATTCCCTCAATTCATCCGGTGCCATACGATAAGGAGCTTTGGAAATAGTTTGAGTACCTGACAATAAATAAATGTTGAATTTGATCTCACGAATAGGCGGAAATCCAGGAATCTCCTCTGGAAAAACGTCAGAAAAATCTCTAACCACTGGTATATCAACCAATTCTAGGCTAGATTTGTAGTAGCCCGGTTCCATTTTACAAGATTAAGTGATTTTAAACATGTTAGAAAATGACATATAATTTTAAAAGTGTCAAAACATGTTTAAGGAGTCCTTATTTTGTAAAATGGAGTAGAAAATCAGATCTAGAACGTCCAAAAATGGTAGGAAAGGTCCTGGGGATCTCTAAACAGACCAGAAATAGCCAAACGAGTTCGGAAGGACCAGACCAGAACGTTGCGTCCGAACCCGAACGGACAAAATGATCCGGTGCAAGAACGTTGCTTCCGTTCTAACAAACAAAGCGTCCATTTTGCTGACTGGACAGGTGTCGATGAGATCATGACATGTGGTTGGATGGTGCAAGAATGTTGCTTCCGTTCTAATGAATGTTGCGTCCATTCTGCTGGCAGGACAAATTTCAACAAGATCATTACACGTAGCTGGATAGTGCAGAACGTTGCATCCGTTCGCCAGAACGTTGCGTCCGTTCGTTGTTTATAAATATGGGCGAGATTTGCTCATTTTCATCCGTTTAGAATCCTGTCCTTCACCCATATGGCTCTATTTTAGGGCCTTTTGGGTACTCTTATTTTAGAGTTGGAGTAGGAAGTTTATATTTTAGTATAGTCAGACAATTTCTGACATAGTAGCGGACAGTGTCCGCAGTAGCAGCCAGGAGGCGGAGCTCTGGAGAGGCATCTAGAGGTCGTAGCTAGGCTATGCCTAGGCTCTGGGGCATGCGACATCAGCGGGCTGACGACGGACGAAGGTATGACTTTGGTTCCCTATAGTAAATAGGGGGTAGGCTATAGTTTAATTAAGGCTTTTAGAGCCTAGTAGGTGATGTTGGCATGCAAGGTAATGCATGAGTTATTTATGTTGTAGTGATGCATGGTAGGCTTGGACCTGGAGGGGAAGCTTTTAGGATTTGCTTTAGTAAGGTACGGAAGTATTATTTGAGATATCCAGATTTAGTATGCATGTATTATGTGTTTGCATGGATTATGTGATTGCATATTTTATATTTTTTTATATACAGCATGTCACGACTATATGTTGCATACATGATCATATTGATCCTTTACCTTAGAGGTATCCTGTAGTAAGGCGCTCACCCTACAAGTTTGTGGATGGTTGGATACGATAGTCTTGTGTCAGGTCACCATTTTGGTTGGACACTTGTACTAGTATCAGGTCACCATTATCCACTGGGTATATGATCCACCTGCTGATGCGATGGCGCAACGTGCTATATACCCTGGGCCCGGTCTATGAGCTAGTTTCTTGACCTGAGTGTCCTGGTACCCAGTTCGTTTGCATTCATGCGCATATAATAGTGTATACTCTTACTCTCATACTGAGCATGTTATGCTCACTTTCGGTTATTTTCTGTTGGCTGGATGCCCTATTCCATGGGGCAGTTGCAGGTAGTTCTCCCGGAGACAGGGAGGTTAAGTGGTGACCAAGGCTGGATAGCAGGGTTGACCACTAGGTTTTTCCTACCTGGTATTATTTTATTTTAATATTTCGCATTTACTCTGATTAAGATTATTTTATTGATTAATTGAATGCTTAAGTTCTGACTAGTAGGTGATCACAGCGCGGGTCACTACATTTATGGTATCAGAGAATGCAATAAGATTATTTGGGACATAGTATTGATTTTGGGTTATCCTTTGTAGGATTACAATTTGCTTTCAATGATGATAGCAGTATCAGGAATTAGAATAGCAGGATGTCTAGGCTTTTCCAAGATCGGCATTGCCAAGGATGGCAGCAGAGGATCGTATTTTGTGGATCCAGCTGGATGGAGCTGGAAGAGAAGATCCAGTTTTCAACGCCAGACACTTCTCCAGGTTGAACGAAATGTGTGACATGTAGTCATCCATTTTAAGTCGACCAAGGAGGCCACCCCGGAAGACTCTTCACTAGTAGTTGGAGAAATTGTCAGGGAAATCTTGTCTCATCTACCAGATTAGGAACCCAACAATATTAAAAGGATCCGGTAGATTAGCAAGATTTTATCTTTTAGATCTTGAGATGAAGAAGTTATGCTGACATGAAAAGTAGACAGGAAATTTCATGTTCAAGATCAGTAGACGGAATGAAAGACTTCCGCATGAATTTAAATACTGTATTTTTTTGTAAACAATATTTCAGTTGTAATCAGATGTAATAAAGATTTCAGTATTTGATGTATTCAGTTATTGTTGTATTGTACATCTTTCAGTGTAATCTTTTGGTTAAGTTGTATATTACATGGGATTGTAATAAAGATTTGTATTAGAACCTGGATTTGTGGTTCAAGTATTGTAATCATTGAAGATTAACTTGGTTATATTGAATAAAAGATTGATCATTTTTTAAATAATTACTTGGGAATTTTGCATGTTTTCAATGAATAGTTCTATATGTGTTACCCAGAATATTCTAGTAAGACAAGTGTTTTCCAGGGATGATATGATTCATCAGAAGGCATAAGTATTTGTTCTAGGCGGGTTTCCGTAGATCAATTGACTGTTTTGATCTTGATTTGTGATTTAAGAATTTAATCCAGGAGATTAGTTGAATTAATATTCAACAGGATTTAATTATCAGATGCTTGCAGACTCGGGATTTGAGTTGTGTCTCTACAGAGAATTTTCCTTGACCAATGATTTTGGTCCAGATAGGAATGCTGCATAATATCAGAGACTCAGGGATGAGTTATGCCAGGGTGCTCTTGACTGTCAGGTTTCGAGATGGTATAGTAAGTGCGACCTTATGTCGGTGTACTCTGGAAGGATTCTTTTGTTCCAGTTTGGCATTATAGGAAGACTTACCTCAGTCTCATTGTATGTACAGTCATAGCAATGAGTATAACTATCAGGAGATATTCAGGATTTATTTGAGTCTTTTGGAATTATACTTGGTACTAGATTAGTTCCAAGGGATTTGAGTTACCATTTGACTTCATCAGAGATGCAGACTTCAGTTCCCGTGGAAAGAATAGTCTTGGAAAGGATTCCTTGACAAGTAAATATTCTGGACGGGTAGTTCTCGCACGTAATACTAGGGGAGAACCAAGTGGTTTTACCAGTATTGTCTGATTCTATCAGAGGTATATTAGTGATCAGGATCTTGATTACGAGATGAACAGGAAATTCTAAGTGATGAGTTTACTTAGGTATGTTTTCCTATAAGAATTGGAATTCGATTGATGGATTGTCAAGCAAAGAAAAATTTTATCAGGGCACTGTGATGACTTATACTTGGAGACATGAACTGTGATCAACGATAGACATGGGAGAGTATATTTCCATTGATATTCTGGAAGTCTTTTGTACTTCAAAAGGGATTGGAAAATTTACTCAGTCTAGAGATCATTGCAACAATTACATTAAAATATAATTTGGTGTCATTTTGAAAACTTTGAAAAGATACTCGATTCTGTTGATAGATGCCATGAGCCTGCTAAGTTACAGCTTGGATTCGTCAGTATGAGAATTCACTTGGATAGTGAAAGTTGAGCACTTAGATGTTCATGTATGTCTTGAAATGGTTAGTTAAATTGGTGCAAGTTTGGTGCCCAATGACTATTTGCAACTATTTGTCTGAGGTAGATACAGATGTTATAACCCCGTGAAGGGAGAGCTAAATATTATTTTCATAAAGAACGTTTGGAATTGTTCTTTTTGGTAGACTGATAAGATGAGTATAGTACTCAGATATTCAGTTCTTAGGAATGATTTGTAGTAATTCTCGGACTTCAGTTTCAGAAATTAATCTAGCAAACATTTAAATTTTAATGGATACTAACAGTATAGCATCAAGTGTTTAGACATGGAGAAAAGACAGCAGCTGAGATCTAAAGTTACCAGATCTAGTAGGATTGTTGTCACTGATTTTTTGGGATGTATAATGGATGCGTTAGACCATTGATAAGTCTGATTCTATTAGATTGAATCAGAGGTTAGCTAGATTGTTTTGATTTAAGAACTTTGCCAAATAAGGATGAAACAGTTTTGTTCATATAAACAGCGTAAGTTAGAATTCAGCAAGGCAGAATACCAACGACCTGGAGGATTGCTTCACAGTTTATCCATTCCTGAGTGGAAATGGGAGTTGATTATGATGGAATTCGTGACCCATTTACCAGTAAGCTCAAGGGATTGTGATGCTGTCTAGGTTGTGGTGGACCGACTCACCAAGTCAGCACATTTCATTCCTTATAATCGAGACTACAGTTTTGATAGGATGTCATGGTTGTACATCCAGGAGATTGTTCGATTGCACGGAGTGCCTGTGAGCATTGTCAGTGATCGAGACCCTAGGTTTACTTCCAGGTTTTGGGGGAGTCTTCAGCATGCTATGGGTACTACTCTTAGCTTGAGTACATCATATCACCCAGATACTGACGGGCAGTCAGAGCACACGATCGGTACTCTTGAAGACATGTTGCGAGCATGTTCTATGGATTTAGGTCCAGCATGGCAAGATCAATTGCCATTGATTGAATTTGTGTACAACAACAGTTACCATCGCAGTATTGGGATGGCTCCATTTGAGGCGTTGTACATGCGACAGTGTCATACTCCACTGTTTTGGGAGGAAGTGGGGGAGAAAGTATTCCTGAAAGTCTCACCATTTCGCAGGATTTTGAGATTCGGTCTCAAGGGTAAGCTATCTCCTAGGTACATGGGTCCATTCGAGTTACTGGTAAGTGTTGGAGATCTGGCTTATAGATTGTCTTTACCACCGTATTTGTTTAGTATCCACGACGTGTTTCATGTTTCACTATTGCGACGGTTGTGGCAGATGATTCTCATATCTTACAGCCGTCTGAAGTACAGTTGGATACGGATTTGAAATATGTAGAGAGGCCTTTGCGTGGCATAGGTCATAGGGATAAGGTGTTACACAAAAAAACCATTCCTCGTATTCTAGTTTAGTGGCAGCGCCGAGGCACTGAGGAGGCCACTTGAGAACTTGAGAGTCGTATGCGTACAGATTATCCAGAGTTATTCTGAATTGTTGTATTTTTAGGTTGTAACTTGTAAAATGAATCAGCTTGAATAAAAGATGTTTATTCAGTATTTTACTGCATTCAATACTTAAGATTGTTCGAGGACAAAATATCTTAAGTAAGGGGAGAATGTAGTAGTCCGGTTCCATTTTACAAGACTAAGTGATTTTAAACATGTTAGAAAATGACATATAATTTTAAAAGTGTCAAAACATATTTAAGGAGTCCTTATTTGGTAAAATGGAGTGAAAAATCAGATCCGGAATGTCCAAAAATAATAGGTAAGGTCCCGGGGGTCTCAAAACAGACCAGAAACAGCCAAACGAGTTTGGAAGGACAGACCAGAAATTTGCATCCGAACACGAACGAACGAAATGATCCGGTGCAAGAACGTTGCTTTCGTTCTAACAAACGTTGCATCCATTCTACTGGCTGGACAGGTGTCGACGAGATCATGACACGTGGTTGGATGGTGCAAGAACGTTGCTTCCAGTCTAACGAACGTTGCGTCCGTTCTGCTGGTAGGACAAATGTCAACAAGATCATTACACGTGACTGGACAGTGCAGAACGTTGCATCCATTCGCCAGAACATTGCATCTGTTCGTCGTCTATAAATATGGGCGAGATTTGCTCATTTTCAGCCGTTCAGAATCCTCTCCTTCGCCCATATGGCTCTATTTTAGGGCCTTTCGGGTACTCTTATTTTAGAGTTGGAGTAGGAAGTTTATATTTTAGTATAGTCAGACAGTGTTTGACATAGTAGCGGATAGTGTCCGCAGTAGCATCCAGGCAGCGGAGCTCTGGCAATGCGTCTAGAGGTCGTAGCAAGGCTATGCCCAGGCTTTGGGGCATGCGACATCAGCGGGCTGACGACGGACGAAGGTATGACTTTGGTTCCCTATAGTAAATAGGGAGTAGGATATAGTTTAATTAAGGCTTTTAGAGCCTAGTAGGTGATGTTGGCATGCAAGGTAATGCATGGGTTATTTATGTTGTAGTGATGCATGGTAGACTTGGACTTAGAGGGGATGCTTCTAGGATCTGCTTTAGTAAGGTACGGAAGTATTATTCGAGATATCCAGATTGAGTATGCATGTATTTATGTGTTTGCATGGATTATGTGATTTTTTATTTTTTATTTTTTAAAAGGTGGCAATGCCACTTATTTTATAAACACAGTAGAAAAAACACCAATTAGAGAGGGGGACTAGGCCAAGACCTCTCCAAAAGAAAAAAAAACATCAAAACATATAGCATAAAAGACTACAAGAGTCCATAATACAGAATAAAACATCAGTGAGCATGGAGAAACCTGCAGTACTCCCCCACCTAATAAAACCATCATCAAACAGCTACTCAAGGAGGACGCCCCGAAGAAACACGCAGTCGACGCTGCTGAGTCAAAGATCCATAGCGCTTCTGAGAGCCTGTGCAAACTGATAAGAACGGAGAATGACTCGAAGAGGCAGGAGGGGCCGCCAAAATATTTGCCTTCCTACCGCTATCAGTAGTAACATCCAACACTTGAAGACAAACAGGATCTGGAGGAGCAAATCCTGAGCTCTGAGCAGCAGTAGAAACAACTGGCAGTGGTGTAACAAAAGGCACCACCTCTATCTGTCCAGACTCATCCTCAATGACCAACTGCGAGTCCGATGCAGAACTAACACCAATAGCAGGGATGCCACCCAAAGCAACATCCTGACCAACATCCTCTTTGACATTCTGAAGGACGTCAAAGGAATTCCTCAATGACTGAGGAAGCACATGACGCTGAGGAAGACGAGACCGCTGTCTACCACCCCTCTGAACAGTCCAACCATCTGAAGTAGCATGCTGAATAACACTAGAAGGAGGACCCAAATCCTGCTGAGCAGCCTGCTCCTGATCCCCAGGAACTGTACCAGAAAGGAGCGCGTGAAGACTTACCCCGACGACGGGGTCTTCTCATGCGAACGGGGGGCCCATTCCGAGAACAAAACTCAAGGGAATGGCCCAGCAAGCAAGAATGAGTACAAAAATGGGGAACCTGTTCATAAAAAACCTCAACTGTTTGACAGTGGTCACCCCAGCCAACCCAAATACGCTCCGAACGAGCCAATAGAACATCCATCTCCACACACACACGAGCAAAAGACCCCCTGGAACCATCAGCAGTAATCTCATCAACCTTAATAGGATTACCTAGGATCTTTGCTATCGGGTATAGGCTTTTTTTTATCATAAAGGTACAGGAGTAAATTCGGAAATTTGACCCAAACCGGAACCACTGAAAACTCCTCCTCAAACCTGAACTCCGGAGTCCATTTATAAAATCGGATCGTAACAGACCGAATAGAGACTTTAGGTTTACCCCAAAACATTAGGTAATCTTCCTCTAGAGTAAAATTAATAAGCATAAAACCGCAAGGAAGGAATTTCACCATATGTGAACCCACCAAACCAATACGGGAAATTGCAGCAATAATATCACAATTAGGGGTCACACCTCTGTTCCCTGAAATCCTCCCAACCAATGCAAATTTATTGATTAATTGCATGCTTAAGTTCTGACTAGTAGGTGATCACGACGAGGGTCACCACAAGATTTCAATACGTCAACTGCATCAACCAAAAATGCCTATGCACCTCTCTGTAACAAACGAGTCATCGATAACACAGATATCAAAGGGATTCTAGATCGAGAACCCTTACCGAAGAATTTTCACTTGTCTGCCATTTCAGGTTTGAATCTGACAACCTTCTGAAAACAATTGACGGTTGCCCTATACTTGGTTAAAGCATATATCTCAACAATACAGTCAAAATATGACAGCTCAAGTACAATACAATCAAATTCTAACAAATTTTCCTCGAAACGAAGTTCATAGTTCCAGACTAATCTGACAGAAACAATTCCTCCACCTAAAGGTGAAGTAACAACTACTACAGTAGGCAAAAGCTCAGTATGCAAAGCATGAATGAACACAAATTTTTCAGAGATAAAGGAATGAGAAACACCTGTATCTATCAATACATGAGCAGAATAACTGAAAATCGAACATTTACCTACTATAACATTGTCAGGTGCTGCTTGAGCCTGATCCTTAGTCAAATCAAAGACTCATGCCTACTGTCTCGGAGGCTGGTTCGCACTCGGGTTACCTCCCTATCTGTTCTTCTACTAAGGCTGAAAGGGGTG
This sequence comes from Henckelia pumila, assembly GCF_033568475.1. Lineage (NCBI taxonomy): Eukaryota > Viridiplantae > Streptophyta > Magnoliopsida > Lamiales > Gesneriaceae > Henckelia > Henckelia pumila. Next base: position 120,939,719 of record NC_133120.1, read on the forward strand.
AACCGCAGAATTCTGCCTCTCAGGCTGAGATGCTGGTTTAGAAGAACTCCCACTCTGAGCTCGATCTTTACCTCGCTAAGGGAAAACCTTAGCAAAGTGTACTGGCTGCTGATAGATATTGCAGTTCCCGAAGACTCCTACACACTGCTCTGGGGAGTGTCTACCTCCACACTTGTTGCAGAACAACGGTGAAGATCCAGAAATCTGTCCTGAACCGAACTGTTTGGAACCACTGGAGCTAGAAGAACTGTTCCCTGATTTCTTGAACTATTTCCCTTTGGCTCTGAAATGATCCTTTCTGTTACCCCCACTGCATCCTCTTTCATACCTCTATGGTTGGTTCTGATACTGTGGTGACTTATTCTGATGCTAAGACGGTTGATTCTGAGATTGTCTAGGCTGCTGAGGTACAAACAAAGTTTCTCTATATCTCCACTAACATGCTTCTGTAACAGCTACTACAGTAGGCAAAAGCTCAGTATGCAAACTAGTAGCGCTTAGTCGTATCGCGCTCAAATTAACCCAAATCAGATTAAACAATGAAAAATGTAGTAGTGTGAGTAGGGATCGTTCCCACGAGAAAAGGTAAATTTAATGCGTTCTAAATAAATAAAAGGGGGGTTTGAGGTTTGAGATTAACTTGTGAAAATTTAAACAATAAAAAAGAAATATTATCACTAGCATGCAAGAATGAAAATTCAACTAGAGAAATCAATAAGAGACGAGACTTGGTATCGGTCGACTACCCCCTTGATATTCATTCATTAAATCATCGATTTATTAAAAATAATTAATCCTATTAAATATTCGTCCTTTAAAATCAAATTCCTGTTTAACCTTAATCTTAGTTAATTAGAAACCAGCGTTCTAGATTAACCCTTACCTCATAAATTAACCCAATACCAGCGATCAGATTTAAATCCACGATAGCATTCAAACGAGTAAAACTGATGAATCTAGACAACACAAACACCAGCGGTTGTATTTAGCCTTGTCAATAATTGACCCTACGATTTAATAAATTCAACAGCAAAAAATATCAAACGTAGTTGCTTTGAAAATTAGTTGATTCAAAAAATTACGGATTTGAATTCTAATTTATCTATAGTTCGTATAACAAAATTATAAGATGGTCAATCCTAAAAACTCGCATACAAACATGAAATAAAACAAATCAAATATTGATACTTAACAAGAATTAAACACTGCAAATCTAATCTCATGAATAAATTATATCAAGGTTTTGTCTCCCTCAACCAAGTATAAAAGTTTAGCTACAACGATTCATAAAAAACTCAAGAAAAATTTGAAAGAAGAGAAGAAAACTTGAGAAAGAGATGTAAAAATAAAACCTAGCTGCCAAGAGAGAGTGTCAAAGTCTGATAATTTCCCTTAAAAATGGAATTAAAAGCCTAATAAAGCCTAGAGTCCAAAATAAAAGAGTTTCCAAAAATACAAAATTCTTTCCAAACAGACTTGCGCTGTAGTAGCCCGTACCCAGTTTTAGTGAGTAATTGCTAATTAATTAGTTAATCATGATTAAGGGAACTCTTATTGGATTAACGGAGTCCGAGATTAGACCCAGAATGATTAGAAATGGTCCGGAGGGTCAGGCAAAATGGAAGCAACGTTTTAGGAATGGATGCAACGTTCGTGCCATCAGAAATGCGTCACTGCTTACATACTTGATGGGACACTGGTACCATCGGAAGCAACGATGGTGAACGGACACAACGTTTGTCATGAAGAACGGACGCAATGTTGAGGAACGTACGTTCCGTTTGTGGTCTATAAATAGAGGAGCCGAGATTCATTTCAAAGCACACCATTCACCTCTTCTCTCTCGATTCCTCAGTCTTCTAGCTTAGATCTAGGGCATTCTAGGCGTCCCATTGGGAATCCGGTAGTGGCATTGCGATCCAGGCATCGTAGCGGAGCAGTGGCCTAGTTTTGAGGCAATCGACAGCAAAGGGCTAATGATGGACGTAGGTATAGCTTTTGCTTCCAAAAAATATTTAGGAGTATGCAATAGCCTAGTTAAGGCTTTTAGAGCACTCTAATGATATTAGTATCATTTGGCAGTGTAGTGCGGATTATAGGCGTAGACCTAGAGCTGGTAGAGAACGCGCCTAGTATTTGAGGTACGAAAGTACTGTTCGAGATATCCTGACTGAGTATGCATGTATTATGTGACTGCATGATTTATATGCCATGATTTTATGCTGCATACATTTTCATATTGAGCTATCTTCTTCGAGATGTCTATTAGTAGGGTTGTACCCTATCCTATTAGTGGATGGACTTCTATCGAATTGGGTCCGGCATATCCACTGGTATTTTTGGTATGGGATCCACCTCCTGCAGCAACGGCACAACGTGCTACATACCAGGGTCTGGTCTGTCTTTGTCATCTGATTCTTGACCTCTAGTCAGTAGGCGTTTATGCTCATGTCTCGTACTCTGTGTTTCTGGACACCCTATTCCATAGGGCAGGTTTGCGATTGGACGAGGCGGGTGGATCCAAGAGGGGCTAGGCAGTAGTTGGCTAGCTGGAGCTTCGTCTAGGTTTTTATTTTTGTTGTTTTGGGTTGATACAGCTGTTCGATCTGGTTGTATATTATTTGGGTATTTACAGATTCCTTTCCTTGGGATTTTTATGGTTTCCGCAGTTTAATTCTGATTTTTGTTCAATTAAGTTAATTGCATGCCTAAGTTCTGTTTAGTAGCTGATCTCGATAAGGGTCACTACATTTATGGTGTCATAGCATGCATAGTATTCTTGGGATTTAGATTCTACATAAGGTAACCGTGAGGTACTTTTGTAGATGGCAAACTACGATGACCAGAGTAGCCATGGTAGTGTAGGTGGACGCTGGGGAGATGATGATCGGGAGCGTCGTCGGGACCATCATCATCGTCGTTGTGATGAGAATCATTTTAGCGTGCGGTGATTCTTAAAGATGGGTCCTAAGCCCTTGGTTGGAGGTGATTCTCCGGAGGATGTGGAGAACTGGTTAGACCGCATGGAGACGACTTTTCAGACTTTTCACTGCACTGAGGAGCAGAAGATGGAGACTCTTGGATATCTTTTGGATGGACGAGCCCGTAGGTGGTGGAGGTTTACTTCTGCACCCTTTATTACGGCGAGAGGAGTGGCCACCTGGGCCGAGTTCCGCACAGCTTTTCAAAAGCTATATATTCCTCCTGCACTCCGACAGACGAAGGCAGGTGAGTTACTGAGCTTGCGGTAGGGAGCTATGTCTATCGAGGAGTATCAGTAGAAGTTCTTTGACCTATTGTCTTATTGCCCAGAGATTGCTGACAGCTCCGAGATGAAGTATAATCTGTTCTTTCAGGGCCTTAACCCTGAGATCCATGACCGTGTGGTGTTCGGCGATGACATGTCCTATGAGAGTTTGGTGAGCCGTTGTCACCAGGCGGAGGATAGAATTCGGCGGAACATGTCTTTTTCTCAGTCTAGGCCTGCAAGTTCTTTGGGTCCCCGTGCCCAAGATTTCAAGAAGTCTGGATCTACTTCTTCCTCTGGTTCTGGAGGTGTTGTTCACTTTGGGAAGAAGGACAAGTGCGACCATTGCGGGAAGAACCATCCGTCAGACAAGTGCCGTAGAGCTTCTGGAGCTTGTTTCCGATGTGGAGAGGTTGGTCATATCCAAAGGGATGGTCCACTGTCTGGGGGAGGCGGTTCTGGTTCACGATCAGGTTCTCAGGCCACCATTAAGAAGAGGTCGCAGGGACAGTCTGCTGGGAGTTCTCACTTGAAGCCGCAGGCTTCTGGCCAGGTATTTTCCTTGAGACATGATCAGGCTATGGAGGAGAACGAGAAGGTCATCACAGGTAAATTTTTGTTATATAGCATACCTTCTCTTGTACTTATTGACACTGGTGCATCTCATTCCTTCATTTCAGCACGTTTTATTAAGAGACATAACTTACCATGCATTGCATTAGACGTAGTAGTTTCTGTTTCTACTCTGACGGGTCAATCTGCTTTGGCCAAGCGTCTAGTGACGGGTTGCCCTTTAGAGTTCGAAGGGAACATTCTATTGGCGAATCTCATGGTCCTTGCGATGGATGATTTCGATTGTATTCTGGGGACAGACATGTTGACTACCTATCGAGCTTCAGTGTACTGCTATCAGAGATTAGTTCGCTTTCATCCTGAAGTGAGTGATAGCTGGTTTTTCTATGGTGAGGGAGCGCGACCCCCAATGCCTTTGGTATCAGCTTTGAGAGCCTGTCGAGCATTAGAGTCTGGCAGGGAAGGTTACCTTATATATACATTTGATTTGTCCGCTAAGAGCATTGGGATAAAGATTATTCCGGTTGTGGATGAATTCCCAGATGTATTTCCTGATGAGATTCCGAGTTTTCCTCCTGCTAGAGAAATCGAGTTTGGCATAGATTTGATGCCGGGTACTTCTCCTATTTCTCGAGCATCGTATCGTCTGGCTCCATCAGAGATGTGTGAGTTAAAAAATCAGTTACAGGATCTTTTGGACAAGGGGTACATTCGTCCTAGTGTATCTCCTTGGTGAGCTCCTGTTTTTTTTGTGAAGAAGAAGGATGGGTCTATGAGGTTGTGCATTGACTATCGGCAGTTGAATCAAGTTACTGTGAAGAACAAGAATCCGTTGCCTCGCATTGATGACTTGTTTGATCAGCTGCAGGGTATTTCGGTTTACTCCAAGATTGATTTGAGATCTGGGTATCATCATATGAGAGTCCGAGATCAGGACGTAGTCAAGACTGCATTCCGTACTTGCTACGGGCATTACGAGTTTCCAGTGATGCCATTTGGATTGACTAATGCGCCGGCTATATTTATGGATCTGATGAAACGTGTTTTCAGGGAGTATTTGGGCAAGTTTGTCATGGTCTTCATTGACAACATCTTGGTGTATTCGCGTAATACGGAAGAGCATGTTTCTCACTTGCGGTTGGTACTGCAGACTCTTCGAGATGAGTATTTGTATGCCAAACTGAGCAAGTGTGAGTTCTGGATGGATTTAGTGGTCTTTCTTGGCCATATCATATCCAGGAAGGGAATTTCTGTTGATCCGAGCAAGATTGAGGCGGTGCTTTATTGGTCGCATTCAACGATGGTTGCTGAGATCCGTAGTTTTCTGGCTCTAGCAGGATATTATGTCGCTTCATTCTGAACTTCTCTCAGCTAGCTCGACCGTTGACGCAGATTACCCGTAAGGGTGTTGATTTCGAGTGGTCCTCCGAGTGTGAGGATAATTTCTGTGAGCTTCGACTGCGGTTCACTTCTGCGCCGGTGTTGGCATTACCATCAGGATCTGGAGGGTATGTGGTGTACACTGATGCTTCTCTTCAGGGGTTAGGTTGTGTCCTGACTCAGAATGGGTATGTGATCGCATACGCTTCTAGACAGCTGAAGCTTAACTAGGACAACTATCCAATCCATGATTTGGAGTTGGCAGCCATTGTGTTCGCTTTGAAGATCTGGCGTCATTACCTGTATGGCGAGAAATTTGATATTTTCACTGACCACAAGAGTCTCAAGTATTTGTTCACTCAGGCGGAGTTGAACATGAGTCAGAGACGTTGGATGGATTTGCTTAAGGACTATGATTGCAAGATTAAGTACCATCCGGGAGCTGCTAATCTCACTACTGATGCTTTGAGTCGCAAGGTGCGACTGTCCGCACTTCAGAGTTGTTCGATGTCTAGTGCGATCGGTGATTGTTGTTCTTCAGGGTATACCTTCAAGCACAAGAAAGCTATGCAGAGTATCCAGATGTTTGCGATATTATCTGAGCTAGCTATGTATTCACGAATTCGAGAAGCTCAGATGTCTGATTCAAAGACCTAGCATTTGGCTCGTCTAGCCAATAAGGGTAGTACGTCTGGATTTCACTATCAGTCAGATGGTTTTCTGTGTTTGTCTGGTAGGCTTGTGATTCCACAAGATGAAGAGTTGCGAGACGAGATCTTGTCTCAGGCACATCGCACTAAGTTTAGTATTCATCCGGAAAGCAACAAGATGTACAAGGATCTACGTACTCGATTTTGGTGGAAGGGAATGAAACAATGTGTTTATCAGTATGTTTCAAGATGTTTGGTGTGTTAGAAAGTCAAGGCAGAGGACCGACGACCTGGAGGTTTGCTTCACAGTCTGCCTATTCCCGAGTGGAAATGGGAGTTTATCACGATGGATTTTGTGACCCATTTGCCGATGTCCTCGAGGAATTGTGATGCTATCTGGGTTGTGGTGGACCGACTCACCAAGTCAGCACATTTCATTGCCTATAGCCGAGAGTACACTGTATATCGTATGGCTCGTTTGTATATTCAGGAGATCGTTAAGCTTCATAGAGTGCCTGTGAGCATTGTAAGCGATCGAGACCCCAGGTTTACTTATAGATTTTGGGGGAGTGTTCAGCGTGCGATGGGCACTACTCTCAGTTTGAGTACTGCCTATCATATGGAGATCGATGGTCAGTCAGAGCGCACTATCCGTACTTTGGAGGATATGCTTCGAGCTTGCACTATGGACTTTGGTACAGCCTGGCAGGACCATTTGTCGTTGATCGAGTTCGCGTACAACAACAGCTATCACACTAGCATTGGGATGGCACCTTTTGAGGCATTGTATGGGTGACGTTGTCGTACTCCACTCTTCTGGGAAGAAGTGGGGGAGAGACAGACTGAGGGACCGGAGTTTATCCAGCAGGCAGTAGACGTTGTTGATCAGATCAAGAAAAGGATTAAGATTGCACAGGATTGTCAGGCCAGCTATGCTAACACCAAGCGTAGCCCTTTGCAGTTTGATGTTGGAGAGAAAGTATTTCTGAGAGTGTCACCTTTCCGCAAGATTCTCAGATTTGGCCTTAAGGGAAAGTTGTCTCCAAGGTTTATCGGTCCGTTTAAGATCTTGGAGAGCATTGAAAATTTGGCTTATCGTCTGGCTTTGCCACCGTATCTGTCCAGTATTTACGACGTGTTCCACGTATCTTCGTTGAGACGGTATGTGGCGGATATGTCTCAAATTTTGCAGCGGTCAGAGGTTCAGGTGGATAAGAATTTGACTTATGTTGAGAAACCTATTTGTATCCTGGATCATAAGGATAAGGTTTTGCGGAACAAAGTCAATCCTTTGGTTTTAGTTCAATGGCAGCGCCGAGGCGTTGAGGAAGCTGCTTGGGAGCTTGTGAGCATGATGCGTGCTGAACATCCTGAGTTATTTGGATTTCAGTTATGAGTTGTATTCAGTTGTAAACTCTGTAATCATTTAGTTGAATAAAAGAATGTTTCTTCATGCTATTTTACATTCAGTACTTAAGATGTGATTTCGAGGATGAAAAATCTTAAGTGGAGGAGAATGTAGTAGCCCATACCCAGTTTTAGTGAGTAATTGCTAATTAATTCGATATCATGATTAAGGGAACTCTTAATGGATTAACGGAGTCCGGGATTAGACCAAAATGATCAGAAATGGTCTGGATGGTCAGGCAGAACGGAAGCAACGTTCTAGGAACGGATGCAATGTTCGTGCCATCAGAAATGCGTCACTGCTTACGTACTTGAAGGGACACTGGTACCATCGGAATCAACGATGGTGAACGGACGCAACGTTCGTCAGGCAGAACGGACGCAACGTTGAGGAACGGACGTTCCGTTCGTGGTCTATAAATAGAGGAGCCGAGATTCATTTCAAAGCACACCATTCACCTCTTCTCTCTCGATTCCTCGATCTTTTAGCTTAGATCTAGGGCATTCTAGGCATCTCATTGGGAATCCGATAGTGGCATAGCGATCCAGGCGTCGTAGCGGAGCTGTGGCCTAGTTTTGAGGCAATCGACAGCAAAGGGCTAACGACGGACGTAGGTATAGCTTTTGCTTCCTAAAAATATTTAGGAGTATGCAATAGGCTAGTTAAGGCTTTTAGAGCACTTTAATGATATTAGTATCATTTGGCAGTGTAGTGCGGATTATAGGCGTAGACCTAGAGCTGGTAGATAGCGCGCCTAATATTTGAGGTACGAAAGTACTGTTCGAGATATCCTGACTTAGTATGCATGTATTATGTGACTGCATGATTTATATATCATGATTTTATGCTGCATACATTTGCATATTGAGTTATCTCCTTCGAGATGTCTATTAGTAGGGTTGTACCCTATCATGTTAGTGGATGGACTTCCATTGAATTGGGTCCGGCGTATCAACTGGTATTTTTGGTATGGGAGCCACCTCCTGCAGCGACGGCACAAAGTGCTACATACCAAGGCCCGGTCTGTCTTTGTTATCTGATTCTTGACCTCTAGTCAGTAGACGGTTCACTTGCATTCATACTCATACTCTTGTGCTGATCATTTTATGCTCACGTCTCGTACTCTGTGTTTCTGGACACCCTATTCCATGGAGCAGGTTTGCGATTGGACGAGGCGGGTGGATCCAAGAGGGGCTAGGCAGTGGTTGGCCAGCTGGAGCTTCGTCTAGGTTTTTATTTCTGTTGTTTTGGGTTGATACAACTGTTCGATCTGGTTGTATATTATTTGGGTATTTACAGATTTCTTCTCTTGGGATTGTATTTTATTTATTGTCTTCGCAATTTAATTCTTATTTCTGTTTAATTAAGTTAATTGCATGTCTAAGTTCTGTTTAGTAGGTGATCTCGGTAAGGGTCACTACATGCGCGCTCGAGCGCATGAGTACGCCCGCTCGAGCGCACAAAAATATGCGATCTTACTGTCTTGAAATTTTGTGGCCGCGCTCGATAGCGTGAATTCATCCGCTCGAGCGCATGGAAAATGCCTTGCCCACTGCCTTGTTTCTCCAAATGTCGCGCTCGATCCTATAAGTACGTGTGATCGAGCGCATGAGTTTTTGCCAACATTCTGCCCTTTCTTTCTTCAACTTGATATCTCCTACACATTAAACCCGGGAGCATGTTATGAAGCTAAATGCATGCAAAAGACAAAACTAAGATAAAACATGAACAAAAGAAAATAAATGCATGCAAACTACTAACAAAATAACATCAAAATATGCAAACAAAACACGCCTATCAAATACCCCCACACTTAATCCTTGTTTTCCCTTGAGCAAGTCATGCATACAAAATGAAATAAAACAAAACAAACACATAAGCAAGGACGATCATGCATAATATAGCCTATGAAAAGTCTTCTCACAAAAATGAGTGCACAAGTACTCTCGATCATCAATGATACACCTTCAGTCGAATGCGAGCGAGTGTGTGTGACATGTTACCCCAGTTTTATGTAACTTCAAAAGACAAAGTTTTAAGACTGTCGCCGAACTAAAACAATTCAGTGTAAGTCTCATAATCAAGAACCCTCCTCTCAACAATCCATCAACACAACATAGCTTCCTTGAGAATAATTTACGCACCATTGGATTTTGCACCCGATATTTTTAAAGTCCCAATAATTACCCGCAGACTTAGCAATAACTAGATAGGATTTGAATTTCAATCCCCTCTTCTATAGCTTGGATGGAACTACAATCCCATGGAATCCGTAACTTAGCTAGGAAATAGTGAATAGAATTTCATTCACATTCCAAGCCCGGATGGAGTCACTTTCTTTTTTGTAAATATCATAAAAGTTGTTTAAAAGGTGCGCCCAAGAGTGTATATTCCATATCAAATAGATCATCAAGATTCAAGCACTATCAAGTTCCCCTAACACCTACTGCCGTGCAATGGTCCAACATACATTCACGATATCAAATACATCGCTACACTTCACCGGTTAAACATGCGTGCTTAAGAATATTCAACAATCAACCTACGGTTTTTCAATGTGATCAAGAGCCAAAATTTTTCAAAAATTGCGCATTTTTTTCAATTACCTCATCATAGGCTAACAATCTTATCCTTAACTCATGCATACGACACAAACAAAAACAAAATAATTGCAATGAAAGTAATGAATGCACCCCTCCACACTTAAATGAAGCATTGCCCTCAATGCCTCAAAACACAAAACACAGACAAACAACTAAACACAATAATGCAAAATGTAAAGCTAAACTCCCCTGGTCTAAATGTTGGCACTATCCTCTTCATCATCTGGCAGCATCACGGAAGAATCATATTGAAACTTTGACTGTGGAGGTGGCGGCATTCGGTTTCTGAAAACAACAAAAATTAATGCAAAAACAAAAAATGCTTCTTTTCTTCATGGTGGTTCAAATCTAGTCTTCCTAACCACCTTCACCCACTTGCGCAGTTTTTCAGTAATGTTTGTTCTTTGCTTCCTCTTCTTGGATTTCATGGGGAGTCCTTTTGATCTATCTGGGGGCTGTTTTGACTCAATTTTAGGTACCTGCAAGTCAGAGAGAAAAATTTCAGCAATAGAATTGTTTGCAGATCTTAAAACAATCTCCTTAACTTTATCCCTATTTACAACCTTCTTGTGTTCTTGCAACAAGTGATTACTGACATCAAGATTATTCAAAACATTTTCACAATCAGGATATTTCAAGGTATCAAAAATATTAAACTGAGAAATTGCCCCATCAAATTCCATAGTGAGTTTACCATTATCAACATCTATGATAGACTTTGAAGTTTTTAAAATGGTCTTCCTAGTAAAATTGGACTATTCAAATCATTATTTTTCATATCAAGCACATAAAAATCAGCAGGAAATACCAAATTGTCAACTTGCACAATAACATCTTCTAACAGACCTCTAGGATGAATAGTAGATTTATCAGCCATTTGGATAACGATTGCAGTTTTAGTCAAAGGCCCAAGATTTAAGGAAGCATAAACAGAGTATGGAATGACATTAATCGATTCTCCTAAATCTAGCATGGCCGTATCAATCTGAACATCTCTTATTTTACAAGTTATTGAGAACATACCTGGGTCCTTGAATTTTGTAGGTATTTTTCTTTGAATAACGGCAGAGACCTGTTCTCTCAATTCAACTTTCTGACACCCCTTCAGTTTGTGTTTTCTCTTTACAGTACACAACTCTTTCAAACATTTAGCATAGCGAGGTACTTCTTTGATAGCATCTAATAAGGGAATATTCACCTCACATCTATGAAAAACTTCATACAACCCCTTAATTCCTTCATCCTTTCTAGACTCTTGCAATGCTAAGGGAAAAGGGGCTACAGTTTTATACTTGGAAAAAGGAGGGAACTTACCTCTAGGTGCCTCTTTGTTCTGTCCTGGCTCTTTCTCTACTTCTTCATTCTTTATCGGCGTGTGAACCTTCTCCTCATGGACCTTCAACTCTCTTCCACTCCTCAAAGTTATGGCACTCACGTTCTCTCTTGGGTTCACCACAGTCTGTGATGGTAAGCTGTTTGAATTCACAGCCTTCAACCAGTTGACTGCGGTTGCCAACTGCCCCATTTGAGTGTTCAACTGTTGGATACTTGCTCGAGTTTCTTGTTGAAAATCTACAGTATTAGTATCAAGATCCTTAACAATGTTTTCTAGAAACTCACCAGGTGTGGGAATTTGAGGATGATGTGGTTGTTGGGGATACGGCGGCCTATAAGCTTGATTGTGCGGTGGTGCTTGAGGCCCAAATTGATTTGCTTGAGGGTTCCATATCTCATGTTTGGATGATCCTTCCAACCAGGATTGTATGTGTTGGAGTATGGATCATACTTTCGTTGTGGTGGTCCATGAAATCCTCCTGCTGCATTGATTTTCTCATCCGATCCCTCTTGAAGCATGAGACACATGTCAGTTGCATGTTCCCTTGCAGTGCAAATTCCACAAACTGTCATATTTTGTCCATTCCCTACAGTCATTTGACGCACAAGAGACGTCAGATCAATCAGTTGTTTTCAAGGGAAGAAACATTTACCTCATTATTTCTTCTGGATGCTGGATCACTTCTGATGGTGCCAAAATTCTGAGAATTGGCAGCCATATTCTCGATTGAATTCCTTGCTTGAACTAGAGTTTTGTCCACAAAAACTCCTCCATTGGCCGCATCTAGCATATTCCTGTCATGAGGTAACAAACCTTCATAGAAAAATTGTATCAATTGATTTTCACTAATCTGGTGTTGCGAACAGCTAGCACAAAGCTTCTTGAACCGCTCCCAGTATTCATGCAGTGATTTCCCTCGGTATTTCTTGATTCCATAGATTTCCTTCCGGATGTTCGCGGCTCTAGAGGCTGGGAAGTATTTCTTCAGAAAGATTCGTTTCATCTCCGTCCAAGTTGTGATCGAACCAGAGGGCAAGTAATATAGTCAATCCTTAGCAGCACTCTTCAAAGAGAAAGGAAAGGCCCTCAGTTGAATCTGCTCCTTTGTCACTCCATGGGGTTTCATACTCGTGCAAACCACGTGAAATTACATCAAGTGTTTATTCGGGTCCTCACCTGCAAGAGCATTAAAGGAAGGTAATAAGTGAATCAATCCAGACTTAAGCTCAACAGTAGCATTATTTTCTAATGGATCGAGGAAAATTAATGCATAAAGGTTGTTGATTGGGATCAGGAGTGCCCAATTGTCTAAGACTCAGGTTCGCATTAGCAGCCATCTCTTCTTCTGGAAAAGCAGCTCGAGCAGCTTCCTCTTGTTGTTGTCTACAAAGTTTTCTCCTTCGCCTGTGCAAAATTCTTTCAATCTCTGGGTTGTAGAGAAATTCTTCTTCAGCAAAATCACCTGAAAGCATGAACAAGAGAGAACTAGAAACAAAGAAAAAAGAAGAGAGTGAGATTAAACAAAGCAAAACAAAAAGAAATAGAACACAATAAGTTAAACACCGGTCTCAGAAAATGGCGCCAAAATTTGGTATTGCTTAGTCGTGTCGCGCCCAAATTAACCCAACTCAGATTAAACAATGAAAAATGTAGTAGTGTAAGTTGAAAGAGTGGGTGCCCAGTGAGCCAACTTGTGGCTATGGGCTTTGATGACTCTTTGTAAAAACAATCTTTTGTTTAATGTAATTTACACTTTTATTAATGGCAATGACTTTATATTACTTCATATTGATATATTGTGATATACTATTGTTGTTTTGATAAAGACCTTGAATATACTATAGTGTATGTAAGATGTGGTAGAACATAGGGATGTCTATCATGAAATACATCTTATAGTCACTGTATATTCTAAACTGTTCCTAGTCGATTGAGCCGTCCGATAATAAGGATAAGGATCGCTCGAGTTTGAGACTAGCATTTGCGATGCGGAGTACCACGTTTCATTGGTAGGGAACATGGAGATGTTCGAAGCATGCAAATGGATATTCATAGGATGAATAATCGAACTACCCTATCCGGACATTCCAAGAGGTTATCACTTATCGAGTGGATGAAGTCCGCGGTTTTGGTTGTACACCATTAGTCCTTACGACTTGAAACATCATGGAGACTCTATATGCTAGTACTGTGCTTTGACTCGTTTACCGACTCTATGGGGGTCATAAGGTGTCGGGATTGGGTACAGTTACGACACATATAGGAGTCGATGCATTGTTGTCAAGGATTCACCACATACTTGCGAGTGTGGATATCCTACGCGATCTGAGGAGATATTAGTGTGACAAATCTCTGGCCAGAGTACTTGATGTGATTTAAGAAATGGTTTCTTAGTAGCACATGCGATGTCACTAATTTGATCTTCAAGATGTATTGCATAGTTATCGAATCTTGAGCGACTCTCGATATACCAATGGTTGTTGATTCGATCGGGATATTTGGATGAAGGGACCGTACTGTACGCTAACCAAAATCTACTGGTTCTTGTAGGCACTATCAGTGATACCTAGGGAATCATGGGGCGATGTTGCTAGGCGCTTTACCATGATTCGTTGGGCAAGTCGGAAAGTGTTGTTCCGAGTCACAAGGAGTTGTGAGCCCACGGCTAGCTGTATCCCTGAACCATTGAGGGTCACACAGTGTAATGGAGTTTTAATCCCCGTTGAGATAGTTAAATTTAAAGAGTTAAATTTAATGAATAAAGAAGTTGGACTTCTTAATTAAGAGTAAGGGAGTAGGATTTCCTAAAATGACATAGGGATGGACATTTTTGGAAACCACTGAATTCGGATTCAGGAAAATTTATTTTGACTTTAAAATGTGCAGAAATGGTTTCTGTGCACATTGGTGAAATCGGTTCATCAATCGGAGTCACGATGAATTTTATATTAATTTCTGAACGAGCGGGCTTTGCTTTTCGGGCCCTAACTTATGACTAATGGGCCCTAAGGTGTTAGTGGCCTGCATTATAAATAAGTTATTGCAGTACAGAAATTAGACACAACAGCTCATTATTTTTTAGAGAGAAAAACCGAAACCCTAGCCTCTCCTCTAGAATAATCGGCCGAACCCCTGCCTTGCTCTGCACGAGAAATTTCGGTCTTTGATTTTGAATCGCAGTCGGGAATAACGAATCAGATTCGTTTAATCTCTTCGCAGAAAAACTTCTGATAGATTTTCTAGTGCAATCTATCAGAGGGATTAAACCTCCGTTCGTGGACCTGATAGAAGGAGTTCATCAGTTCCTGGGACATACAAGAAGCGCAGAGAAATCTGTGTGGTGTCCATTAATCTCGCTTCGAGATTGAAGGTAAAATTTAATTAATTGTTATTTGAATTTTACACACACAATAATTTAATCGTTGAATGGTTGATACCCACACCATGGAATTGTTCCATGATAAAATTTTTAAACTTCCGCTGCACCGGGTATCAATCGTGATTGATCTGACCGCCAGTTTTCCAACAGTGGTATCAGAGCCAGGTTGCTCAGATCAAACGATTAAATTAATCGATTGTACAAAATTTTTGAGTCTCGGTTTTTTGAAAACAAAATAAATATTTTTAAATTAAAAAAAAAAAAATTCGGGGCAAAACCCGGGCAGCGATTGGATCGCTGCCCGGTGGGGGCAGCGATGGTCGTGCCCCCGGGGCGGCGCTCGGCGCTGCGCAGGGTGGCGCACGGCGCCGCCCAGGGGCGCCGCCAGGGCAGCAACTGTTGCTGCCCTAAAGGGGCAGCCGGGCAGCCCCGGCCCGCGCCCACGGGTGCGGGCCGGCCCGGGAGTGTCCAGGGCGGCCCGCGGGAAAAATTTTATTTTTATTTAAAATTAATTTTAATGTGTTAAAATTTTATTTTTGGTCCGGTCAAAAATTGTTTTTGATTGGTTCACGAGATTTCGGATCGAATTGTTCGAGTCCGTAAATTTTAAAATTGATTTTTGGATAAATTTGAATTTTTGGAAAATTTTAATATTTTATCCTTAAATTGAATTTTGAAATCAATTATTTTTGGTACAATTGATGATAAGATATGATCTTATGATATATTAAGTAAAATATGATTTTATCTGTAAAATTGGATTTTATAGATAAAATATGATTTTATTTGATATAGAGATAAAATATGATTTTATATGTGAAATAAGATTTTATATATAAAATATGATTTTATCTTGTTTAAATTTGAATTGCCACTGCATGTTATCCAATAAATTAATTTTGAATTAAATGTTATTGGATAAGGATGATCGATTGCCATGACCAATTTTGTAGGTGTATGTTAGGAATTTATATTTTGTTTTTATTGTTGTTGGTTTTATTAATGGGCCTGGTTTATGGCCCGATATGAATGTCATATGTAATAAAAGTGGGCTTGGTTTATAGCCCGTTCCCACCCCTAAAAATGTATCCCCTACATGTCATTGTCATTTATTGTAAATACATTAGATTTAGTGGGAGATCAAGATTTGAAGACGGTGGGCCCAGCAGACAATAAAGACTGAAGAAATGTAAATTGGAAGCACATGTAATAGGATTGCATTGCATACTGCATATTACCTAGGATTGGACTAAGACCCGTGATTGGCAACCACGGGTCAATTAGAAATGGAATCGATCATCCTATATAATATTTGATATTATGATTGTATGCATGTTTAGACATAATTGCGTGAATCCGGCAAGCATGCAATAAATTAAATATTATGAGACAAATATTTTTATAATTAAAAATCCCTCATTTTAAATATGATTTAAAATTGATATCAAGATAAATAAAGGAAATTTAAATTTGTTTAAATGTTCCTACCTTCCATCAACGGTCGATGTATGTGATGCTACCCGCGGATACGGTCCGGCTCATATTATTGGGGGGGCCCGTCCATCGGAAAGCTGTACATTGGATCGACAAATGTTGTAAGTTGGGTGGAACTCCCATGGGATCGGCTCATATTATTGGGGGATCCACATGGAGACCGTCCATCACAACTTAATATTGATGGGTCATCTTGACATGTCACTTTAAACGGCGTCATATTATTGGGCCCTTATTGGACATGAGGTAAAAACATGGGGGTTGCTTAGGAAGCAATTGGGCTCTACCTTTTGAGAATTATGGTTGGCTGATATTATTCGGGACCATAAGTTTGTCAATTGGACTCCATGTTCTCACTAAGGAAAAAGTTTCCCGTTTTCACTAGAGGGTGGTGAAATCGTTAAAATAGTGGGAGTGAGATTCATAAAATTAAATTCGCCTATTTTATGTCTTAGTAAATTATTTAAACAATCATTGATATATGTCTGTTTTTCTTTTCAGTATTTCATACGATGAATTCGCGTAATCCTTTATTCTCGATCCTCGAACAAAACAAGTTGACTGGCGCCAACTATACGGAATGATTCCATAAGTTAAGATTGTCCTAAGTTCGGAAAAAGATTTTCTAAGTGTTAGAAAAGGCTTCTCCGAAAACAGCCCCGGCTGATGTAACTGCCGAAAGGTTGGCCGAACTAGAGAAATGGTTGGACCATAATCTCAAGGCCAAATGTTACATGCAAAATTGGACAAGTCTAAACAAAGTTTGCCATCACTGCAAGAAACCCGGTCATTGGAAACGTAACTGCAAGGAATACCTCAAACAGTTGAGAACTGCAAAGGGTATGTTTTACATTAAAATAAATGTTTTTCTTAATACTAATTCTTGGGTATTGGATACCAGATGTAGATCTCATATTTGCAATGAGTTGCAAATGATGATAAGAAGTAATAGGCTAAGGATGGGTGAGACCCAGTCAAAGCTCGGGAATGGTTCCAGAGTTAAATCCATAGCTATGGGAAATATTTATTTAAATTTTGCAGAACGGTTTTAAGTTATTTTTAAGAGATGTTTTATTTGTTCCGGATTTAATTAAAAACATTATTTCTGTTTCTATGCTAGATAGAGATGGTTATTCTTGCAATTTTGTGAATGAGATTTGCAATATCTACAAGAATGAATGTTTGATTGGAAATGGACAACTTGAAAACGATCTATACAACTTAAAACTAAAAGACGTTCCAATTAATTATGTTGATAAACCGGCTACAACAAACAAAAGGAAAATCGATAGTCAAAACCCGGCAAACCTTTGGCACGCTAGACTAGGTCATATTTCCTCAAGGAGGATGAACAAGCTAGTGGGAGAGGGCATGTTTGATATGTCTGATATTAACTCTCTACCTACTTGTGAATCCTGCCTAAAAGGAAAAATGACTAAATCTCCTTTTAAGGGGAAACCTGAGCGTAGTCAGAATCTGTTGGATTTGATCCATACAGATGTTTGTGGTCCATTTAGAGTAGGGACTCAACATGGCCACACCTACTTCATTACCTTTACTGATGATTATTCAAGGTATGGGTATTTATATTTGATGAAATATAAGTCTGAAGCATTTGAAAAGTTCAAAGAATTCAAGGCTGAAGTAGAAAACAAGCTAGGTAAAAGTATTAAAGTACTTCGATCGGATCGAGGTGGAGAATACTTGAGTACCGAGTTTTTGGACTATCTGAAAGAGAATGGGATTCTCTCTCAGTGGACTCCTCCTATGACACCACAGCTTAATGGTGTATCGGAGCGTCGTAATCGAACTTTGTTGGACATGGTTCGATCTATGATGAGCTTCACTGAGCTTCCACCATCGTTTTGGGGCTATGCGCTTGAAACGGCGGTGTTGTTGTTGAACAATGTCCACACTAAAGCAGTGGACAAAACACCATACGAGTTATGGAATGGCAAAGCTCCTAAGTATTCGTACTTGAGGATTTGGGGATGTCCTGCTTACGTGAAGCAGACAGTGGGAGACAAGTTGGATAGTCGATCCAGCTTATGTTATTTTGTGGGGTATCCAAAGAACTCAATCGGATATTATTTCTATTATCCTGCTGAAACAAAGGTGTTTGTTTCTAGGAATGCCACCTTCTTGGAGAAGGAGTTCTTATTAGATAAGAAAGGCGAGATGATGGAACTCGAAGAAGTTCGAGAAGAACCCGAAATACAAAATAACGATCCTACACCTCAGGAACCATTGCTGGACACGCCTGAATCTAGAAGATCCGAGAGGACTTCTAGACCTCCAGTTCGATATGGTCTTCTTCTTGAAGGGGGTCAAGATGAACCCGACATTGGATGTGATCCAAGAAACTTCAAGGAAGCAATTTCTGATGCGGATTCGAATTTATGGCTTGAAGCTATGCAGTCAGAATTGGATTCGATGCATACAAACCAAGTTTGTTCTTTAGTAGATCCTCCCGATGGAATTGTTCCAATAGGGTGTAAATGGATCTACAAAAGAAAGCTTGGGCCTGATGGTAAGGTATTGACCTACAAGGCGCGATTGGTGGCGAAAGGTTATACTCAAAGGCAAGGAGTTGACTATGATGAAACCTTTTCACCAGTTGCTATGTTCAAGTCCATAAGAATCCTTATTGCCATAGCTGCATGGTATGACTATGAGATATGGCAAATGGATGTGAAGACTGCTTTTCTTAATGGAGACATTAAGGAGGAAATCTATATGAAGCAGCCTGAGTGGTTCACATCCATGGGCAGCGAGCATAAGGTATGCAAGCTTCAGAGATCTATTTATGGTCTAAAACAAGCATCAAGAAGTTGGAACCAGAAATTTGATGAAACAATAAAAGATTTTGGTTTCATCAAGAACCCGGAGGAATCATGCGTGTACAAGAAAGTAGTTAAGGATGCGGTGACATTCTTAGTACTTTATGTTGATGACATCCTACTCATTGGGAATGACGTAGGGATGTTGCAGTCAACAAAGATATGGTTATCAGGTAGATTCTCGATGAAGGATTTGGGTGAGGCATCCTACATTCTTGGGATACAGATCTATAGAGATAGGTCTAAGAGAATGATAGGACTCACTCAATCAACCTACATCGATACCATATTGAAACGGTTTTCAATGGATGGGTCCAAGAGAGGACATCTACCCATGTGTCATGGAGTTTCTTTATCCAAGTCTATGTGTCCCAAGACTGATGCAGAGATAGAGAATATGACACATGTACCATATGCGTCAGCTATAGGTAGTATCATGTATGGGATGATATCTACTAGACCGGATGTAGCATTTGCTCTGAGTGTCACGAGCAGATATCATTCTAATCCTGGTCAAATGCATTGGAAAGCCGTGAAGGACATTCTTAAGTACTTACGAAGGACTAAGAATATGTTCATGGTTTATGGAGGACGAGAACTCAAATTGGAAGGCTATACCGACTCTAGCTTCCAAAGTGACGTGGATGACTCGAAGTCAACCTCTGGATTTGTGTTCATGCTCAATGGCGGTGCTGTCTCTTGGAAGAGTTCCAAGCAGGACACCACAGCGGATTCCACCACTGAGGCTGAATACATTGCAGCATCAGCTTCTGCTAAAGAGGCCGTTTGGATAAGGAAGTTCGTCCAAGAGTTGGGCGTCATTCCTGAATTTGTTGGTCCAGTCCCGGTGTACTGTGACAACACGGGTGCCGTTGCTCAAGCAAAGGAACCAAGGTCTCATCAAAGATCCAAACACGTACTGAGGAAATACCACATCATCCGGGAGATTGTGGAAAGAGGAGACATCACTGTCGAACGAGTGGCCTCTGCAGACAATATCGCTGATCCGCTTACTAAGCCCTTGCCAGGACCATTGTTTGACAAACATCGCGAAGCAATGGGTCTACGTAGTATGACTAGTTGGCTATAGGGCAAGTGGGAGATTGAAAGAGTGGGTGCCCAGTGAGCCAACTTGTGGCTATGGGCTTTGATGACTCTTTGTAAAAACAATCTTTTGTTTAATGTAATTTACACTTTTATTAATGGCAATGACTTTATATTACTTCATATTGATATATTGTGATATACTATTGTTGTTTTGATAAAGACCTTGAATATACTATAGTGTATGTAAGATGTGGTAGAACATAGGGATGTCTATCATGAAATACATCTTATAGTCACTGTATATTCTAAACTGTTCCTAGTCGATTGAGCCGTCCGATAATAAGGATAAGGATCGCTCGAGTTTGAGACTAGCATTTGCGATGCGGAGTACCACGTTTCATTGGTAGGGAACATGGAGATGTTCGAAGCATGCAAATGGATATTCATAGGATGAATAATCGAACTACCCTATCCGGACTTTCCAAGTGGTTATCACTTATCGAGTGGATGAAGTCCGCGGTTTTGGTTGTACACCATTAGTCCTTACGACTTGAAACATCATGGAGACTCTATATGCTAGTACTGTGCTTTGACTCGTTTACCGACTCTATGGGGGTCATAAGGTGTCGGGATTGGGTACAGTTACGACACATATAGGAGTCGATGCATTGTTGTCAAGGATTCACCACATACTTGCGAGTGTGGATATCCTATGCGATCTGAGGAGATATTAGTGTGACAAATCTCTGGCCAGAGTACTTGATGTGATTTAAGAAATGGTTTCTTAGTAGCACATGCGATGTCACTAATTTGATCTTCAAGATGTATTGCATAGTTATCGAATCTTGAGAGACTCTCGATATACCAATGGTTGTTGATTCGATCGGGATATTTGGATGAAGGGACCGTACTGTACGCTAACCAAAATCTACTGGTTCTTGTAGGCACTATCAGTGATACCTAGGGAATCATGGGGCGATGTTGCTAGGCGCTTTACCATGATTCGTTGGGCAAGTCGGAAAGTGTTGTTCCGAGTCACAAGGAGTTGTGAGCCCACGGCTAGCTGTATCCCTGAACCATTGAGGGTCACACAGTGTAATGGAGTTTTAATCCCCGTTGAGATAGTTAAATTTAAAGAGTTAAATTTAATGAATAAAGAAGTTGGACTTCTTAATTAAGAGTAAGGGAGTAGGATTTCCTAAAATGACATAGGGATGGACATTTTTGGAAACCACTGAATTCGGATTCAGGAAAATTTATTTTGACTTTAAAATGTGCAGAAATGGTTTCTGTGCACATTGGTGAAATCGGTTCATCAATCGGAGTCACGATGAATTTTATATTAATTTCTGAACGAGCGGGCTTTGCTTGTCGGGCCCTAACTTATGACTAATGGGCCCTAAGGTGTTAGTGGCCTGCATTATAAATAAGTTATTGCAGTACAGAAATTAGACACAACAGCTCATTATTTTTGAGAGAGAAAAACCGAAACCCTAGCCTCTCCTCTAGATTAATCGGCCGAACCCCTGCCTTGCTCTGCACGAGAAATTTCGGTCTGTGATTTTGAATCGCAGTCAGGAATAACGAATCAGATTCGTTTAATCTCTTCGCAGAAAAACTTCTGATAGATTTTCTAGTGCAATCTATCAGAGGGATTAAACCTCCGTTCGTGGACCTGATAGAAGGAGTTCAGCAGTTCCTGGGAGATACAAGAAGCGCAGAGAAATCTGTGTGGTGTCCATTAATCTCGCTTCGAGATTGAAGGTAAAATTTAATTAATTGTTATTTGAATTTTACACACACAATAATTTAATCGTTGAATGGTTGATACCCACACCATGGAATTGTTCCATGATAAAATTTTTAAACTTCCGCTGCACCGTGTATCAATCGTGATTGATCTGACCGCCAGTTTTCCAACATAAGTAGGGATCGTTTTCACGAGGAAAGGTAAATTTAATGTGTTCTAAATAAATAAAAGGGGGGTTTGAGGTTTGAGATTAACTACTGAAAATTTAAACAATTAAAAAGAAATATTATCACTAGCATGCAAGAATGAAAATTCAACTAGAGAAATTAATAAAAGACGAGACTTGGTATCAGTCGACTACCCTCTTGATATTCATTCATTCAATCATCGATTCCCTAAAAATAATTAATCCTATTAAATATTTGTCATTGAAAATCAAATTCCTATTTCACCTTAATCTTAGTTAATTAGAAACCAGCGTTCTAGATTAACCCTTACCTCATAAATAAACCCAATACCAGCGATCAGATTTAAATCCACGGTAGCATTCAAACGAGTAAAACTGATGAATCTGGACAATACAAACACCAGCGGTTGTATTTAGCCTAGTCAATAATTGACCCTAAGATTTAATGAATTCAACAGCAGAAAATATCAAACGTAGTTTCTTCGCAAATTAGTTGATTCAAACAATTACGAATTTGAATTCTAATTTAGCTATAGTTCATATAACAAAATTCTAAGATGGCCAATCCTGAAATCTCGCATACAAACATGAAATAAAACAAATCAAATATTGATACTTAACAAGAATTAAACACTGCAAATCTAATCTCATGAATAGATTATATCAAGGTTTCGTCTCCATCAACCAAGTATAAAAGTTTAGCTACAACGATTTATCAAAAACTCAAGAAAAATTCAAAAGAAGAGAAGAAAACTTGAGAGAAAGATGTAAAAATAAAACCTAGCCGCCAAGAGAGAGTGTCAAAGTTTGATAATTTCCCTCAAAAACGGAATTAAAAAGTCTAATAAAGCCTAGAGTCCAAAATAAAAGAGTTTCCAAAATTACAAAATTCTTTCCGAACAGACTTGTGCGCTCGAGCGCACAACAATATGCGATCTTACTGTCTTGAAATTCTGTGGCCGCTCTCGATCACGTGAATTCATCCGCTCGAGCGCATGGAAAATGCCTTGTCCACTGCCTTGTTTCTCCAAATGCCGTGCTCGATCCTATGAGTACGTGGGATCGAGCGCATGAGTTTTTGCCAACATTCTGCACTTTCTTTCTTTAACTTGATATCTCTTACACATTAAAACCGAGAGCATGTTATGAAGCTAAATGCATGCAAAAGACAAAACTAAGATAAAACATGAACGAAAGCAAATAAATGCATGAAAACTACTAACAAAATAACATCAAAATATGCAAACAAAACATGACTATCATAAAGCATGCATCAACACAAATTTTTCAGAGATAAAGGAATGAGAAGCACCTGTATCTATCAATACATGAGCAGAATAACCAAAAATCGAACAGTTACCTGCTATAACATCGTCAGGTGCTGCCAGAGCCTGATCCTTTGTCAAAGCAAAGACTCGCTCTTGCTGTCTCGGAGGCTAGTTCACACTCGGGTTACCTCCCTGTCTGTTCTTCTATTGAGTCTGGAAGGAGTGAATTGCAGAAGTCAGCCTCTCAGGCTGAGCTGGAGGTCTAGAAGAACTCTCACTTTGAGCTTGATCTTTACCTTGCTGAGGGCACACCTTAGCAAAGTGTCCTGGATGCTGACATATATTGCAGTTCCCAAAGACTCCTACACACTGCTTCGGGGAGTGTGTACCTCCACACTTGTTGCAGAACAACAGTGAAGATCCAAAACTCTGTCCTGAACCGAACTGTTTGGAACCACTGGAGCTAAAAGAATTGTTCTCTGATTTCTTGAACTGATTCCCTTTGGCTCTGAAATGATCTTTTCTGTTACCCCCACTGATTCCTCCTATACCTCTGTGGCTAGTTCTGATACTGCGATGGCTAATACTGTGGTAACTGATTCTGATGCTGAGACTATCTCGGCTGCTGAGGTACAAACAAAGTTCCTCTCTATCTTCACAAACCTGCTTCAGCTCCCTTTGCATGATTCATGGCATCCTCAATGTTATCAGGCCTAGCAGTGTTTACCAAAGTGAAGATGTTGGGGTTCAAACCATTAATGAACTGGTCGCCTTTTGCTTCTTCATTGTCGACAATGTGCGGTGCAAATCTCAGCAAACTATCAAACTTGGCTACATACTCCTCGATGTTCAAGTTTCCTTGTCTCAGATTGGCAAACTCGGCTCCCTTATCCTTTCGATACGAAATAGGAAAAAACCTCTTATAAAACTCATATTTGAGAAGAGTCCAGTTAGACTGTACCTCGATTCTCCATGGCTTTCTTCGTCGTGATCCACCAGTTCTTAGCAACACCATGAAGTTGATGAATGACTAACCTAGTTTAGCGGTCATCATAGTAATCTAGGGAATCGAACAAGTGATCAATGTCGTCCAACCAGCTCTCACAAACAACATGATTCTCTGTACCCTGCAACAAAGGCGGGTTAAACGACTGAAATCTCTTCAGCAAGGTTTTCATAGGCATCGCTGTGGCATCCATCTGATCAGTTTCTGTACTATCTTGCTCATTCGGAGGAGTAACTGGCGGTGGGTTTTTTTTAATAACTCGACAAGGACCCATCTTATAATCAAAGGTTAGGACACAAGATAACTCAATCGCTACAAATCGGAGCCCTTTCAACCTCTCAGAATATCGGATAACAGTCGATAACAAAAACAGTTATATCTCATATAGTCCATGCTTTATAAATTAAATAACATAAACATGTAATTCCAATAATTCTCAAATAATAAATCATGCTCGCATGTAATTTAATTAATCAAACAATTAACTCAATCACATGCGGGGAGATAATAGATGCTGACTCGAACTACCCCGCTCACTTAATATGAGACATCGGTTCTAAACATCTAGCCAAGAATAAATCGTTCAAGAAACAACAAGAGACAATGTCATAAAGCCACAAATTTTTTTTTAAAAGACGACCGCGCGCCCGCGCTGAACCAGGTGACCCCGCGCCCGAGCCTCGCTAAAAACAAGCGCACCCGCACGCTCCGATTGCGCGCCCACGCCGGCCCCGCGCTCCAACATGTCAATCCATCTAAATAACTCCATTACAAACCTCGAAGAATGCATTTAAAATATCCAACAATCCAAGAACAAAACATGAAGAGTCTAGAGTTGAAATACATTCGATTCTCGCTTACAAAACACAAAATGATAAGTTCGAATTCTAAACATGCTCGCAAAACATAAACTAGATTTACATGACGATTCGACTTCTAAACCGAGTCTCACTCCCATCCCTTGATCTCGATGCTAGCCAAGTCTTCTCTGACTTGATCATGCCCCACCTGTTTCCAAGTACACATACAAAACAAAGCAAAAGCCGGATAACTCCGGTGAGAATGATATTCCCAGTAAAAGTAACATAACATGCAATAACAAGTAACATGCCAATTACATGACAACAAAACAACATATTCAGTGTTAAGACGAATGAATGCATGTCTTTAAAATTGGGATATCAACTCTAATAAACAAGGGATTGCTACTATGCTTTTGGGATCCCGAGAAAGAGATCACATAACAACTCACAGACTCTCCCAATCGAGGTGGTGCCACATATCTCATACTCCTAAACTTTGGTGCGACTATAAGGAGTAAGCTGACACTAGGTGAACTTCTACAACTCATGCCACTTGCAGTATAGCCCCCAAACATCTAAACAAAAAGGGTCGTTCTGCCCACTGAAATCAAAGGTTTGACTCAAGATGAACGCATTAGAAAACATAAAGCATTAAACCATATAAAAAAAACTCAAACAATAAAAATACAAGTCCCACATTCTAGAACAAGTAATGATGCAAGTATGTGATTTAAGGAAAACTCAAGAACCAACTGTCTCGAGTGTGCTATCCCATTAAAATGATGACTGCTTGTACCTTTCGATACGAATAGCTCCAACTCTGGATAAGCTACAATAAAAGGTTATATAAAAAACTATACAACCTAAACAACAACATCATTCAAGGTAAACTCTTTACCGCACTTTGTCCAACTCTTCGACGACCGACCTCTGCTAACTCGGGACTCGACAAACTCCAAACGAATCTGTACATAGACAAAATATGATCAAAAATGACGAACAAACCCATTTGCCAAAGTTCTACGATTTAAACGGTTTAAAATCTCAAAACTCAAACCGGAGGCATAACGTCTATAAAATGATCAAACCGGAAATGTAGACAGTAGTACATCATTGCAAACAACTCAAATCAATGCTAAAACAATAATAAAAACTCAAATCCAACACATCTCAAAATCCATTTTTTCGAAAATGCTTCCAAAAATCATAACAATTCCGAACGACGCTCTATTTCAAAACCGACTGAGAATAAACAATAAGAACTCATTCAAGAACAACATAACCAAAACTCAATCGATTCTAACAACATCCGAAAATAGAAGTGCAACTGATCGGAGAAAAACTTACTATAGAACGAAGCTCTCGCTGCTGTGATCGCTAATCTGCCTTCAGAAATAAATTCTAACGAACGGATCGACCGGAAACCGAGATTAGAAATCTTGAAAGAGTTTTGGGGAATCTTCAATGGAGGGGAACCGATGGAGGGGATGAAGATGGAGCAAAGGATAGTAATTCAAACTTTTTCCAAGTGTAGATAATATATAAAAACTCAATTTTGCACTTTAGTCCCTGAAATTTACAAAATAAACCCTGATCAAAATCAAATTGGCTCTTGAACTCTATAATCTCTGATTATCTCAAATAAACTCAATTAAGATAAATTTGGGGAGTTACATCAGACATGTTCGATGTCTCGAGCGATCGAGGATTGTTGTTTTTCAGGGTATATCTTCAAGCACATGCAGGGTATGCAGGTTATCCGATATTATCTGAGCCAACTTTGTATTCGCGGATTCGGGATGCTCAGATGTCTGATTCGAAGATTGTTGTGAAAAATACTCGCAAGCGTACGAGTGTCAAGTTTTAATATAATGAAAGAGAGAGTGTCGATCCCACAAGGAGTAATTTGAAAATATTCAATACTTGTAATTAAAATAGTCTTAATTTTATCTAGAAAATCAAACTTTGGAAATTTGCTGGCAAATTAAATAAATAATGAAGTTTGCAAAGCGCGCACACACACAATACTTAAGAGATTATCAATCAGAGAGAAATAGTCTAGAGGTTTTGATTTCACTTGGTCTCGACAATATTCATTCCTAATTAATATATTTTCATGAGTTCATTTCAATTAATAACCAAGAACACATAGATTATATTATTTCCCTCTCCCGAGTATCAAATAGAATGTATCAATCACAGATCGATTTCAATATCCCTATTAAAAATCTAATTGTAATGATATGTGTAAAACAATGTTCTTTCTAGGCTCTATTAAAGTTATAAGCTCTTCCGAGTCATTTAACAATTAATAGTGTGAATTCTATTGATCCTATTCTAAATCCCCTCTCCCGAGTGTCGAATTCTAAATAAATATGACAAATCAATTTATGGCCAGTAAATTGAAAAGACTTTTAAAACTAGAATCACAATTAATTTAGAAGAACTCAAATCATTAAAATCAATAATTCATAAATATGTCTTGACGAGGCTACATCAACCTCTAAACTTAAAAAGTTTAGTTCATACTCAAATTCATAGCAATCCAAATCATGTTTATGAAACTAGACATCAAATCAATAATATAAATTCAAGAGAAAGAAAATAAATCCAAATATTCGATCTTCCGTGTCCGGACGATCTATCTTCGTCTTTGTTCTTCGATGTTCTTCCAACTTGTGCAAAATTTTATCTTCCAAAGTCTCCAAAATTTTCTCTCGATCGATCCTTGATGTATTTCTCTCTATGCGGCGGCTTCTCTCTCAATTGTGTGGAAAAGAATCCCTTTTATATGTGCTTCAAATCTAATAAATAAAAGCCCACGAAAGTCCAAAGGTTTCCTTCCCGAAAAACCCAAAAAACTTACTTTCGCAATTGCGCGCCCGCGCCTGAAGAAAGGGGCGCCCGCGCATGACTCTCTGTCTCCGGATGCTTAAAATTTGCCATGACGCGCGCCCGCACTTGCCTCTCGGGTTAGAAAATCTGCATCGCGCGACAATTTTCAAAAAATCATATCTCAAAATCTAACCGTCGGATTGAGCTGAAATTTTGACAGTAGTTTCAAAAAATCCTAAACTTTATTGTGGATGGTGAAGATTGGATTTGGATGCCTCAGTAATTCCCAGTAGTTTTCTGAAATTGATACTCCATAATGCATCCTTCTGCTTCTTCTTGCTACTTTGCACCAATCCTTGAAAGTCACAAAAACAACAACTAATACACATAATATCCACTCGATACATCACAAAAGTCAAGCCAAATCATATATAAATTAAGTGCATAAATCGCACTTATCAAATTCCCTCAAACTTAGACTTTTGCTAGTCCCGAGCAAAACAATAATGAGTAATATAGTTGATAGGAGTCGTTTTTATGTGTTTTTATTGCTTGTTTTGTGTTTGTTTTGCTTTCGTTTCGTTTACATTTTGTCCGTTCTTTTCCATTCTTGTTCTTTATATTGTTTTATTATGTTCGTATTCACTCCTCTGGTTTATCTATTTTTATTATGGCAGGAAATCACCAAGAAATGCCGATACTTGGTGGGAAGGTGATGCACAGTAGAGGCCATGCAGATAGAACAAGAAGAAAGGCAAAATTCTGGAAACGAAGAAGGGCGCGCGGGCGGCCACTATCTACCACGCGGGCGCATACACGGTTGAGAAAAACAGTAGCGCAAAGGAATTTCGAGGTGCCCGAGCGGCCATATTCTACCGCTCGGGCGCGGTCACGTATTTTTGAGACAGTAGCGCAAGGAATTTCGAGGCGCCCGAGCGACCAATTGCTACCGCTCAGGCGCGTCACACAGTTTTTATTTTTTTTTATTATTTCGAGAGTTTATTTCGTAGAGGATTCTGGGGAACTATAAATACAATTATTTATTTAGTTTTTTAGGGTTAGACGGGACGCATATCAGAAGATTAACGGCGGCTGAACGTTGGAGATTTCTCTTCTCCGTTGGGAGTTTTTCCTTTTCTTCTTCTTCTGAATTTTTATGTTGAACATCTTGGAGATTGAATTTTTGTAATGAATTCTAGTAGCTAAAATATTATTTTGTTGGAATCGAGGGGATCCTAATCCCGAAACACTGTAGTGTGATTGAATCACCGGATGTATTGGGAATTGATTTATGTTTATAATTGATTTTATCATGTTTTCCTTTCTATGTTGATGATTAGCTACCCTTAACATAGATTCGTAAATTATGAATTGCGGTCGAGAGATAGGTTTATAATTATGTCGAATGATATAATCCATGGACTTAAAATATGCATAGGGATATGGTATTTAGTACATGTTGATAGCCATAGACCACCAGGTTGAAAGTTGTAGAATTCATAGAACGCAAAGCAATCAGTCGTGATAAGTAATTAGAGAGATTTAATTATTTCACTGATTTGATTGGTTTGGCATCACCTTGAGAGAGAGTGTCAATGTTATAAGAACTTCTGTTAAATTTATAAAAATAAATTAAGTTCCAATCGTCCAGTTCAATTAGGGAAAAGGTGAACCGAAATTCCAACAAAATCATTTTGAATTGTTATTCTTCACTCTGAGATTTGTTGGCTTGGTTGTGAAATTTAAGTTAATTTATATTGAGTTTTAATTTTAGATGTTAGTTAATTCACAAATCATTTTTTCGATACTTTGTGTAGTTAAAAATTGAAAAGACAAATTATTTTCGTTAGTCCCTGAGGAAGATACTCGTACTCAGTACATTCTATTATAACTTGAATCGTGCACTTGCGATTTATTCGAGCTTAATTGATAGATATATTTACGTTGATTTTTCGTGGTAGTATTTGCTCGATCAAGTTTTTGGCGCCGTTTCCGGGGACTAAATAGAATTTAATTTGTTTGATTTGATTTTTCTCTATTACAATTTTATTCATTCTTTTCCATCCGTAGACTGCAGGATCCTCTTGCAGTACATGCAACACTCACCTGAAGGACTATTGCCTTTTGATCCAAAAATCGACAGAACCTTTCATAGAAGAAGAAGGAAACTACAGCAAGAAATGGAAGGAGAACACGAACAAGAACCACCAGTTTACAGATCCATGATGGATCTTGCCTTACCAAATATTGATGGTGCTCGACCAAGCATTATCCGGCCAACTGTAGCAGCGAATCACTTTGAGATAAAGCCGACGATTCTTCAAATGGTTCAGAACACGCTTCAATTTGGTGGAAGTGTCATTGATGAACCCTATGTGAATCTCACAAACTTTTTAGAAATTTGTTATACATTCAAGATACAGGGAGTTTCAGATGACTCTATTTGTTTGCGTTTATTCCCTTTTTCACTACGAGACAAGGCGAAAGCATGGCTAACGAATTTACCTGCAGGTTCCATCATAACTTGGGATGATCTGGCTAAAGCTTTCCTCACCAAATACTTCCCACCATCGAAGTCAATGAAGATGAGAGCAGACATCACAACTTTTTCCCAAGGTGAACAGGAAACATTTTATGAAGCATGGGAATGCTACAAGGATCTACTGAGGAGATGTCCACACCGCCAATTACCAGACGGTCTTGTGTTACAAACTTTTTACTATGGACTTTCTCATTCAAATCATACCATGTTAGATGCAGCTGCAGGTGGGAATCTACTGCGAAAGTTGTCGGAGGATGGTTATGAATTAATCGAGGAAATGGCAACCAGTAGCTATCATCCTCAATATGAACGGAGTGGGGCCCGGAAATCAACTAGAATTCATCAAGTTGAAGCATTCACATCTGTGGCTGCTCAACTTGAAGTCATGAACAAAAGGATCGAGGAACTGAGTGTAGGACATTCGGCAATGCGAGTGCAAGAAGTATGGTGTGAAAAATGCGGTGCAGAGCATTTCACGAAAGACTGTCAAACATTCTCTCAACCAGAGGGAGTTATGGCAAGCCACATGGGAAATCAGAATCGCCCCAGGAATGACCCATTTTCGAATTCATACAATCCAGGGTGGAGACAACATCCGAATTTTCATGGGGTGGACAGAATAATAAGCCGTATGGAAATCTGAATTACAGCAGGCATCCTCAAGAGGAGAAATCAAGCTTGGAGCAGATGATGCAGAAATTTATATCATCTACTGAAACCCGTATGCAGAATCAAGATGCATCGATCAAAAATCTGGAGAATCAAAAAGGTCAATTGGCCAAATCAATTTCCATCAAAGATCAGGGTACTTTGCCGAGCGACACTGAGAAGAATCCGAAGGAACAGGTGAAAGCAATTGAATTAAGGAGTGGAAAGACGGTCGAGCCTGAACAAAAAAGCGAGAAAGAGCCCGAAACGGGTACATGAAAAAAAACTTCAGGTAAGTCATCTATCTCAACACCCCCACCCACTTCACAATCAAAAATCGTTGTGCCACCACCTTTTCCTATAGCTCTTAAGAAGGCCAAGCTAGACTCTCAGTTTGGTAAATTTTTAGAAGTGTTCAAGAAATTGAACATCAATATACCCTTCGCCGATGCACTGATGCAAATGCCAAGCTATGCGAAATTCTTGAAGGAAATCCTCTCTAACAAGAGGAAATTGGAGGAGCATGTAATGATAAGTCTGACAAAAAATTGCTCGGCACTGGTGCAGAACAAAATCCTGTTGGAAAAAACTGCGGCTCTCAGATCAATCACGATTGATACCCGGTGCAGCGGAAGTTTAAAAATTTTAGCATGGAACAATTCCATGGTGTAGGTATCATCCGTGCGATTAAATTATTTTTGTGTGTGTAAAATTCAAATAACAATTTATTAAATTTTACCTTCAATCTCGAAGCGAGATTATTGGACTCCAACAGATTACTCTGTTCTTGTTGTCTCTCCCAGGAACTGATGAACTCCTTCAATCAGGTCCACGAATGGGGTTTAAATCCCTCTGATAGATTGCACTAGAAAATCTATCAGAAGTTTTTCTGCGAAGAGAGTAAACGAATCTGATTCGTTATTCCAGACTGCAATTCAAAATCACAGACCCGAAAAACTCAGGCAGAGAGGGAGGGGTGAGTTCGGCTGATTTCTTTGAGAGAGGCTAGGGTTTTGTTTTTTGTCTCTCAAAATATGACCTGTTCTGTCTAATTTCTGTACTGCAATAACTTATTTATAATGCAGGCCACTAACAGCTTAGGGCCCATTAGTCATAAGTTGAGGCCCGACAAGCAAAGCCCGCATGTTCAGAAATTTATATAAAATTCATCGTGACTCCGATTGATAAACCGATTTCACCAACGTGCACAGAAACCATTTCTGCACATTTTAAAGTCAAGATAAATTTTCCTGAATCCGAATTCAGTGGTTTCCAAAAATGTCCACTATGTCATTTTAGGAAATCCTACTCCCTTACTCTTATTTAAGAAGTCCAACTTCTTTGTTCATTAAATTTAACTCTTTAAATTTAACTATCTCAACGGGGATTAAAACTCCATTACATTGTGTGACCCTCAATGGTTCAGGGATACAGCTAGCCGTGGGCTCACAACTCCTTGTGACTCGGAACAACACTTTCCGACTTGCCCAACGAATCATGGTAAAGCGCCTAGCAACATCGCCCCATGATTCCCTAGGTATCACTGATAGTGCCTACAAGAACCAGTAGATTTTGGTTAGCGTACAGTACGGTCCCTTCATCCATATATCCCGATCGAATCAACAACCATTGGTATATCGAGAGTCGCTCAAGATTTGATAACTATGCAATACATCTTGAAGATCAAATTAGTGACATCGCATGTGCTACTAAGAAACCATTTCTTAAATCACATCAAGTACTCTGGCCAGAGATTTGTCACACTAATATCTCCTCAGATCGCATAGGATATCCAAACTCGCAAGTATGTGGTGAATCCTTGACAACAATGCATCGACTCCTATATGTGTTGTAACTGTACCCAATCCCGACACCTGATGACCCCAATAGAGTCGGTAAACGAGTCAAAGCACAATACTAGCATATAGAGTCTCCATGATGTTTCAAGTAGTAAGGACTAATGGTGTACAACCAAAACCGCGGACTTTATCCACTCGATAAGTGATAACCACTTGGAAAGTCCGGATAGGGTAGTTCTATTATTCATCCTATGAATATCCATTTGCATACTTCGAACATCTCCATGTTCCCTACCAATGAAACGTGGTACTCTGCATCGCAAATGCTAGTCTCAAACTCGAGCGATCCTTATCCTTATTATCAGACGGCTCAATCGACTAGGAACAGTTTAGAATATACAGTGACTATAAGATGTATTTCATGATAGACATCTTGTAACGACCCACTGTATCAAGACGGGTCTTTTCAGCGTGTTTATGTCCTCACTCACACGCACCCTGGAAAACTTCCCAGGGGGTCACCCATCCTATAATTGCCCCAAGTCAAGCACGCTTAACTTTGGAGTTCTTATGTGATGAGCTCCCGAAAAGAAGATGCACCTTCTTGATATGAGTTGTACATATCAAATCTTTTGTACCTCTCATTCCGGTGTGGGATCGGTTCATTCATGTCACCCGTCGCCCATTCTTTTGGTGGGGTTTCCATCTTTCAGGTATTAACCACCCATATTGCGGACCATGTACCGCCCTAGGACTTTTTGGCTCTGGGTGTCACATGCCCACCAGCTTCCGCTTGGTTCGTCCCCGAACCACACCGTACTGGGAGAGGCCAGGCTCTGATACCATTTGTAATGACCCACTGTATCAAGACGGGTCTTTTCAGCGTGTTTATGTCCTCACTCACACGCACCCTGGAAAACTTCCCAGGGGGTCACCCATCCTATAATTGCCCCAAGTCAAGCACGCTTAACTTTGGAGTTCTTATGTGATGAGCTCCCGAAAAGAAGATGCACCTTCTTGATATGAGTTGTACATATCAAATCTTTTGTACCTCTCATTCCGGTGTGGGATCGGTTCATTCATGTCACCCGTCGCCCATTCTTTTGGTGGGGTTTCCATCTTTCAGGTATTAACCACCCATATTGCGGACCATGTACCGCCCTAGGACTTTTTGGCTCTGGGTGTCACACATCTCCATGTTCTACCACATCTTACATACACTATAGTATATTCAAGGTCTTTATCAAAACAACAATAGTATATCACAATATAACAATATGAAGTAATATAAAGTCATTGTCATTAATAAAAGTGTAAATTACATTGAACAAAAGATTGTTTATACAAAGAGTCATCAAAGCTCATAGCCACAAGTTGGCTCACTGGGCACCCACTCTTTCAATCTCCCACTTGCCCTATAGCCAACTAGTCATACTACGTAGACCCATTGCTTCGCGATGTTTGTCAAACAATGGTCCTGGCAGGGGCTTAGTAAGCGGATCAGCGATATTTTCTGTAGAGGCCACTCGTTCGACAGTGATGTCTCCTCTTTCCACAATCTCTCGGATGATGTGGTATTTCCTCAGTACGTGTTTGGATCTTTGATGAGACCTTGGTTCCTTTGCTTGAGCAATGGCACCCGTGTTGTCACAGTACACCGGGACTGGACTAACAAATTCAGGAATGCGCCCAACTCTTGGACGAAATTCCTCATCCAAACGGCCTCTTTAGCAGCAGCTGATGCTGCAATGTATTCAGCCTCAGTGGTGGAATCCGCTGTGGTGTCCTGCTTGGAACTCTTCCAAGAGACAGCACCGCCATTGAGCATGAACACAAATCCAGAGGTTGACTTCGAGTCATCCACGTCACTTTGGAAGCTAGAGTCGGTATAGCCTTCCAATTTGAGTTCTCGTCCTCCATAAACCATGAACATATTCTTAGTCCTTCGCAAGTACTTAAGAATGTCCTTCACGGCTTTCCAATGCATTTGACAAGGATTAGCCTGATATCTGCTCGTGACACTCAGAGCAAATGCTACATCCGGTCTGGTAGATATCATCCCATACATGATACTACCTATAGCTGACGCATATGGTACATGTGTCATATTCTCTATCTCTGCTTCAGTCTTGGGACACATAGACTTGGATAGAGAAACTCCATGACACATGGGTAGATGTCCTCTCTTGGACCCATCCATTGAAAACCGTTTCAATATGGTGTCGATGTAGGTTGATTGAGTGAGTCCTATCATTCTCTTAGATCTATCTCTATAGATCTGTATCCCAAGAATGTAGGATGCCTCACCCAAATCCTTCAACGAGAATCTACCTGATAACCATATCTTTGTTGACTGCAACATCCCTACATCATTCCCAATGAGTAGGATGTCATCAACATAAAGTACTAAGAATGTCACAGCATCCTTAACTACTTTCTTGTACACGCATGGTTCCTTCGGGTTCTTGATGAAACCAAAATCTTTTATTGTTTCATCAAATTTCTGGTTCCAACTTCTTGATGCTTGTTTTAGACCATAAATTGATCTCTGAAGCTTGCATACCTTATGCTCGCTTCCCATGGATGTGAACCCCTCAGGCTGCCTCATAAAGATTTCTTCCTTAATATCTCCATTAAGAAAAGCAGTCTTCGCATCCATTTGCCATATCTCATAGTCATATCATGCAGCTATGGCAATAAGGATTCTTATGGACTTGAACATAGCAACTGGTGAAAAGGTTTCATCATAGTCAACTCCTTGCCTTTGAGTATAACCT
This sequence comes from Henckelia pumila, assembly GCF_033568475.1. Taxonomy (NCBI): domain Eukaryota; kingdom Viridiplantae; phylum Streptophyta; class Magnoliopsida; order Lamiales; family Gesneriaceae; genus Henckelia; species Henckelia pumila. Next base: position 120,975,291 of record NC_133120.1, read on the forward strand.
TTCGCCACCAATCGCGCCTTGTAGGTCAATACCTTACCATCAGGCCCAAGCTTTCTCTTGTAGATCCATTTACACCCTATTGGAACAATTCCATCAGGAGGATCTACTAAAGACCAAACTTGGTTTGTATGCATCGAATCCAATTCAGACTGCATAGCTTCAAGCCATAAATTTGAATCCGCATCAGAAATTGCTTCCTTGAAGTTTCTTGGATCACATCCAATGTCAAGTTCATCTTGATCCCCTTCAAGAAGAAGACCATATCGAACTGGAGGTCTAGAAGTCCTTTCGGATCTTCTAGGTTCAGGCGTGTCCAGCAATGGTTCCTGAGGTGTAGGATCGTTATTTTGTATATCGGGTTCTTCTCGAACTTCTTCGAGTTCCATCATCTCGCCTTTCTTATCCAATAAGAACTCCTTCTCCAAGAAGGTGGCATTCCTAGAAACAAACACCTTTGTTTCAGCAGGATAATAGAAGTAATATCCGATTGAGTTCTTCGGATACCCCACAAAATAACATAAGCTGGATCGACTATCCAACTTGTCTCCCACTGTCTGCTTCACGTAAGCAGGACATCCCCAAATCCTCAAGTACGAATACTTAGGAGCTTTGCCATTCCATAACTCGTATGGTGTTTTGTCCACTGCTTTAGTGTGGACGTTGTTCAACAACAATACCGCCGTTTCAAGCGCATAGCCCCAAAATGAAGGTGGAAGCTCAGTGAAGCTCATCATAGATCGAACCATGTCCAACAAAGTTTGATTACGACGCTCCGATACACCATTAAGCTGTGGTGTCATAGGAGGAGTCCACTGAGAGAGAATCCCATTCTCTTTTAGATAGTCCAAAAACTCGGTACTCAAGTATTCTCCACCTCGATCCGATCGAAGTGCTTTAATACTTTTACCTAGCTTGTTTTCTACTTCAGCCTTGAATTCTTTGAACTTTTCAAATGCTTCAGACTTATATTTCATTAAATATAAATACCCATACCTTGAATAATTATCAGTAAAGGTAATGAAGTTGGTGTGGCCATGTTGAGTCCCTACTCTAAATGGACCACAAACATCTGTATGGATCAAATCCAACAGATTCTGACTACGCTCAGGTTTCCCCTTAAAAGGAGATTTAGTCATTTTTCCTTTTAGGCAGGATTCACAAGTAGGTAGAGAGTTAATATCAGATATATCAAACATGCCCTCTCCCACTAGCTTGTTCATCCTCCTTGAGGAAATATGACCTAGCCTAGCGTGCCAAAGGTTTGCCGGGTTTTGACTATCGATTTTCCTTTTGTTTGTTGTCGCCGGTTTATCAACATAATTCACTAGAACGTCTTTTAGTTTTAAGTTGTATAGATCGTTTTCAAGTTGTCCATTTCCAATCAAACATTCATTCTTGTAAATATTGCAAATCTCATTCACAAAATTGCAAGAATAACCATCTCTATCTAGCATAGAAACAGAAATAATGTTTTTAATTAAATCCGGAACAAATAAAACATCTCTTAAAAATAACTTAAAACCGTTCTGCAAAGTTAAACAAACATCTCCAATGGCCGTAGCTTCAACTCTGGAACCATTCCCGAGCCTCAGCTGGGTCTCACCCATTCTAAGCCTGCGACTTCTTGTCATCACCTGCAAATCATTGCAAATGTGAGATCCACATCCGGTATCCAATACCCAAGAAGTTGTATTAAGTGAAATGTTTATTTCAATATAGAACATACCCTTTGCAGTTCCCAACTGCTCAAGATATTTCTTGCAGTTGCGCTTCCAATGACCCGGCTTCTTACAGTAATGAAAAACATCCTTGGATTTTTCCATTTTTGAAGCCTTTGCCTTGTGCTTCTTCTCGGGCTCAACTTTCTTGGGTGGGGCAGAACGTTTCTTGCCCTTCATACTTGGCCCCTTCTTAGCAGAAGATGAGGAGCCCACCAAGAAAGCTGGCTTATCCTTCTTGAGTGTGGTTTCATATGTCACAAGCATATTGACCATCTCTTCAAGGGTGGCCTCTATCTTGTTCATATTGAAATTTACCACAAATCCATCAAATGAAGAAGGAAGAGACAGAAGCAGTAAATCCACATTGAGTTCATGCTCCAACACCAAATCAAGGGTTGCCAACTTCTGTATGAGCCAAATCATTCGTACCCCATGATCACGGACCGAAGTCCCTTCACGCATGCGACACGTCATCAGCTCCTTAACAGTAGCGAACCTTTCAGCCCTCGATTGAGCCCCAAAAAGTTCCTTGAGTTGAGCGTGAATGTCAGCAGCATTCACGGTGTCCTCAAATCGCCTCTGGAGTTCATCAGACATTGAGGCTTGCATATAGCATTTGGTCTTGATGTCATGATCCCACCATGCATCAAGCTTGGCCAATTCCTCCGGACTTACATCAGCTGGTGCTTCATTCGGAGGTGATTTCTCTAACACGTAGAGCATCTTCTCCGAAGTTAAGACAATCTTCAACTTCCGGAACCATTCTGTATAGTTTGCGCCAGTCAGCTTGTTTTGTTCGAGGATCGAGAATAAAGGATTACGCGAATTCATCGTATGAAATACTGAAAAGAAAAACAGACATATATCAATGATTGTTTAAATAATTTACTAAGACATAAAATAGGCAAATTTAATTTTATGAATCTCACTCCCACTATTTTAACGATTTCACCACCCTCTAGTGAAAACGGGAAACTTTTTCCTTAGTGAGAACATGGAGTCCAATTGACAAACTTATGGTCCCGAATAATATCAGCCAACCATAATTCTCAAAAGGTAGAGCTCAATTGCTTCCAAAGCAACCCCCATGTTTTTACCTCATGTCCAATAAGGGCCCAATAATATGACGCCGTTTAAAGTGACATGTCAAGATGACCCATCAATATTAAGTTGTGATGGACGGTCGCCATGTGGATCCCCCAATAATATGAGCCGATCCCATGGGAGTTCCACCCAACTTAAAATATTTGTCGATCCAATGTACAGCTTTCCGACGGACGGGCCCCCCCAATAATATGAGCCGGACCATATCCGCGGGTAGCATCACATACATTGACCGTTGATGGAAGGTAGGAACATTTAAACAAATTTAAATTTCCTTTATTTATCTTGATATCAATTTTAAATCATATTTAAAATGAGGGATTTTTAATTATAAAATATTTGTCTCATCATATTCAATTTATTGCATGCTTGCCGGATTCACGCAATTATGTCTAAACATGCATACAATCATAATATCATATATTATATAGGATGATCGATTCCATTTCTAACTGACCCGTGGTTGCCAATCACGAGTCTTAGTCCAATCCTAGGTAATATGCAGTATGCAATGCAATCCTATTACATGTGCTTCCAATTTACATTTCTTCAGTATTTATTGTCTGCTGGGCCCACCATCTTCAAATCTTGATCTCCCACTAAATCTAATGTATTTACAATAAATAACAATGACAAGTAGGGGATACATTTTTAGGGGTGGGAACGGGCCATAAACCAAGCCCACTTTTATTACATATGACATTCATATCGGGCCATAAACCAGGCCCATTAATAAAACCAACAACAATAAAAACAAAATGTAAATTCCTAACATACACCTACAAAATTGGTCATGGCAATCGATCATCCTTATCCAATAACATTTAATTCAAAATTAATTTATTGGATAACATGCATATGGCAATTTAAATTTAAACAGGTTAAAATCATATTTTATATATAAAATCATATTTTACACATAAAATCATATTTTACCTTTTATCAAATAAAATCATATTTTATCTACAAAATCCAATTTTATAGATAAAATCATATTCTACTTGATATATCATAAGATCAAATCTTATCATCAATTGTACCAAAATAATTGATTTCAAAATTCAATTTAAGGATAAAATATTAAAATTTTCCAAAACTTCAAATTTATCCAAAAATCAATTTTAAAATTTACGGACTCGAACAATTCGATCCGAAATCTCGTGAACCAATCAAAAACAATTTTTGACCGGACCAAAAATAAAATTTTAACACATTAAAATTAATTTTAAATAAAAATTTAATTTTTCCCGCGGGTCGCCCGGGACACTCCCAGGTCGGCCCGCACCCGTGGGCGCGGGCCGGGGCAGCCCGGCTGCCCCTTTAGGGCAGCAACGATTGCTGCCCCACCGGGCAGCGATCCAATCGCTGCCCGGGTTTTGCCCGAAAAAAAATTTTTTATTTAAAAATATTTATTTTGTTTTCAAAAACCGAGACTCAAAAATTTTGTACAATCGATTAATTTAATCGTTTGATCTGAGCAACCTGGCTCTGATACCACTGTTGGAAAAAACTGCGGCTCTCAGATCAATCACGATTGATACTCGGTGCAGCGAAAGTTTAAAAATTTTAGCATGGAACAATTCCATGGTGTAGGTATCATCCGTGCGATTAAATTATTTTTGTGTGTGTAAAATTCAAATAACAATTTATTAAATTTTACCTTCAATCTCGAAGCGAGATTATTGGACTCCAACAGATTACTCTGTTCTTGTTGTCTCTCCCAGGAACTGATGAACTCCTTCAATCAGGTCCACGAATGGGGTTTAAATCCCTCTGATAGATTGCACTAGAAAATCTATCAGAAGTTTTTCTGCGAAGAGAGTAAACGAATCTGATTCGTTATTCCAGACTACAATTCAAAATCACAGACCGGAAAAGCTCAGGCAGAGAGGGAGGGGTGAGTTCGGCCGATTTCTTTGAGAGAGGCTAGGGTTTCGTTTTCTGTCTCTCAAAATAATGACCTGTTCTGTCTAATTTCTGTACTGCAATAACTTATTTATAATGCAGGCCACTAACAGCTTAAGGCCCATTAGTCATAAGTTGAGGCCCGACAAGCAAAGCCCGCATGTTCAGAAATTAATATAAAATTCATCGTGACTCCGATTGATAAACCGATTTCACCAACGTGCACAGAAACCATTTCTACACATTTTAAAGTCAAGATAAATTTTCCTGAATCCGAATTCAGTGGTTTCCAAAAATGTCCATCCCTATGTCATTTTTCCTACTCCCTTACTCTTATTTAAGAAGTCCAACTTCTTTGTTCATTAAATTTAACTCTTTAAATTTAACTATCTCAACGGGGATTAAAACTCCATTACACTGTGTGACCCTCAATGGTTCAGGGATACAGCTAGCCGTGGGCTCACAACTCCTTGTGACTCGGAACAACACTTTCCGACTTGCCCAACGAATCATGGTAAAGCGCCTAGCAACATCGCCCCATGATTCCCTAGGTATCACTGATAGTGCCTACAAGAACCAGTAGATTTTGGTTAGCGTACAATACGGTCCCTTCATCCATATATCCCGATCGAATCAACAACCATTGGTATATCGAGAGTCGCTCAAGATTCGATAACTATGCAATACATCTTGAAGATCAAATTAGTGACATCGCATGTGCTACTAAGAAACCATTTCTTAAATCACATCAAGTACTCTGGCCAGAGATTTGTCACACTAATATCTCCTCAGATCGCATAGGATATCCACACTCGCAAGTATGTGGTGAATCCTTGACAACAATGCATCGACTCCTATATGTGTTGTAACTGTACCCAATCCCGACACCTGATGACCCCAATAGAGTCGGTAAACAAGTCAAAGCACAATACTAGCATATAGAGTCTCCATGATGTTTCAAGTAGTAAGGACTAATGGTGTACAACCAAAACCGCGGACTTTATCCACTCGATAAGTGATAACCACTTGGAAAGTCCGGATAGGGTAGTTCGATTATTCATCCTATGAATATCCATTTGCATACTTCGAACATCTCCATGTTCCCTACCAATAAAACGTGGTACTCTGCATCGCAAATGCTAGTCTCAAACTCGAGCGATCCTTATCCTTATTATCAGACAGCTCAATCGACTAGGAACAGTTTAGAATATACAGTGACTATAAGATGTATTTCATGATAGACATCTCCATGTTCTACCACATCTTACATACACTATAGTATATTCAAGGTCTTTATCAAAACAACAATAGTATATCACAATATAACAATATGAAGTAATATAAAGTCATTGCCATTAATAAAAGTGTAAATTACATTGAACAAAAGATTGTTTATACAAAGAGTCATCAAAGCCCATAGCCACAAGTTGGCTCACTGGGCACCCACTCTTTCAAATCCCACAAAAGAAAAAGGATCCAGGGAGTTTCTCTATCCCTTGTGTAATTAATGATGTTCAGTTTCATAAGGCTTTGTGTGATTTGGGTGCAAGTATAAATTTAATGCCTTACTCTATTTTCAGGAAACTGAGCTTGGGAAAACCAAAGTCCACCAGAATGTCTTTACAACTGGCGGACAGGTCCATCAAATATGCACGGGGGATTATCGAGGACGTGCTTGTGAAAGTGGACAATTCATCTTCCCCGTGGACTTCGTGGTGTTAGATATGGAAGAAGATCTAGACATGCCACTCATCTTGGGAAGACCTTTTCTGGCAACAAGAAAAGCACTTATAGAAGGGAGAGCTGTTGTTGAGAGTGGGAGAGGAGAAAATTTCTTTTGACGTTTTTAATGCTTTGAAATTTTCTCAGAATAATGAAGAATGTTTTCAGTTAGATGTAGTAGACTCACTCTTATTTGATTATGTGCAGGATAATTTTCAGGAACCGTTAGAGGCTGCACTTGTATTTGAACAGTTGGGCGACCTCAGTGACGGAGTAAAAGAGATGACCGCATACTTGAATGACAACCAGTCATGGAGAAGAGGTGGAAAGCTTAGACTTGAAGACCTTGGTGACCGAAAGGATTTAGTTCTTCAGAAACCAAGCATTGAAGAACCACCTACTGTGGAATTGAAACCATTACCCATTCATCTTAAATACATGTTTTTAGGTGAGAATGATAAGTTACCTGTCATAATATCTTCTTCTTTGACAGGTGAGATGGAGGACAAACTAATGGAGGTGCTTAAGAAACACAAGAGTGTGTTTGCTTGGAAAGTGGTGGATATCAAAGGAATCAATCCATCCATATGCATGCACAAGATTTTAATGGAAGAGAGCATCAACCCATTAGTCCAACCGTAGAGGAGACTAAACCCAAAGATGCAGGAAGTTGTGAAAGCTGAAACGATCAAACTGTTGGACACAGGTATCATTTATCCTGCTTCTGATAGTCCGTGGGTGAGTCCAGTGCAGTGTGTACCAAAGAAAGGGGGGATAACTGTCATAAAGAATGAGAATAATGAATTAATACCTACTAGGACAGTTACGGGTTGGCGTGTGTGCATAGATTATAGAAAATTAAATGACGCAACCCGTAAGGATCATTTTCCCCTCCCTTTCTTGATCAAATGCTAGAAAGATTGGCTGGGTATGAATTTTACTGTTTTTTAGATGGGTACTCAGGATACAATCAAATAGCGATTGCACCTAAAGACCAGGATAAAACGACTTTTACCTGCCCATACGGTACGTTTGCCTACAGACGTATGCCTTTCGGATTATGTAACGCTCCTGCTACTTTTCAGAGATGTATGACTGCTATTTTTCATGATATGGTCGAAAAGTTTCTAGAAATTTTCATGGATGATTTTTCTATTTTAGGTCAATCTTTTGATGCATGTCTGCATAACTTAAATTCTGTGTTGATAAGATGCGAGGAGACCAATTTGGTGCTTAACTGGGAGAAGTGCCACTTCATGGTGACAGAAGGTATAGTGTTGGGTCACAGAATTTCTGAACAGGGGATCGAGGTGGACAAGACTAAGGTGCACGTTATTCAAAATCTGCCTCCACCTACAACAGTAAAGGGAGTTAGAAGCTTCCTCGGACATGCTGGTTTTTATCGGCAATTTATTAAAAACTTTTCAAAAATTGCCAAACCTCTGTCCTCTTTGCTCATGAAAGATGCCCTTTTTGATTTTGATTCGAATTGTTTGCAGGCCTTTGAGGTGTTGAGAGAAAGACTGGTGACTGCGCCAGTATTGAAATCGCCAAACTGGGAGCTTCCATTTGAAGTAATGTGCGATGCTAGTGATTCTGCTGCTGGTGCGGTACTTGGCCAATGAATAGACAAGGTATTCCGAACCATCTACTACGCTAGTAAGACTCTTAATGAAGCTCAGCTCAATTATGCGACCACTGAAAAAGTGTTTCTAGCTGTAGTATTTGCACTAGACAAATTTCATTCGTACCTTGTGCTTTCAAAAATCATAGTCTACACAGATCACTCTGCTATTAAACACCTGTTGGCAAAGAAAGATGCGAAACCTAGACTGATTAGGTGGATCCTGCTTTTGCAAGAATTTGATTTAGAGATCAGGGATAAGAAAGGTGTTGAAAATGTAGTAGCTGATCATCTGTCTAGATTAGAATGCATTACTGATGATGCACAAAATGAAGTAAAGGATATAGATGATTGGTTCCCTGATGAAAAATTTTTCGCCATAGAGAGTTCACCATGGAATGCACATTTTGCTAATTTTCTGGTCACAAGGACACTCCCACATAATCTATCGTTCCATCAGAAGAAAAAAATTTTATCGGATGTCAAGCACTATTTTGGGGAGGAACCATTTTTTTTTAAAATATGTGCTGACTCAATGATTCGGAGATGTGTGGCGGAAGGAGAAATGCAAAGCATCCTCAGTCATTGTCATGATCGTGAGGTAGGTGGCCATACTGGGCCAATCAAAACTGCAGCGAAGGTACTGGAATGTGGGTTCTATTGGCCCGACCTTTTTAAGGATGCGCGCCGGTATGTTTTAGCATGTGATATATTTCAGCGGACAGGTAATATCTCTAACCGAAATGAAATGCCTATGAATAATATCATTGAGTGTGAGATATTCGATGTTTGGGGAATCGACTTTATAGGACCATTTCCACCTTCTTTGACGAAAAAATACATTTTGGTCGCAGTCGATTATGTTTCAAAATGGGTAGAGGCTGAAGCTTTTGCAACAAATGATGCACAGGTTGTACTAAAATTTTTGAAGAAAAATATTTTTAATCGGTTTGGTACATCCCGTGCAATCATTAGTGATGGTGGCACCCACTTTTGCAATAAACTTTTTGACAAACTTTTAAAGAAATATGGTGTCAAGAATAAGTTATCTACACCATATCATCCCCAGACCAGTGGCCAAGTGAAAGTGTCCAATCGAGAGATCAAACAGATCCTAGAGAACAGTGTGAGTACTAATCGGAAGGATTGGGCACTTCGACTTGATGATGCCTTATGGGCCTATAGGACGGCATTTAAAACCCCTATCGGCACTTCCCCTTATAGATTACTATTTGGAAAGGCATGCCATTTACCTGTTGAATTAGAGCATAGAGCATTTTGGGCTATTAAGACTCTAAACTATGAATTTGCTGCTACAGGTGAAAAAAGATTGTTGGAGCTAAATCAACTGGAAGAATTCCGCGACAATGCATATGACATGGCGGTTTTGTAAAAGGAACGGACAAAGAGAATACATGACAGGCGTATTCGTCAGCGGGAATTCAAGGAAGGAGAGGATGTGTTGTTGTTCAACTCCCGGTTAATACTATTTTCCGGGAAACTGAAGTCTAGATGGTCTGGGCCCTATAAGATCACCAGGGTGTATCCATCAGGGGCCATAGAGATCAAATATGCCCGCAACTAGTCGTTCACAGTCAATGCTCAAAGGTTAAAACACTATGTGGGGGGTGATGTGGATCCCACGCCAGTCATCACCACATTGACTGACCAAGACTAGTTTGGGGAGGGTGAAAAGTCAAGCTCTCGACTTTAAATTGAGAACTACATGTTGGAAAACTTGCGTTCAGATCAATCACGATTGATACCCGGTGCAGCGGAAGTTTAAAAAATTTTTATCATGGAACAATTCCATGGTGTGGGTATCAACCGTTCAACGATTAAATTATAAGTGTGTAAAATTTAAATAACTGTTATTAAATTTTACCTTAAATCTCGCAACGAGATTATTGGACACCAACAGATTTTATCTGCTCTTGTTGTCTCTCCCTGGAACCGATGAACTCCTTCAATCAGGTCCACGAACAGAGGTTTAATCCCTCTGATAGATTGCACTAGAAAATCTATCAGAAGTTTTCTGCGAAGAGAATAAACGAATCTGATTCGCTATTCCTTACTGCGATTCAAAATCACAGACCGGAATTTTCTCGGGCAGAGGACAGGGAGGGGACGGCCGAAACTTTTGAGAGGCTAGGGTTCGATTTTTGCTTCTCGAAAATTATGAGCTGTTGTCTATAATTTCTGTACTGAAATAACTTATTTATAATGCAGGCCACTAACACCTTAGGGCCCATTAGTCATAAGCTGGGGCCCGACAAGCAAAGCCCGCTCGTTCAGAAATTAATATAAAATTCATCGTGACTCCGATTGATGAACTGATTTCACCAATGTGCACAGAAACCATTTCTGCACATTTTAAAGTCAAAATAAATTTTCCTGAATCCGAATTCAGTGGTTTCCAAAAATGTCCATCCCTATGTCATTTTAGGAAATCCTACTCCCTTACTCTTATTTAAGAAGTCCAACTCCTTAGTTCATTAAATTTAACTCTTTAAATTTAACTATCTCAACGGGGATTAAAACTCCATTACACTGTGTGACCCTCAATGGTTCAGGGATACAGCTAGCCGTGGGCTCACAACTCCTTGTGACTCGGAACAACACTTTCCGACTTGCCCAACGAATCATGGTAAAGCGCCTAGCAACATCGCCCCATGATTCCCTAGGTATCACTGATAGTGCCTACAAGAACCAGTAGATTTTGGTTAGCGTACAGTACGGTCCCTTCATCCATATATCCCAATCGAATCAACAACTATTGGTATATCGAGAGTCGCTCAAGATTCGATAACTATGCAATACATCTTGAAGATCAAATTAGTGACATCGCATGTGCTACTAAGAAACCATTTCTTAAATCACATCAAGTACTCTGGCCAGAGATTTGTCACACTAATATCTCCTCAGATCGCATAGGATATCCACACTCGCAAGTATGTGGTGAATCCTTGACAACAATGCATTGACTCCTATATGTGTCGTAACTGTACCCAATCTCGACACCAGATGACCCACATAGAGTCGGTAAACGAGTCAAAGCACAGCACTAGCATATAGAGTCTCCATGATGTTTCAAGTCGTAAGGACTAATGGTGTACAACCAAAACCGCGGACTTTTCCACTCGATAAGTGATAACCACTTGGAAAGTCCGGATAGGGTAGTTCGATTATTCATCCTATGAATATCCATTTGCATGCTTCGAACATCTCCATGTTCCCTACCAATGAAACGTGGTACTCCGCATCGCAAATGCTAGTCTCAAACTCGAGCGATCCTTATCCTTATTATCGGACGGCTCAATCGACTAGGAACGGTTTTAGAATATACAGTGACTATAAGATGTATTTCATGATAGACATCTCCATGTTCTACCACATCTTACATACACTATAGTATATTCAAGGTCTTTATCAAAACAACAATAGTATATCACAATATAACAATATGAAGTAATATAAAGTCATTGCCATAAAAGTGTAAATAATATTAAACAAAAGATTGTTTATACAAAGAGTCATCAAAGCCCATAGCCACACAGTTGGCTCACTGGGCACCCACTCTTACAATCTCCCACTTGCCCTATAGCCAACTAGTCATACTACGTAGACCCATTGCTTCGCGATGTTTGTCAAACAATGGTCCTGGCAAAGGCTTAGTAAGCGGATCAGCGATATTGTCTGCAGAGGCCACTCGTTCGACAATGATGTCTCCTCTTTCCACAATCTCCCGGATGATGTGGTATTTCCTCAGTACGTGTTTGGATCTTTGATGAGACCTTGGTTCCTTTTCTTGAGCAACGGCACCCGTGTTGTCGCAGTACACCGGGACTGGACCAACAAATTCAGGAATGACGCCCAACTCTTGGACGAAATTCCTCATCCAAACGGCCTCTTTAGCAGCCGCTGATGCTGCAATGTATTCAGCCTCAGTGGTGGAATCCGCTGTGGTGTCCTGCTTGGAACTCTTCCAAGAGACAGCACCGCCATTGAGCATGAATACAAATCCAGAGGTTGACTTCGAGTCATCCACGTCACTTTGGAAGCTAGAGTCGGTATAGCCTTCCAATTTGAGTTCTCGTCCTCCATAAACCATGAACATATTCTTAGTCCTTCGCAAGTACTTAAGAATGTCCTTCACGGCTTTCCAATGCATTTGACCAGGATTAGACTGATATCTGCTCGTGACACTCAGAGCAAATGCTACATCCGGTCTAGTAGATATCATCCCATACATGATACTACCTATAGCTGACGCATATGGTACATGTGTCATATTCTCTATCTCTGCATCAGTCTTGGGACACATAGACTTGGATAGAGAAACTCCATGACACATGGGTAGATGTCCTCTCTTGGACCCATCCATTGAAAACCGTTTCAATATGGTGTCGATGTAGGTTGATTGTGTGAGTCCTATCATTCTCTTAGATCTATCTCTATAGATCTGTATCCCAAGAATGTAGGATGCCTCACCCAAATCCTTCATCGAGAATCTACCTGATAACCATATCTTTGTTGACTGCAACATCCCTACATCATTCCCAATGAGTAGGATGTCATCAACATAAAGTACTAAGAATGTCACAGCATCCTTAAATACTTTCTTGTACACGCACGGTTCCTCCGGGTTCTTGATGAAACCAAAATCTTTTATTGTTTCATCAAATTTCTGGTTCCAACTTCTTGATGCTTGTTTTAGACCATAAATTGATCTCTGAAGCTTGCATACCTTATGCTCGCTTCCCATGGATGTGAACCCCTCTGGCTGCTTCATATAGATTTCTTCCTTAATGTCTCCATTAAGAAAAGCAGTCTTCACATCCATTTGCCATATCTCATAGTCATACCATGCAGCTATGGCAATAAGGATTCTTATGGACTTGAACATAGCAACTGGTGAAAAGGTTTCATCATAGTCAACTCCTTGCCTTTGAGTATAACCTTTCGCCACCAATCGCGCCTTGTAGGTCAATACCTTACCATCAGGCCCAAGCTTTCTTTTGTAGATCCATTTACACCCTATCGGAACAATTCCATCGGGAGGATCTACTAAAGACCAAACTTGGTTTGTATGCATCGAATCCAATTCTGACTGCATAGCTTCAAGCCATAAATTCGAATCCGCATCAGAAATTGCTTCCTTGAAGTTTCTTGGATCACATCCAATGTCGGGTTCATCTTGATCCCCTTCAAGAAGAAGACCATATCGAACTGGAGGTCTAGAAGTCCTTTCGGATCTTCTAGGTGCAGGCGTGTCCAGCAATGGTTCCTGAGGTGTAGGATCGTTATTTTGTATTTCGGGTTCTTCTCGAACTTCTTCGAGTTCCATCATCTCGCCTTTCTTATCCAATAAGAACTCCTTCTCCAAGAAGGTGGCATTCCTAGAAACAAACACCTTTGTTTCAGCAGGATAATAGAAATAATATCCGATTGAATTCTTCGGATACCCTACAAAATAACATAAGCTGGATCGACTATCCAACTTATCTCCCACTGTCCGCTTCACGTAAGCAGGACATCCCCAAATCCTCAAGTACGAATACTTAGGAGCTTTGCCATTCCATAACTCGTATGGTGTTTTGTCCACTGCTTTAGTGTGGACGTTGTTCAACAACAATACCGCCGTTTCAAGCGCATAGCCCCAAAACGAAGGTGGAAGCTCAGTGAAGCTCATCATAGATCGAACCATGTCCAACAAAGTTCGATTACGACGCTCCGATACACCATTAAGCTGTGGTGTCATAGGAGGAGTCCACTGAGAGAGAATCCCATTCTCTTTCAGATAGTCCAAAAACTCGGTACTCAAGTATTCTCCACCTCGATCCGATCGAAGTGCTTTAATACTTTTACCTAGCTTGTTTTCTACTTCAGCCTTGAATTCTTTGAACTTTTCAAATGCTTCAGACTTATATTTCATTAAATATAAATACCCATACCTTGAATAATCATCAGTAAAGGTAATGAAGTAGGTGTGGCCATGTTGAGTCCCTACTCTAAATGGACCACAAACATCTGTATGGATCAAATCCAACAGATTCTGACTACGCTCAGGTTTCCCCTTAAAAGGAGATTTAGTCATTTTTCCTTTTAGGCAGGATTCACAAGTAGGTAGAGAGTTAATATCACACATATCAAACATGCCCTCTCCCACTAGCTTGTTCATCCTTCTTGAGGAAATATGACCTAGCCTAGCGTGCCAAAGGTTTGCCGGGTTTTGACTATCGATTTTCCTTTTGTTTGTTGTAGCCGGTTTATCAAAATAATTAATTGGAACGTCTTTTAGTTTTAAATTGTATAGATCGTTTTCAAGTTGTCCATTTCCAATTAAACATTCATTCTTGTAAATATTGCAAATCCCATTCACAAAATTACAAGAACAACCATCTCTATCAAGCATAGAAATAGAAATAATGTTTTTAATTAAATCTGGCACAAATAAAACATCTCTCAACAATAATTTAAAACCATTCTGCAAAATCAAACAAACATCTCCAATGGCCGTAGCTTCAACTCTGGAACCATTCCCGAGCCTCAGCTGGGTCTCACCCATTCTAAGCCTGCGACTTCTTGTCATCACCTGCAAATCATTGCAAATGTGAGATCCACATCCGGTATCCAATACCCAAGAAGTTGTATTAAGTGACATGTTTATTTCGATATAGAACATACCCTTTGCAGTTCCTAACTGCTCAAGATACTCCTTGCAGTTGCGCTTCTAATGACCCGGCTTCTTGCAGTAATGGCAAACATCCTTGGATTTTCCATTGTTTGAAGCCTTTGTCTTTTGCTTCTTCTCGGGTTCCACTTTCTTGGGTGGGGCAGAACGTTTCTTGCCCTTCATACTTGGCCCCTTCTTAGCAGAAGATGAGGAGCCCACCAAGAAAGCTGGCTTATCCTTCTTAAGTGTGGATTCATATGTAACGAGCATATTGACCATCTCTTCAAGGGTGGCCTCTATCTTGTTCATATTAAAATTTATCACGAATCCATCAAATGAAGAAGGAAGAGATAGAAGCAGCAAGTCCACATTGAGTTCATGCTCCAACACCAAATCAAGGGTCGCTAACTTCTGTATGAGCCAAATCACTCGTACCCCATGATCACAGACCGAAGTCCCTTCACGCATGCGGCACGTCATCAACTCCTTAACAGTAGAGAACCTTTCAGCCCTCGACTGAGCCCCAAAAAGTTCCTTGAGTTGCGCGTGAATGTCAGCAGCATTCACCGTGTCCTCAAATCGCCTCTGGAGTTCATCAGACATCGAGGCTTGCATATAGCATTTGGTCTTGATGTCATGGTCCCACCATGCATCAAGCTTGGCCAATTCCTCCGGACTAACATCAGCTGGTGCTTCCTTCGGAGGTGCTTTCTCTAACACATAGAGCATTTTCTCCGAAGTTAAGACAATCTTCAACTTCCGGAACCATTCCGTATAGTTGGCGCCGGTCAGCTTGTTTTGTTCGAGGATCGAGAATAAAGGATTTCGCGAATTCATTGTATGAAATACTGAAAAGGAAAACAGACATATATCAATGATTGTTTAACAATTTACTAAGACATAAAATAGGCGAATTTAATTTTATGAATCTCACTCCCACTATTTTAACGATTTCACCACCCTCTAGTGAAAACGGGAAACCTTTTCCTTAGTGAGAACATGGAGTCCAATTGACAAACTTATGGTCCCGAATAATATCAGCCAACCATAATTCTCAAAAGGTAGAGCCCAATTGCTTCCAAAGCAACCCCCATGTATTTACCTCATGTACAATAAGGGCCCAATAATATGACGCCGTTTAAAGTGACATGTCAAGATGACCCATCAATATTAAGTTGTGATGGACGGTCGCCATGTGAATCCCCCAATAATATGAGCCGATCCCATGGGAGTTCCACCCAACTTACAACATTTGTCGATCCAATGTACAGCTTTCCGACGGACGGGCCCCCCCAATAATATGAGCCGGACCGTATCCGCGGGTAGCATCACATACATTGACCGTTGATGGAAGGTAGGAACATTTAAACAATATTTAAATTTCCTTTATTTATCTTGATATAAATTTTAAATCATATTTAAAATGAGGGATTTTATTTATAAAAATATTTGTCTCATCATATTTAATTTATTGCATGCATTGCCGGATTCACGCAATTTATGTCTAAACATGCATACAATCATAATATCACATATTATATAGGATGATCGATTCCATTTCTAATTGACCCGTGGTTGCCAATCACGGGTCTTAGTCCAATCCTAGGTAATATGCAGTATGCAAATGCAATCCTATTACATATGCTTCCAATTTACATTTCTTCAGTCTTCATTGTCTGCTGGGCCCACCATCTTCAAATCTTGATCTCCCACTAAATCTAATGTATTTACAATAAATAACAATGACAAGTAGGGGATACATTTTTAGGGGGTGGGAACGGGCTATAAACCAAGCCCACTTTTATTACATATGACATTCATATCGGGCCATAAACCAGGCCCATTAATAAAACCAACAATAATTAAGACAAAACGTAAATTCCTAACATACACCTACAAAATTGGTCATGGCAATCGATCATCCTTATCCAATAACATTTAATTCAAAATTAATTTATTGGATAACATGCTGTGGCAATTCAAATTTAAACAAGATAAAATCATATTTTATATATAAAATCTCATTTCACATATAAAATCATATTTTATCTCTATATCAAATAAAATCATATTTTATCTATAAAATCCAATTTTACAAATAAAATCATATTTTACTTAATATATCATAAGATCATATCTTATCATCAATTGTACCAAAATAATTGATTTCAAAATTCAATTTACGGATAAAATATTAAAATTTTCCAAAAATTCAAATTTATCCAAAATCAATTTTAAAATTTACGGACTCGAACAATTCGATCCGAAATCTCGTGAACCAATCAAAAACAATTTTTGACCGGACCAAAAATAAAATTTTAAATATTAAAATTAATTTTTAAATAAAAATATAATTTTTCCCGCGGGCCGCCCGGGACACTCCCGGGCCGGCCCGCACCCGGGGCGCGGGCCGGGGGCAGCCCGGCTGCCCCCTTAGGGCAGCGCCTGGCGCCGCCCCTGGGCGGCGCCGTGCGCTGCCCTGGGCGGCGCCGAGCGCCGCCCTGCGCAGCGCCCAGCGCTGCGCTGGGCAGCGCACAGCGCTGCCCTGGGCGGCGGCGCCGTGCGCCCCCTTTGGGCGACGCCGTGCGCCGCCCGGGGCAGCAACAATTGCTGCCCCACCGAGCAGCGATCCAATCGCTGCCCGGGTTTTGCCCCGAAAAAAATTTTTTTTTATTTAAAAATATTTATTTTGTTTCAAAAACCGAGACTCAAAAATTTTGTACAATTGATTAATTTAATCGTTTGATCTGAGCAACCTGGCTCTGATACCACTGTTGGAAAACTTGCGTTCAGATCAATCACGATTGATACCCGGTGCAGCGGAAGTTTAAAAAAATTTTATCATGGAACAATTCCATGGTGTGGGTATCAACCGTTCAACGATTAAATTATAAGTGTGTAAAATTTAAATAACTGTTATTAAATTTTACCTTAAATCTCGCAACGAGATTATTGGACACCAACAGATTTTATCTGCTCTTGTTGTCTCTCCCTGGAACCGATGAACTCCTTCAATCAGGTCCACGAACAGAGGTTTAATCCCTCTGATAGATTGCACTAGAAAATCTATCAGAAGTTTTCTGCGAAGAGAATAAACGAATCTGATTCGCTATTCCTTACTGCGATTCAAAATCACAGACCGGAATTTTCTCGGGCAGAGGACAGGGAGGGGACGGCCGAAACTTTTGAGAGGCTAGGGTTCGATTTTTGCTTCTCGAAAATTATGAGCTGTTGTCTATAATTTCTGTACTGAAATAACTTATTTATAATGCAGGCCACTAACACCTTAGGGCCCATTAGTCATAAGCTGGGGCCCGACAAGCAAAGCCCGCTCGTTCAGAAATTAATATAAAATTCATCGTGACTCCGATTGATGAACTGATTTCACCAATGTGCACAGAAACCATTTCTGCACATTTTAAAGTCAAAATAAATTTTCCTGAATCCGAATTCAGTGGTTTCCAAAAATGTTCATCCCTATGTCATTTTAGGAAATCCTACTCCCTTACTCTTATTTAAGAAGTCCAACTCCTTAGTTCATTAAATTTAACTCTTTAAATTTAACTATCTCAACGGGGATTAAAACTCCATTACACTGTGTGACCCTCAATGGTTCAGGGATACAGCTAGCCGTGGGCTCACAACTCCTTGTGACTCGGAACAACACTTTCCGACTTGCCCAACGAATCATGGTAAAGCGCCTAGCAACATCGCCCCATGATTCCCTAGGTATCACTGATAGTGCCTACAAGAACCAGTAGATTTTGGTTAGCGTACAGTACGGTCCCTTCATCCATATATCCCGATCGAATCAACAACCATTGGTATATCGAGAGTCGCTCAAGATTCGATAACTATGCAATACATCTTGAAGATCAAATTAGTGACATCGCATGTGCTACTAAGAAACCATTTCTTAAATCACATCAAGTACTCTGGCCAGAGATTTGTCACACTAATATCTCCTCAGATCGCATAGGATATCCACACTCGCAAGTATGTGGTGAATCCTTGACAACAATGCATTGACTCCTATATGTGTCGTAACTGTACCCAATCTCGACACCTGATGACCCCCATAGAGTCGGTAAACGAGTCAAAGCACAGCACTAGCATATAGAGTCTCCATGATGTTTCAAGTCGTAAGGACTAATGGTGTACAACCAAAACCGCGGACTTTTCCACTCGATAAGTGATAACCACTTGGAAAGTCCGGATAGGGTAGTTCGATTATTCATCCTATGAATATCCATTTGCATGCTTCGAACATCTCCATGTTCCCTACCAATGAAACGTGGTACTCCGCATCGCAAATGCTAGTCTCAAACTCGAGCGATCCTTATCCTTATTATCGGACGGCTCAATCGACTAGGAACGGTTTTAGAATATACAGTGACTATAAGATGTATTTCATGATAGACATCTCCATGTTCTACCACATCTTACATACACTATAGTATATTCAAGGTCTTTATCAAAACAACAATAGTATATCACAATATAACAATATGAAGTAATATAAAGTCATTGCCATAAAAGTGTAAATAATATTAAACAAAAGATTGTTTATACAAAGAGTCATCAAAGCCCATAGCCACACAGTTGGCTCACTGGGCACCCACTCTTACACTACATTCTACTTTTCCTTTTATTTATTCGCGTTTTTGTTCATTTTAGTTCAAGTGTTAGAATTTTTAGTTAATTTCCTGTCTTTCTCGAGTTGAGTTCTCTGTTAAAAAATTTTTTGAAAAAAAGGGGGTGCGCTCGCGCGGCAGTTTTCTGCCGCCCGCGCACCCAACTCTCTGTTAAAAATTTTTTGGAAAAAAGTGGGTGCGCTCGCGCGGCAGTTTTCTGCCGCCCGCCTCTGTCATAATTTTTTTTAAAAAAAAGGTGTGCGCCCGCGCGGCACTTTTCTACCGCGCGGGTGCCTTGCGCAAAATAAAAAATTTAAAACACCCGATTCCTTCTTCCCTTCTTTATTTTCTCTTTTTCCTTTCTCTCTAACCCTAATTCCTTCACAGCCGCCATCTTTCTCACTCTCAATTTCTTCTTCTTTTCTCAATTTCGCAGGTAATTCACTCGATTTCTCACATCTCTCGACATGGCGCCAAAGAAACAGAAGATTGCCACCTCTAGGGCCAACCCATCCCACTTAATAAATGGGAAATTTATTTCTGAAGAAGCAAAGGCACGTTATGAGGAAGCCAAGGCCGCTAGGAATCCCATTCCGGAGCAAGGAATTGATCTTTCTGAAAACCGCACCGCCTCCCTTGGCATCGTAGCTCGAGGATGGGCCGAGTTTTGCCGCCAACCTGTCGCGGCATTAGTCCCCTTGGTCCGTGAATTTTACGCCAACGCCGTCGAGCGTACCGATAGCACTACCTTCGTGTGGGGTAAGATGGTTTCTTTTACTCCCGCTGCTATTAATGCGTTATTGCAAACTCCGGAAGTAGATGATAGCCAATTTCAGGCTTTTAAGGCCAATCCGGATTATAATGAAATTTCGAATGAGTTGTGTTATGAAGCAAATGTGTGGAAGGATTCGGTGAAGTTCATATCTTTTAAGGAGAAAACTTTGCGGCTGAAACCGGCCTTGTGGTATGCTTTTCTGACCCACAGGTTGATGCCGATGTCCCATACACATGTTGTGACAATGAGCAGGGCGGTGCTTCTCTATGCTGTGCACAAACAATGGCCGATTAATGTTGGACAAATTATCAACCAAGAGTTGTACACTTCCATTCGCACGTCCAACATTTCAATTTTCTTTCCGACCATTGTTTCTTTACTGTGTGTGCAAGCTGGTGTCCCATACAAGGACACAGAAGAATGGTTGCACCCAATTCAGGCAGTGGATAACACAATTCTGAAACCAAAACACGCCTTCCGCGTACGCGAGTTTTCACTTCCTGGCCAGGCCAGCTCTGGGCCGCACCACACATGATTCATTGAGTGAAATATCGGCATGGATGCAACATTAGGAGCACTGCCAAGAGGTAAATGCCGCCTATAATGAATCCACCCATGCCATGATGCGAGGACTGCTCGCCAATGCTGGGATGGACCCGGCCGTTTATCCTGCACCACCACCATATCCTCCACCGTTCCAGTTCCAATATGCTCCACCGGTTCGGGATCTGCCCGAAGACATGGATGAGGAGGAGTCTGATTAGTACCAGGGGAGTTTTTATTGTTTTTTTTTGTTTTTATTTTCTTTTAGTTTGTTTTAGTGTTGGTGGTGTTAAGTAGAATTGGGGACAATGCTTGTCTTTAGTTTGGGGAGGGTGTGTGTCTTTTGTGTTTTCAGTATTGTTTTTCGTGTTTTCTTTGTTCGTTTGAGTCGTTTG
Organism: Henckelia pumila; assembly: GCF_033568475.1. Classification (NCBI taxonomy): domain Eukaryota; kingdom Viridiplantae; phylum Streptophyta; class Magnoliopsida; order Lamiales; family Gesneriaceae; genus Henckelia; species Henckelia pumila. Next base: position 120,996,390 of record NC_133120.1, read on the forward strand.
TAATGTAGTTGCAAGTGTTGTGAATGAAAATCAGAAAAGCCAATGATTAAAAAAAAAAAAAATTGGTTCATTGTTTGTTTTTGCATAAGTCCATGACTATCTTCTTTGTTTGACAAATCGTTTTGAACTAGTATAAACAAGTCGATGAATAGGTCTCAAAACATTCTGTGAGGTACACTTGAATCTGTATTTGAAACACACAAACTTGGATATGATTGAGGCAATTTGTTTGATTTTTGGGCTAGAAAGAAATCTTTCGTGAATTACCTTTAGATGCCCAATTGAGCCTTCACATTTATATGAGCACGAGAGGTGCATAATCTGGATTTTATGTTGGTGTAATAATCGCTTACTACTGATGATTCTTTTTTCTGCACTGATTCAGATCTGTATGAGTTAACTGTGAATTGAGATTTGTCTAGAACAAGTTCGAACATCCCTCGAGGCGTAATACGGGCATACTGTGATTTAGGAGTGATATAGGCATTTCTTTCTGAATTTCGTTTGTGCCTTTCAAACTACCCTTGATTTATTTTTTCCCTAGTACCTTATTTGAGATTAATAGAAAACGAATGGCACGCGTGAAAACGTGTGGAAAACCCCTATTCGACATTTTTCAAGAACCTACAATTACTACCCATAGCTTAAACACTTATTCCTACCTTGTTGGGAGTAAATTGAATGTAGATCATTGATGTGTATGCTCCTACTGAAAAACTGAGAAACGAATGGTGTGTTGAGTGTTGTTCAAAAAAATAAAAAGGGGGTAGCAAGAAGAAAAGAAAAAATAAGGGATATGTTTAAAAATATGAAAATATTGAGAAAAAAATGGGGAAAAAGAAAGAGAAGAATGTTGGCAAAAGGCAAGTGAAAGGAAAGAAAAATCTGGAAATCAATGAATGAGAAGAAGTGCAAATTTGTAATTCGAAAAGAGTAGTCTGTATAGAATGATCATTATTTACTCCCTCTTTGAATTCGTGTCCTTCATTTGGAGCCATTAGCCTAGCCTAACATTATAAGCCGAATAAGACCTATTGACCGAGTTACAGTTGCCTAATATACTAGTGGAGAGGGGTTGTGATACTTTTGCCTATGGACTGTTGATAGACACAGTTAATGAATGTGGATTCTTGATCAAAAACATGCACACACTATTTTTCATTGAGTTATACCAGTCATTAGTGTGTGTATTATTGAATGTTTCAAATCTTGATCCTGATATACCCGAAAAAGTCCTCATGATTCTAGAATGTGTGAATTGAATTTAGAGTAGAGTATTCCAAATACGGAGTTGCGAGATTTTGAAGTTTGCAAGGTTTGCTAGTTGGTGTTACATTTTCAAAATGTCAGCATGTTGATTGATTGGATTGTTTGGAAAATATTCTGAGGCTTAAGAAGATTAATTTCACTTCCTTGTTTCGTCGTTCTGTTGTGTCTGCATGTTAGTCTATCACCTATTTTACTCGAGAGCGAGAAAAAGGTTAGTTTGGGGAGGTTGATAGGAGTCGTTTTTATGTGTTTTTATTGCTTGTTTTGTGTTTGTTTTGCTTTCGTTTCGTTTACATTTTGTCCGTTCTTTTCCATTATTGTTCTTTATATTGTTTTATTATGTTCGTATTCACTCCTCTGGTTTATCTATTTTTATGGCAGGAAATCACCAAGAAATGCCGATACTTGGTGGGAAGGTGATGCACAGTAGAGGCCATGCAGATAGAACAAGAAGAAAGGCAAAATTCTGGAAACGAAGAAGGGCGCGCGGGCGCATACACGGTTGAGAAAAATAGTAGCGCAAGGAATTTCGAGGCGCCCGAGCGGCCATATTCTACCGCTCGGGCGCGGTCACGTATTTTTGAGACAGTAGCGCAAGGAATTTCGAGGCGCCCGAGCGGCCAATTGCTACCGCTCGGGCGCGTCGCGCAGTTTTTATTTTTTTTATTATTTTGAGAGTTTATTTCAGAGAGGATTCTGGGGAACTATAAATACAATTATTTCTTTAGTTTTTTAGGGTTAGACGGGACGCATATCAGAAGATTATCGGCGGCTGAACGTTGGAGATTTCTCTTCTCTGTTGGGAGTTTTTCCTTTTCTTCTTCTTCTGAATTTTTATGTTGAACATCTTGGAGATTGAATTTTTGTAATGAATTCTAGTAGCTAAAATATTATTTTGTTGGAATCGAGGGGATCCTAATCCCGAAACACTGTAGTGTGATTGAATCACCGAACGTATTGGGAATTGATTTATGTTTATAATTGATTTTATCATGTTTTTCTTTCTATGTTGATGATTAGCTATCCTTAACATAGATTCGTAAATTATGAATTGCTGTCGAGAGATAGGTTTATAATTAGGACGAATGATATAATCCATGGACTTAAAATATGCATAGAGATATGGTATTTAGTACATGTTGATAGCCATAGACCACCAGATTGAAAGTTGTAGAATTCATAGAACGCAAAGCAATCAGTCGTGATAAGTAATTAGAGAGATTTAATTATTTCACTGATTTGATTAGTTTGGCATCATCTCGAGAGAGAGTGTCAATGTTATAGGAACATCTGTTAAATTTATAAAAATAAATTAAGTTCCAATCGTCCAGTTCAATTAGGAAAAAGGTGAACCGAAATTCCAACAAAATCATTTTGAATTGTTATTCTTCACTCTGAGATTTGTTGGCTTGGTTGTGAAATTTAAGTTAATTTATATTGAGTTTTAATTTTAGATGTTAGTTAATTCACAAATCATTTTTTCGATACTTTGTGTAGTTAAAAATTGAAAAGACAAATTATTTTCGTTAGTCTCTGAGGACGATACTCGTACTCAGTACATTCTATTATAACTTGAATCGTGCACTTGTGATTTATTCGAGCTTAATTGATAGATATATTTACGTTGATTTTTTGTGGTAGTATTTGCTCGATCAATAGTTAGCCTCCGAATTTTTACATTCCAAGATTAAATACACATGTAGGCTAATTTTCTCAAGAATTCTCGTGTGTGTGTGATTTCGCCAATCTCATCTACCCACCCAACTTTCGATAAAATAATGCAATCCGTAAGCTTCACAGATTCATTAATCCTGCCCTCAAGTTTCAAGAAACTATCCACCAAGTTCAACTTCTAATTGCACAGATCAACGGGACTTTTTCGGTTAACATTAGGCTCAAGTATATCAGCAGGAGATAAGCATCCATATGTATATCAATGTAAACAAGGACTTAGGATTCAAAGCAAAGGAAATTGAATATTTTCAATTTGTGCAGGATGATGGGTAGCTAAAAATTTTTATTTGCATTGCCAGACATTAGTCTTGGCTTTCTTCTACTCCATACATCTCCATATTTATGCCTTGTATTTGGACTAGAATTTCAATCTATTTTATTCTTCTTTTCAAGGCCTCCCCTCACCTTACTTTCTCCGACATTACTTTTCTTTGAACTTTTTAGCTACTCAATTAGTTTTGGATTTTTCATGATTTATATGACTAACAAATGAATAATGGCTAAAAAGGCTCAACGAATTCAAAAATGCCTAAATCACTTCTGTGCTCTTAAAAATCTACCTCAGTTTCAAGTAAAAATCACAAGAGTTAAGAATCAAATCCTCTAATCCACATCACAAATCCACATAATTTCTCTAATTGCTAGGAGTGTCGAAAATCATGGCATTCGTGCATGAATGTGAGAACTCAAGATTAAATATAACTAACATGAACTTTTTTAGCACAAAAAAAATTTGTTTTCATCATAGGCCAACATAATTATAAAATCATCATGCCTTCAACTCCAACTAACTCATAAAAAATTTTAGATTTTCACAACTTTTAAACATCCCCCCAAAATTAAATTGTGCATTGTCCTCAATGAACAGTATCATTAAAAACAAGGGACACATACATTGTGTACAAAGCGTCAGTACTCAGCACCATCTTAATCACTCAAAACTTTTCATCAGAGGTGGTTCCTAAACTCTTTCAGCTAGCTCCATACTTTTTCACCTACACAATTCAAAATCATTATTAATGTCTAGTTTCCTCATGATAAAAATAAAAACAAAAACAACTAAAAGAAAATAAAAAAAAACGCATAAAAAATAGCTTGGGTTGCCTCCCAAGAAGCGCTTAGTTTATAGTCCATAGCCCGACTGTATTCCAATTCTAGCCCGGTTCTGCTTTGTTGAGGGTCTTCCCTTTCTCTTTCACCCTCCAAATATATTCAACAATCTTTTTAAACTTTGCTTTCTTCTTCGTTTTCTTCTTCTTCTTTGGCACCTTCAAATCATTCTTCTTTGAATCTACCTCATGAACAAGTTTGGGATGGCCAGCCAGCTTCACAACTCGCTCAATTAAGCACAATTCTTCAATGTGTGAGCTAATTGATTTCTTGAATATGTTAAAAATAACTCTTTCGCCGTCCACACCCATCGATAACTCACCATTCTTCACCTCAATCTTGGCATCAGCAGTGGTCAAGATTGGTCTCCCAAATATCAATGGCATATTTGCATCCTCATCCATATTTAGCACAACAAAATCCGCAGGAAAAATAAAATTATCTATTTTTACCAAAACATCTTCAATGATTCCAAGAGGATATGTAATAGATCTATCAGCCAACTGCAAAGTGATCATTGTGGGCTTCACCTCACCAAGTCCTAAGCTCCTGAAAACAGACAAAGGCATTAAATTAATGCTAGCTCCTAAATCGCAAAGTTCATTATTAAAATAAGAAGAACCAATAGTGCAAGAAATAGTAAAACTCCCTGGATCCTTCAGCTTTCGTGGCATCTTATTTTGGAGCACAACACTACATTCTTCAGTTAAGCTCACCACCTCATTCTCTTGCAGCCTCATTTTCTTGGACATCACCTCTTTAATAAACTTCGCATAATTTGGCATTTGTGACAAAGTATCAGCAAAAGGGATGTTGATATGCATCTTCTTGAAAATCTTCAATAATTTTGAGAACTTCTCGTCCACTGCCTTCTTCTTGAACCTTTGGGGGTAGGGGAGTGGAGGTTTGTACATCGTTTTTGGCTCAATTTCAGGCTCTTTCTCTTCGACTTCCTTCTCTTTCTCTACATCAGCTGCATGTTCCTGGACTCCAATTTCTTTTTCTCTTCTCAACTCTATGGCCTTACACTGTTCTATGGGATTCACCTTAGTATTGCTTGGAAATTTACCGCGATTATTATCTTTCAGTGCGTTTGCCAACTGCCCAATGCTAGTCTCCATAGACTTCATCATGAAATCCATATTTACCAAATATGTCTCTAAGCTGTCCAGGCGAGTTTCAGTCCTCGCCATCCTCTTGCCTGATTCCTGCACAAAGGTACTAACCACATCCTCCAAAGACAACTTACCATCACCCTTATTAGTATTGTTAGCATATGAAAAATTTTCATTATTCCGCAAACTAGGGTGAAAAGTATTGGGAACAGTATTACCTCTGTAAGCTCCATAACCTCGGTAGCCATTAGGATGGATATAAATAACTTCTTCTAGGATATGTGATCCTTCAACTCCAATTGAATCTGCAACATTAATCTTATTCAATGAAGCTACCTGTGTAGTTAGTGCAGATAATTGAGAGGTGATCGATGTGAGAGGATCCACTCCATACACTCCAGCTGACTTCTTGACTCCCATACGCTCAGATCGCCATTGAAAACTATTGATCATCATCTGTTCCAATATATCATATGCTTGTACATGGTCTTTTGCAAAAATGGTACCTCCAGCCGCAGAATCCATATTCATCCTTGTAGGTGCATTCAATCCGTTGTAAAACCACTCGATCTGCTCCCAATCTGCAAAATTGTGGTTAGGACAACGTCTAAGTAATTCTTTGTACCTTTCCCATGCCTCGTATAGCTGTTCAGTGTCCATCTGCCGGAAAGTGCTGATTTCGATCTTCAATTGAGTGGATTTGGCAGGTGGAAAATATTTTGCAAGAAATTTTTCTACCATCCCCTCCCAAGTAGTGATGCTTCCAAGCGGTAGTGATTGCAACCAACTTCTGGCTTGATCCCTGAGAGAAAAAGGAAACAAGTGTAAACGAATAATATTCTCAGACATACCATTAATTTTTACCGTATCGGTTATCTCCAAGAAAGTGCGTAGGTGTAAGTGAAGATCAGTATTGGCGCTCCCATTAAATTGGTTTGATTGCACCATGTTGATTAACGCCGGCTTCAGTTCAAAATTGTTGGCGTTAATGGTCCCTCGAGCGATTCCAGAATAGTGAGCTTCGATCATCGGTCTGAAGTGGTCTCTAATTGGCACCAGAGGAGCTTGTTGTGCTTCTTCTTCATCCATGTTCCTTAATTCTTCTCTTCTAATTCTTCTTAAATCATGTGCAGCTCGTTCGATCTCCGGATCAAATATTAAAGAATTCTCACTTTGAGATCGTCGCATAAACTACAATTAAAAATAAGAAGAAATTAATTAGTAACTTAAAATAAAATAAAAACTCTGAATTAAAATCTAGACTAATTGGTAATAAGACTAAAAAAATAATCAAAATTTACTCCCCGGCAACGACGCCAAAAACTTGTTGTGAAAAATACTCGCAAGCGTACGAGTGTCAAGTTTTAATATAGTGAAAGAGAAAGTGTCGATCCCACAAGGAGTAATTTGAAAATATTCAATACTTGTAATTAAAATAGTCTTAACTTTATCTAGAAAATCAATCTTTGGAAATTTGCTGACAAATTAAATAAATAATGAAGTTTGCAAAGCGCGCACACACACAATCCTTAAGAGATTATCAATCAGAGAGAAATAGTCTAGAGGTTTTGATTTCACATGGTCTCGACAATATTCATTCCTAATTAATATATTTTCATGAGTTCATTTCAATTAATAATCAAGAACACATAGATTATGTGTAAAACAATATTTTTTCTAGGCTCTATTAAAGTTATAAGCTCTCCCGAGTCATGTAAACAATTAATAAGGTGAATTCTATTGATCCTATTCTAAATCCCCTCTCCCGAGTGTCTAATTCTAAATAAATATGACAAATCAATTTATGGTCAGTAAAATGAAAAGACTTTCAAAACTAGAATCACAATTAATTTAGAAGAACTCAAATCATTAAAATCAATCATTCATAAATATGTCTTGACCAGACTACATCAACCTCTAGACTTAAAAAGTTGAGTTCATACCCAAATTCATAGCAATCCAAATCATGTTTATGAAACTAGACATCAAATCAATAATATAAATTCAAGAGAAAGAAAACAAATCCAAATATTCGATCTTTCGTGCCCGGACTATCTTCGTCTTTGTTCTTCGATGTTCTCCCAACTTGTGCAGAATTTTATCTTCCAAAGTTTCCAAAATTTTCTCTCGATCAATCCTTGATGTGTTTCTCTCTATGCGGCGACTTCTCCCTCAATTGTGTAGAAAAAAATCCCTTTTTTGTGCTTCAAATCCAATAAATAAAGGCCCACAAAAGTACGAAGGTTTTCTTCCCGAAAAAACCAAAAAACTGACTTTAGAGATGGTGCGCCCGCGCCTGAAGAGAGTGGCGCCCGCACATGACTCTCTATCTCCGGATGCTCAAAATTTGCCCTGACGCGCGCCCGCGCATGCCTCTTGGGTTAGAAAATATGCATCGCGCGACAATTTTCAAAAAAACATATCTTACAATCTAACCGTTGGATTTAGCTGAAATTTTGACAGTAGCTTCAAAACATCCTAAACTTTATTGTGGACAGTGGAGATTGGATTTGAAAGCTTCTGTAATTCCCAGGAATTTTCTTAATTTGATACTCCATAATGCATCCTTCCGCTTCTTCTTGCTACTTTTGCACCAATCCTTGAAACTCACAAAAACAACAACTAATACACATAATATCCACTTGATACATCACAAAAGTCAAGCCAACTCATATATAAATTAAGTACATAAATTGCACTTATCAAAGACCCAGCGTTTGGCTCGTCTAGCCAACGAGGGTATTACGTTTGGATTTCATTATCAGTCAGACAGTTTTTTGTGTTTATCGGGTCATCTTGTAATTCCAGAGGATGAGGATCTACGGGGGGTGATTTTTTCTCAGACACACCGCACTAAGTTGAGTATTCATCCAGGGAGCAACAAGATGTACAAAGTTCTGCGTACTCGGTTTTGGTGGAAAGGGATGAAATGCAGCATGTATCAGTATGTTTCGAGATGCTTGGTTTGTCAGCAGGTCAAGGCCGAGCACCGACGACCTGGAGGTTTTCTTCACAGTCTACCTATTTCGAAGTGGAAATGGGAGCTTATCACGATGGACTTTGTGACCCATTTACCGGTATCTTCGAGGAATTGTGACTGACTCACCAAGTCAGCGCATTTCATTCCTTATAGTCGAGAGTACACCGTTGATCGTATGGCACGGTTGTACTTTCAGGAGATCGTTCGACTTCATGGAGTGGCGGTGAGCATTGTCAGCGATCGAGACCCCAGGTTTACTTCCAGATTCTGGGGGAGTTTTCAGCGGGCGATGGACACTACTCTCAGTTTGAGTACTGCCTATCACCCGAAGACTGATGGACAGTCAGTGTGCACTATCCGTACCTTAGAGGATATGCTTCGGGCGTATACTATGGATTTTTGTTTGGTCTGACAAGATCATTTACCATTAATCAATTTTGCGTACAACAACAGTTACCATTGTAGCATTGGGATGACACCTTTTGAGGTATTGTACGGACGACGTTGTCGTACTCCACTCTTCTGGGAAGAAGTGGGGGAGAGACAGGCCGATGGACCAGAGTTAGTCCAGCAGGCCGCAGATATTGTTGATCAAATCAAGAAACGGATTAAGACTATACAAAATCGTCAGGCCAGCTATGCTAATACCAAGCGTAGACCTCTGCAGTTTGACGTAGAAAGTGTTTCTGAGAGTCTCACCTTTCCGCATGATTCTCAGATTTGGTCTCAAGGGTAAGCTGTCTCCCAGATACATTGGTCCGTTTGAAATCTTAAAGAGCATTGGTGAATTGGCTTATTGGTTAGCCTTGCCATCATATCTATCCAGTATCCATGACGTGTTCCACGTATCCCTGTTGCGACGATATGTGGCAGATCAGTCTCATATTTTGCAGTCGTCTGAAGTTCAGGTGGATACTAATTTGACTTATGTAGAGAGACCGATTCGTATCCTAGATAATAAGGATAAGGTATTGCGGAACAAGGTGATCCCTTTGGTTCTAGTTTAGTGGCAGCGCCGAGGAACTGAAGAAGCCACTTGGGAGCTTGAGAGCATGATGCATTCAGTACATTCTGAGTTATTTTGATTTTGTTTCAGTGTTGCATTCAGTTGTAAAATGTTTAATCTGAATAAAGAATTTTTTGCATGTTTCTTGCATTTTTGGTACTTAAGATCTTATTTCGAGGACGAAATATCTTAAGTGGGGGAGAATGCAGTAGCCCTTACCCAGAATAGGTGATTAAGGGAGTAGTCAACACAAAATGAACCATTAAGGACTGATCAAAATGGAAGCTCCGTTGCAGTGATCGGACGTTTCGATGGTGATCAGAAGCTCTGATCAGATTACGTCAGCCATGACGTGTGGGACGACGGAAGCCCCGATCTTGAACTGAGGTTCCGATCTCCCTCATTTGCACCCAGCCAATGAGATTTTGCCATGTGGTAGATAAGCTAGAACGTAAACTCCGATGTCGGGATCGGACGTTCCTCGATCGGTGGTTTCGATTGTGTTCTATAAATAGGGGTGCCGAGACTCATTTTCAGATGCACCAATCACCTCTCTTCTCTCGACTCCTTAGTCTTCTAGTTTAGATCTATGGAATTCTAGGCTTTTTTTGGTGAATCCGAAAGTGGCATAGTGATCCAGGCGTCGTAGCGGAGCTTTGGCCTAGTTTTGAGGCAAGCGACAAAAATGGGCTGATGACGAACGCATGTATAAATCTTGCTTCCTAAAAATATTTAGGAGTATGCAATAGCTTAATTAAGGCTTTTGGAGTAGTAATATAATGATAGTAGTATCATTTCGTAGTGTAGTGCGGACTATAGGCGTGGACCTAGAAAGCTGATAGAGCTTGCCTAGTAGTTAAGGTACGAATGTACTGTTCGAGATATCCTGACTGAGTATGCTTGTATTATGTGGCTGCATGATTTTATGTGCATTTTTATGACATGACTGTATGCTGCATGCATATTACATTTCGAGCTATATTCTTTGAATATTATAGGGCTTACCCTATCCTGTTAGTGGATGAACTTTCATCGATTTGGGTCCGGATTATCCACTGGTATTCGGTATGGGAGCCATCTCCTGAGGCGACGGCACAACGTGCTACATACCAGGGCCCGGTCTGTCTTTGTTATCTGATCTTTGGCCTTTAGTTTCAGTAGGAGGTACACTTGCATTCATGCATTTATATGATACATCATGCTCATACTCTCGTGCTGAGCATTTTATGCTCACATCTCGTACTTTGTATATCTGAACACCCTATTCCATGGGGCAGGTTTGCGATTGGATGAGGCGGATGGATCCAGAAGGGATTAGGCAGTGGATGGCCAGCTGGGATCTCACCTAGGGATTTATTTTATATATTGAGATTAAACAGTGTTCGATTTGGTTGTATAACTATTTGGGTATTTACAGATTTTTTTCTTTGGGATTGTATAATGTTTATTGTTTCCACAGTTTATTTTGGCTTATTGTATTAATTAAGTTAATTGCATGCTTAAGTTTTTGATTAGTAGGTGATCTTGATAAGTATCACTACATTATATATGAGGAAGTATGCTTCTTGTCAGTTGGAAAAATTAAAAGTTATCGAATTTCTTTTATATTTTGTTGACTATACATGATATTTTCTAATGATTCATTTGTTTAATTAGGAGGGGTATACTGTATCGTACCAAAAATCATATATCGTATTTCGAAATATTTGGTACGATCTCGTTATATATTTTCTTATACCGTAATTCTCGATATGTATACTGAAGTTTTACGGTATACCGAAATATTTGGTACGGTATCGGTATATACCGTTTTATATAAAAAAATAATCTTATACATTTTTAAATTTATAACTCTATTATTAATAAAAAAATATATATATTTTTAATATATATATATATGCGATATTCTCAATTATGTCTCCACCTTCTTATATGCAAATAGTTCATGAGTACTATGCATAACAAACCTTCAAAAAAATAAAATGCATAGACATGAAACTCGGCAAAAGAATTGTCTCAACAAACACTTTATACTAATCATAACGTGGACAAATCATCATCATTCTTTGTCCAAATTCATGAATTCATAAGATTATATATTCGGGAAAGTGCAAAAATCAAATAAAAACAAACCAAATCTTATTGAAGAAATAATCCTGTAAGAAAATATTCTAAACATAACCAAGTCAAGTCAAAATCGGAGCAGAATTTTTGCAACTTTTCTTATTGTGTTTAGTTGAATCACATGTAGAGCAATGATGCATACTAGATATTTCACCCATGGATCTCATCCTTCTCGTTTGTGGCCTTCCACATGGTCTCCATTCTCCTCACAAATGGAGGTAGAATAATCCTTCCTTGAACTTCTTCTGGAATCAACCAATCTATCTGATTTTCTACAGGATGAATTGGCTCAACATAGGAGATTCTCCAACATGTAGTTCTATAATATTCACAACACAAACTATAAATCGAAGTCCCTCTTGACATTGCAGCAAAAAGTGCATGTCTACATGGAATTTCTAATATGTCAAATTTCTTACATGAACATGTAAGTTGTGCAATATTCACAACATACATATTAGTTGTATCCAAACCAACCTGAAACTCGTGTGCTATTATAGGGTTTACTTTGAGAATTGAAGAATCATCAAGTGTCTTGCATAAGATTTCTTCGAGATTTGGGGTCAACTGTGTCGTGCATGCTTTTGCTTCTACATGGTGCTCTTAAAACCATTTTTGCATAACCGATCGTACGTGTTCAATCAAAGATGTGATCGGATAATCCCTTTGAGATTTTAATAGAGAATTTATAGACTCGACGTTATTTGATGTCATAATATTATAGCGGTTCTCTTTAAAATGAGTTCGCGACCAAGAACCATAACCTACATCCTCAAAATGTTTTCCAAGTTTCTCATTATTTCTGTATATTTCTATCATGTAATTTTCAAACTCAAAAATTCGGTAAGCTTCTGTTGCAGATTTGAACAAAGTTATGAGACCATTTTTAAGAAATTTTACCTTAATATTTTGCTCCATGTTCCAAATACAATAGCAATGATGAGATTGTGGAAACATCACTCTGATTGATTTAGTAATACTCTTGCGTAGATCAGATATAAAAACCAATCGGTTGGAGTCACTAATTTGTTTTTTTGACATAATCACGAGTCCACGACCACGATGAATCATTCTCAGAATCCACAATTCCCCAAGAAATTGGATAAATTTTTCCATTAGCATCTTGACATGTTGCAATTATCAATGTCCCTTTGTATTTACATTTCAGAAAAGTACCATCAACACATATAACAGGTCTCATTGAAGAATGAAAACCACGTATACTTGGTCCTAAATACAAGAAGTATTACAAAAAACGGTTACCTTGATCTATCTGAATATATGTAGTTGTATGTTCCAGGATTATTTTTCTCCAAGATATAGCAATATGACGCCAAAATCCCATAACTGTCTTCAGGTGACCCCCTAATAAGCTCAAATGCACGCTCTTGGGCCTTCCGCGTCTTTCGATAACTCAAGTTTATGCCAAATTCTCTACGTATATAACCAATGATGGTAGATGACTTATACGATTGGTTAAGATCTTGCAATCTTGACATGATGTGCTGAAAAATTACCCAACTACTTGTTTTTCTATGTCTATTATGCTTAAATCCAATGAACATGTATGCTTAGATGTATATTTACGAACCTAAAAGTAGTCCGAATCTTTTAACTTTGTTGCCCTCATATTCCATTTGCAATTATCATCAACACATACAACTGGAATCGCAGACTTGTTAAACTTTTTAACTTTGAATTCAAATTTCTTTCTCGAGGCAAGCATGTGTAACTTTGATTGTTGCTCTCTTTTGTTTCGAAACAATTGACCTTCTTGAACATCAGATTCATCATGAAATGATTTAGATGACCCAACTTTCTCTAACCTTCTATGCATTTTTGAGCGACTTGATGAAGTTCCAACAATGTTCTCATTCATTGACATTGGTACAGACATATTTGTTGCATTTTCATTGTTATTCTGAAATAAATCATCAATGCCTTTTTCATTTCTTGAAATTGGTACAGAAGCAGAAATGGAATTTTGGTGGGCATTTGAAACAATCACATCACAAGTAAAATAATTGTCTACACCACCACTGTTAATATCCCCACCTTCTAATTCTTGATAATTATGTTGTATTTTAACAAATTGATCAATATCCAAAACATGATTGATACCCCTGTTCCCTCAACATCCTAACAATGCACAATATTTTCATTCCAGAATTTTGTAATGCATCATTAACGCAAGGAGAAGAATGAATACCAACAGTAATTGGTTCAACATCTGGAGTAAAATCAATTGATGTTTTATCTCCAAGAGATATATATACAAAGAGAAACTTGTTCTAGAATTTAAATAAACCATTGTAGATCATCATCTGATAAGATTTCAACTGAAGTAACAGGAACATGTATCATACCCGGGACAACAAACTGCATCACGATCTTATGAGTCAAACAATTAACATTCAGAAGATCTTGAACCTTATCGTACAACTCTATGTATGAAATTGTAGTTGTTACCAGCAAATTTTTTGTATCTTTTCCATTCCAAACCCAATTACCAGTCGCATTTTTTGTAAATTTTCCAAAATAAGAAATAACGATTCTTTCGAGTGAATCCATACCTGCATAATTTTGTGAAAATATTATACTCTAACACATAAATTACATATTTATGTGTATATATTATTTTATTACAAAACACATAAATGTACACACTTCAATGCATAAAAAAAAATTAACACACATCTCCGTAATTATATATACTTCATCAACTGCAATGAATTGCAAATTGTCCACTTATTTCAAATTCAAAATATTCATAATTAAAAAAATTAAACGTACTAACTGTGAAAAAACCATGACAATAATCAAGTCAAAAATAAAAATAATAAAAAAAAATTAGGGCAATTAATTGGAGTCACAGTATTCTAACGATTTGACATAAACAAAATTGAAAACAAAAACGGATTTCCCATAACCCATATACCTATGCGAGTATGATTTGACAGAAACAAAATTGAAAACAAAACAAATTTGCCACAACCCATATACGTACCTATGCATACACAATAATATACATATAAAATCAATAATAATCTGTGTAAAAAAATAAGTGGACAAAAAAAACGAAATACATACTTGCTCGAACAAACATGATTGATATGCTTCAAAGCCTCCTTACGCACGAAAATGAGAATAAAATATAGAGTTTGAGATGGAGAAATTGATGGTGAATAGGGTTTAAAGATGTGTTTGTAATTTGATATAATAAAAATATTATTTTGATAAATTAACTTAACTAAAGGCTAAACTTGATTATGATAATTGAGTGGAGACAAATTAAGAAAATCCAAATTTTTTTTTGACAAAACTTAAAATTAATCTTACCATATTTTTCTTTATTTAATTTAAACTACATAATTATTTTTAGTGACAAAATTAAATCTTAAAATAAAATAATAAAAAATAAGCTTAATAAATATTAAATTTTAAATTTTATGAAACAACCTATATCAAAATTAAATATGTTATGTGGAAATTAGAAAATAAGTATAATTTAGTTCAAAATCAAATGACTGAATCCAAATCAAAATATTATTACCAAAATCACAATATTGTTCAATCTCCATGAAAACTACCAGAATCAATCTCAAATATCAAATATGCAAAATATAAAATAATAAGTTTATTGATGAATCCAACAAGGAATCACATCCTAATTTTTATTCTACCAAATCAAACCATCATTGAATCTTAAGAAGCATTGTTCATTTTCCATGACAGCCCATCAAGACGATCATTATGATAAGTCCCAAGAAAAAATCAGTTGCAGTTGGATTTGACATCAAAAAATCATTTGCTGCATAAATTAATTTTTTATCCACTCCATCCAGTTGTTTCAATGGCACCGACATTTGTTCTGTTCAGTGACGTCTAGCACTTTGGCAATTTGCAATACTATGGCATTCAAACTATCAAGTCTCTCATTCAGGTCATTTGATTTTGATATTTTTTCTTGCTAGCCTTAGATATATTATTGAGGATTATGAACGATGAATAAAAGTTTGTTGAAACTTCTCCTCACTGAAGTCTTCCAAACTTTCTAAATGTATCTCTTGCTCAGCTATTAACCGGCCAATCGATATATTCTATTCTTAAAGATTCACCACCATTTGCTTCCCTTTCTTCTCTCGTTCAACGACGTATCTTTTCTTTCCAGTTTTCTCTCTTTTCCAGCAGCTCTATCATTTTTCAAATAATTCTCCGAGCAAGAGAAAACAAGGAATGAAAATATTTCGAACATGTTTAGCATCAGGATACATTTATTCAATTTACATGAATATGTTGAAAAATAATCCTAAATAAAGTAAGTAATAATGCATACCTTTACTGATGCATCCCACACCTCCTCTTATGTGTCAAATTTTTTGGTTACATCATTTCAACCAAACCACTCCTTCTTTTGAAAACTTCAAGAACAATATCATTTTTTTTTCTCAATGCTTTGAGTCAGTTTGAACATTATCCGTGTTAACCTTTATATGAAATTTTGAATTGATAGATTCAATTTCATCATTATATGTTATTTGAGTAAAATTTATATATGGTTTCTGGCCTTGATTTTTTTTTTTTTATCTAATAAAAAAACAAACAAATACTCTTCCATTTGGGGCATCTAGGTTCTGTAATGTACAGTTTCAACAGCATATTCAACATCATCATTCATTTTCTAGCATGTATTAAACAAAACTAAATATCAAATAAATAAATAAAATATGTGAATATTGTATAATAGTAAGACAATGAGTACAATACATTAAATAATTGAGAATACAAATAACTTAAAAGAAACCAAATAAAGCGCTAAAAAACAATGCATTATTTACAAATCAAGAGCAGGTCGGCCCACCATCTCGACGGACTGAAAATCCTCAGTCCAACCCAACTCAAGGTGGGTTGCAGGTTGAGTGGACCGAACTACGAGTTGGCTCAATACAAATAAAAATAAATAAATAAAATTAATAATCATTATAATTAATTATAAATTTAATTTCATAAATAAATATTAATATAAACACATTAATAAAATTATTAATTATTAATTTCACACATGTAAATTTTATATAAATTAATTAATACAAAAAAATTCACAACTTTCATTAAAAAAAATACATATATCACCATAAAGTAAAAAAATAAATAAATAAACAGGCCCGACTCGAGTTGGCCCGCCTAGGCCCTTCTTTAGTTAAGTTAAAAAAAATTTGACCTAACTCACTTAAATTGTGTGACGGAACGGGCCAACCAGGCAGACCTAGCCCAAATTTATGACTCTTGAGCATGAGACTTGGGGGAGGGGTGTTTCATTATTTAAATTGATTTTTCACTCGATACTATGATAAATAAACGCATAAATTATGAAGGGTGGAAGATTAATTTTTAGGAAACTGGGTAATTAGCATTAATTAGGAAATTTAACTACAATTACATCATCATTCCTAAAAATAATGGAACCACATGTTTACTATGTGAAATTCATCAGGAATTTCATATCAAAAGAGTTTTTTTTATCTTAGGTTTGAAATTTTAATGTGTAGCAAAAGACTAAAACAATTATAGATAAGATATAAATTGTCTAGCCCACGCAAGTGCGGTTGGATAATAGATCATTATAGCAAGTACTTCATATCAATTCATTTTTGTGAAACTAGTTGACTCAAGAATACGATATCCTCGTCCCGTCCTGAACCCTCTATTCACCAGCGTCAAGAATTTTGAAGTGATATCCTGTCATGTAGCACTTTTGTCCCGCATGTTCAAGAGGTGACTCCATCCATGTGGTATTTTCCCCCACATTGCACTTATCTCACGATGTTCTTTCAAGTGACCGTTTGTATTCCATTATGTCATGTTTGAGCATATATAGGCTCTCGTAAGCAGGATTGCCAGAGTTTTGTGAAATAATGTTATATCATACAGTCTACTAAGTGAAGCAGGTGATGAAGTTTAGCCCCAATGTCCTAAATGACAATTGAGGCAGCCGCCTAGGCACCGGCCATCGACCTCACCGCATTTGTCTTAGGTGGTTTTGTAGGTCGTCAAAGGTGAACCACAATGGGCGAGCCGGAAAACTATACCTTTTATTAAAAACATAATATGTTGGGGATCGATTTCAGACTCTCTTTAGAACTATGTGGAGCAGTTCAAGATGAAAAACTTTGAATGTGAGCTTAGTTGTTATCAGCAAATAAACTCTAGTCTTTTTCGTATGTCGATGTTAATTGACCACCAAATATATGTGCGGAAATAGGCCAACTATAAGATTGAACAAATATATGGAAGTAACTGAAACTGATAAATAACACATATATGTTTATGGATGTTCGGATACTTTAAGTGCTCTTACATCACCCCTTATTTCACGAGAGAATGATTTACTAGAAGACTTTGGCTTATACATCGTCCTGTATACAACTCATTCCAATCGTAGGACTCACTCTTGCATAGATCGAAACTCCTAGCACAACCAAGTTAAGAAACCACGTCCTAATAATCGAAATACAGTAGTGAATGAATCCTTTGATTTAAACAGTAGATCAACTCCTTATGAACAGTAGGCAGTTGAGAGTTGATTCTTGGCCCTTGATGATCTTTAGAGATCTGATATATCAAAATGAGTGGGCGAGATTAGCAAACAAGATGATTCCTTTTAGAGTTCTCAAATAATACTTTTTTCAACTGTTATCTTATGTATTTTTATTTCTGTCTCATATTTGTGTTGGCATACACTGTTTTTGCACCCTGTATCTGCACTCTTATTTCTTGATCATTCTTCATTTAAATGCATGTGACTTTTCAGTGTTCGACTTAATATAATTTAATGCATATCTTCAGGATCTTCAACATGTCTTTATGAAGTGCTTTAAATGAGGTTGCACGTATTTTGATAAAGATGTCTGGATCTTTCAACGACTCTTATATTTGAAATGAGTTTTTTTTTCTGTATCTTGTTTGAGATGTCAGTTAATATATCCTTGTCGAGCAGTTGGTCTTGTGCACCAATTCTCGAGTTGTCTTGAATCTTGGAATGGTCATATGAGCTGGTTTCTTCAACTGGTTTCAAGCTTCATAAATATAATATCCAACTGGACAGCTTTAACCTCTTCATCTTGACTGCTTGAATATATCTTCGTGTTTTGTCAAACACCAAAACTTATTCGAACAATTTCTCTCTTTTTGGTTTTTGACTAAAATTAGTAGTTCTTATTTCTTTAATAGATATATTCTTCGAAAATCAAATGATTCTTTCAAACTTTCTTTAATTAATTCCCCATTAACGTGATATATAATATCTTCAACTGTTTTTCTTGAAATCCTTCTTTTATCTCTCATTTTTCAAAGTATTTAATATGTCTCCTCGATAGCTGCAATTTCATTGGAAAGAGTTTAGCATATATGACTCTTTACATTATTCTAAATAGATATGAATTGCATAGATTTGAACATATCTGCAAGATCTTAGTATATTAAGCAAAGTTATCATGGAAGCTATCATCAAGAGATACGAGAAATTTGTTGATCAGAAAATGATGTCTCTTGAAGCTAAAGTGGAGATGATGAAGAGTCATAGAGTTACTCCATATCCATCTACTATAAGAAAAAAGGCTAAAGACAACACTTTTTTTGCGTTGTTAATGTCCTTGAAAAAGCGTTGTCGTAGCCAGTGTTATAAAAGACCACGCTCAAAGACAACATGGAAAAAGCGTTATTGTTTCTGGAAAAGACAACGTTTTTTAAGCGTTGTCGTATCTAAAAAAGACAACGCTTTTTAAGCGTTGTCTTTTATAAAAAAGCTTTGTCGTTTCTGAAAAAGACAACGCTTTTTAAGCGTCGTTGTATCTGGAAAACACAACGCTTAAAAAAACGTTGTCTTTTCTGGTAAAGACAACGCTTAAAAAAGTGTTGTCTTTGTTCAAATAAAAAACAAAAAAAATATTAATTCACAAATTTTCAATATTATAAATCACTCAAAATTCAAAAATTTGTAAAATAAATTTTAATATAAAGTCTTCCAATATTATAAATCATTCAAATATAAAAATAATCAAATTTTAAACTAATGAACACTAGGAAAAAACTATGCATTAATCTCAAAAAACTTTGTTCCTTCAGCACATGTTAGCGTCCCAAGCTTTCATAAAAGCCGCAGCAATCTCTTTTTCTTTAATTTGTATTTTCATACTGTAAATTGTTAAAAATAAAAACAAACATAAATCAAATATGAATAGATTAAAATAAAAAATAAAAGCAAACACATATTTGGCAACAAATAACATGAACTAAGATTTACGAAATTTAAGCCACAAGTTGTTAAAAATGAATGGTTGAACAAATTATAATTGATATATCATTACAAGAAGCATTCATTCTGGACAATTCGACAAGAATCTGGCAAGAAAGATAGATGCTGAATTTGAGACTTGGTATCACTACTGACCTCAAAATTTGGATTCTACAAGAAAATCTATACTTTATTGCCTTAAAGATGGATGGTTATTCAAGTTGAGCGCGTATCCAAATCAATGTTCCATGGTTTCAGCTAGCATTGTTTTATAATGTAACACCTGGGTATCCAACGTATTTGAGTTGTACAAGTAAAAATGGTTTGACTAAGGCACCAAATGAGTAATTTCATTGAAGTCCATTTTTTCAGATTCTATGATAAATAAATTATCATAATTTGACAAGAGATCAAAGAAATTTAAGGAATATTTATATAAAATATGGAAATATTTAGGATTCACGGTGAAGAAACGAGGCAAGAGCTACAACATGCTCAATTTCAATTTATGATTTCGAGTAAAAGATTTAAAGTTAGCTAGAGACAGTGAAGCCTCCAGATAGCGAAGAAAATTACATATCACGAAAAATCAAACCATGACAAAAACTTGTCTTTGGTTAAACAAAATTCGGATTACATCTGTATCAACAAAAGTGAAAGGAAAAAGTATTTTTTGCGCAGAAGTTGCAACAATTTTTTACTAATTCGAATTGTGAAATCTAAACCTAAATATAATATTTATAGTGTAAAGTTAAACAAACTCAAATTTGCAAGGGAAACTGACAGGTCCAATTATGCATAAAAACACGGCAGGAAAGGGAAAGAAAAGGGGAGTAAATAGTGATAAAGCAGGTCCAATTATGGATTGATATGAATAAATAGGATTCTCAACGGCTATTTTTTCTTGCTGCATGTAACCAATTGGGTTGAAATGAGACTCACAGATACGTATGAAAATCTGATGTGAATCAGCTTTCATAAAGCTAAATCACGTTAAATCACTAGACTTAACGAAAATATTCCAAATTTGAACAGATAGGATGATGATAAGCAATAACTTTTTGAATTATTACATAGAGAATGTGGATACAGATCATTTCTCTGTTCAGTAGAAGTGTGACATGATTGAGGCTAAGGATGAAGAAAAATCTACAGAACTTGAAATCCAACCTCGAAAGAGAAGAATTTTAAAGACTCTGGAGTCTCTTGTTTTGAACAAACAAATGTTCCATTCTAATTTAACCAGTATTTTGTTCGAATAGGAAGAAAATAATGTTTCTTTACTTCTTGGAAGCACAAAAATTCATGACAGAATAGATGTTACTGCAATGGAACAGGCAACATCGATCTTCTTATCCTACTTTATTTATCATAGGCAATTTGCATTCTCATCCAGACAGAGGAAACATGAGAAAAGTGAAAAAAATGTTGTATGACTCACATCTTTTGAAGGCCGTCCTTCTAGTGTGGGGTTCAGTCTCGAATTAACTGTTTCAAGCTTCGTGGACAGAAACTAGAGCATCCCAATTATGACGAGAGGAAAAACGTGTAAGAACAAGTCAATTGGATAAACTACACAGGATGCAAGATAAGAAAGATACCTCAACTTATTGTTGTAATGACTGAATGTAGTTAATTATCTCATCAAGAAAAAGAGCTTTTCCAATAACCTGAATAGATGAAAATTTTAATCACACACATCAAACACTGGATGATCATAAAATCAAACACGGACACCATATAAAAACCAGCATCCGGATTTTGTGATAAGGCCAGTACTACACATTTCTCCTAAAAAAAGCATGCAGAAAAGTGGAAATTGGTGATTCAGGCTTACTCTTCTTTTCAGCTAGACTGTGTCTGTCAGTAGCTTGACCCCTTCTTGCTCTAACATGCATGTAACCTTTAGGTGGTTCAGGCTTACTCTTCTTTTCAGCTAGTTTTACACCGGTACCCGAATTTCGGTTCCTTGAGACCCCATTTCCATCTTTAGATCCTTATGCTAACATTTGTTTGCCTTTGAACTTATTCTGTCGATGAGAAAATAATAATGATCAGTCAATATATAGCCAGCAACCCTCGAGTAAAGCTACTCAAATTTAACCCTGATGCTAACTGAGTTGGACAGTTGGTTGAGTGCATGAAACTTGGGGCTAAGGTCTTAAGTTTGAATCCAACCAAAGTCTTATATGTTGCAGTCTTCTATAGGTTTATCTTATATGTGTCTTTACACCTCCAAAAAATAGTGACTACGGTTCCCTGAAAGTAAAAAATAGGATTCTCAACGGCTATTTTTGGGAAAAGGGAGCATCAACTTCATTATTGAGACGCTTACTGCCATTTTTTACCTTTTCCAGCTCATCACGCACTACACTCAACTCTTCTCTGAGATCTCTTACAATATCCTCAGCTACATTAAGTTGGTCTTCAATTTCCTCAATCTTCTTTTGCTTATTCATTGATGCTGCGTTTGCTTTATGAAACTGAAAAGTTGACCAAATACATCAGCTAAATAAGTAAGACAAGACGTAGGACTCATAGAGGAACGTGTATATGTGGGATAGAATGGTCACATTTGTATTTTTAACATAACAGACTTTGTCAAAGACACAATCAATCCCATCCACTTAAATTTTATCACTATTGGATGTTGTTGCTGACAGAGACTTCTGCATAAAGTGGCTCCATACTTCCTCTACTTCTGAAATGGTATCTTAAACTTAGAACATTGTCGGAGCATACCGAATGATTTAAAGCATGCTTCCCTCATTTCATTCTTGTGCATCTATGTATCAATACCGAACTGATCAGAACCATAATACTGATATAATAGCGGCATGTGTTAAGTCATGTTGGCCTTATTCAGCATTTATTTTCAATTACTGTAGTTAAAATCATGAACTATAAGCTCTTCCATGAAGCCATGATGGGAAATTTAAAAACAACAAAAAATAAAAGAAACAAACTGATAGAACATTTTAGAAAATAGAGCAGTTATTCATTAGCTTTTTAATCTCATCAGACTATTCAACGGAAGAAGTAACAAGACTAAAATATTTCATGCACTGGATGACTAATAATTAAGATTAGAGACTAACATAAAAGGGGACCATATCAAATATGTTTCTGTTACGTGCAATGGAAGAATTAACTTTGACAAACTAATACTTCTAGCATTATACAGCCATAAAATAGATAAACTCCAACTTCAATACAGTATGTTGTTTAGTTTTTGTTGCATCAACCAACATAGGGTTCCAAAGCAGGTAATTTAGATATTAGCCAGATCAACAAAGAGAATAGGATATTTTGGACAATTTGACTGCGTTTTCAAAAACAAAGTGAATCCATCAATCCATCTAAGGCACTAAAAGTAGTTGCAGCACAAGAGCCAAGAAGGAAGTATTGACATCCTTACAACTTGCAACTTGCTTCAAGCAAACTCTATTTGTTTTTTATTAAACTATTTCAAAGATCGAACAAAAACCTGATAAAGCAAATCGATACAGGAATATACCAATTCATCAATATGTTCCACCAACAAGATATTCAGAGTAAATGAAGACCAAACTTAAAAATTTAACAGAACACAATCACCATTGCTCAATTCCAGTACCTATTCACGAGACCCATAAAAAATGACAGAACATTCAAACTTTAAATTCACCTTAGAATCCATAATTTTCTTGAGGAGCATCAACATCCGTAAGCCCTCCTCTTTTGCCACCTTCAACTCATGTTGATACCTCACTGCCTTCCCCTCGGAAGTTGTAACCCTTATTCCTTGTTTTCCTGACCAGCAAAGATATTTCTCATTCCCGTCTTAAAACAATAATCAGCAACATAGACACTGACAATCGAAGATTGAACCCTAACGCAGAGCAGCAAACAATCAAATGACTACTCCAAAAAATAGCGCATATATACTATCAACGGAGAGTAAAGAAAAAGCAAACAAAATGAATAATCAAGTACCTATACATTCACATATTTCATATACTCAAAAAATTCATACCACTAGGGAGCGAGTGCGATAACCGTCAACCGAATCCACCAAGAAGGACACTAGGTTTTGTCGGAGATAACTTGAAAAATCGTCTGATGAATCGAGCAAGACAATCAAAAATTGAGAGAAAAAGGAGAAATCATATTTTGAATTGAAAGAGTGAAAAAGAAGAAAGGGATCGGAGAAGAAAATCGAGAATGGGTTTGGGAATTTTGGGGATCTGATAAGCAAATAGGATTATTTATTTTTATTTTAAGTTTTATTGTAAATAAAAATAATAATTCTTCTACAACACTTAAAAAGTGTTGTAATAAATTGTAAAAAAACGCTAATAGACAACACTTTTAAAAGCGTTGTCTTTGACCCAAAAAAAACGCTTATAGACAATGCTTTTTAAAAAAAAAACGTTGTCTTTGATTAATAAAAAATATATAACGACAACGTTTTACCCTAAAAGCGTTGTCTTTTTAAAAAATACAACACTTTTTGTTAAAAGCGTTGTCTTTTAAGTGTTGTATTTGTGCATTTTTGTTGTAGTGATCAGCCGTAGCCGAGGGAGTTGCTAGGATAGAGACAAAATTTAAACAACGGCTTGATGCATCCAATTTTGAAGACATCTTTTCAAATGAAGGTGTTTTTCATTTGAAGCTTATAAAAGAGCTTCAGATACTGGAGAGAATCACCCAATCTCCATATTTTCAGGAGACAACATCAGGTGAATTGGTCACCTGGATGTCTTTCTAGAAAATGTATGTTGAGTGGGAGATCTATTATTGTATTATATGATCTTTAAATGAAATAAATTTCCTATTTTGCTTTTAATTTCATGCATAATATCAATATTTAAAACTTTTTAATACTTTACAAATTTATCAAACTTTAAACATATAATCATCGATATAAAAATAATTATATGAGTAAGAAGTATTAGTCTTGTTTTTGACGTGTGAAATGATTTCAATATGCTAGAACAAAAGTTTACCCTTATCTGCAGTTCCCCCAGAGACTGATATCTCTTTCTTTGTTCCTCACACCTGCAAATACTATCACAAATTGGTCTGTGGTACCCAAAATTTACGTGGGTCCTTTATTTATTAGTCTTTTGAGAATCCAAACTTGAATCAACCTGACTGATCGATTATTGAATGTATCCCATAATGTTCGTGTTTTGTGTTTAGTGTACTCGTGATGTGTATAATGTGCATTAAACTGTGAACAAAATTCAACTTGTGTTTTAGTACATGGTTTTACTCTTTTTGCATTATAATTCTGTCTATATCTGCTTTGAACTGGTTTTTCATGTGATTTAAAGTCATGTTTTCTAGTCATTCTAGCTTGAATAGATTTTCAGTCTTGTTTTTCACAAGAACTTTGTGGAACATAACTAATTCCAAACATTCAAATATTTTTCCAGTTCTCAACTGTTTCAACATTTTGTGAGGAAATATTACTCATGGGTTTGAAAAAATGAATATACACGTATTTAGTTTTGGTTTGGTATCAACTTCAGAACTGCTTGTATCTTCTTTAAAACCTAGACCAGTATTATCATTACTTGGTCTTTGAAGTTCATGAATTGTGCTTAAATTAACTGAAGATTTATTCCAGGTTTGAATCAACTCAGTTAATTTCAAATTTTCAGATCTTAACTGTCGTTTCTCAACCTGTAACTTATTATTTTCAATTGTAAGCTTAACAATCTCTGCCTCTAAATCAGCTTTGTTTGGCAATTCATTTTGTTTTGTCTTAACTTCTTCAAATGCTAAGCATATTTTTTTGTATTCATTAGCCATTTCGTGCAATGCATTAGCTAAATCTTCTTGTGTAAAATCAGTAGAGTTAAAGCTTAATACATGTTCACTTGTAGATGAATGATTAATCATCTGTTTACTTGTAGAGGGATAATCTTCATAAGCCATGAGACATCAAATTTCTTCTTTGTTTGAATTTGATGAACAACAAGATTCTTCAATATCTTTCACTGGAATATTTTGTTGGAAAACGCGGCTCTCAGATCAATCGGTATTGATACCCGGTGCAGCGGAAGTTTAAAATTTTTATTATGGAACGATTCCATAGTGTGGGTATCAAACCTTCAACGATTAAATTGTTTGTGTGTGTAAAATTAAATAACTATTATATAATTTTACCTTTAATCTCGAATCGAGATTTATGGACACCACACAGATTTCTCTGCACTTCTTGTATCTCCCTGGAACTGATGATCGAACGCTTCTTCAATCAGGTCCACGAATGGAGGTTTAATCCCTCTGATAGATTGCACTAGAAAATCTATCAGAAGTTTTCTGCGAAGAGAATAACGAATTTGATTCGCTTATTCCAGACTGCAATTCAAAATCACAGACCGGAAAATCTCTGACAGAGTAGGGAGTGTTGGAAAACCGGCGTTCAGATCAATCACGATTGATACCCAGTGCAGCGGAAGTTTAAAAATTTTAGCATGGAACAATTCCATGGTGTGGGTATCAACCATACGATTAAATATTTGTGTGTGTAACATTTAAATAACAATTATTAAATTTTACCTTCAATCTCGAAGCGAGATTATTGGACTCCAACAGATTTCTCTACTCTTGTTGTCTCTCCCTGGAACTGATGAACTCCTTCAATCAGGTCCACGAATGGAGGTTTAATCCCTCTGATAGATTGCACTAGAAAATATATCAGAAGTTTTCTGCGAAGAAAATAAACGAATCTGATTCGCTATTCCAGACTGCAATTCAAAATCACAGACCAAAAAGTCTCTGACAGAGCAAGGATAACCTGATCAGGGACTGATTTGCAAATATCGAAGTTGCAAGGGCTAAAGTGCAAACGGTCAGGATTATTTAATTAATCCGAATTTATTTAATTTTATTCCGAGTATATTTAATTTGAGAATATTTAGAGTTTTGATTTAAATTCTAATATTCTTAAATTATTTTGGATTGAAATTGAATTAAAATGAAGGCCGAGGACTGAATTGTCATATATGGAAAGTTCATGGACTAAGTTGCAATTTGTGAATACATATCCGATTTTAGTCTATTAATCAGCGTTTTACGTGTAAGAAGGGAGAAGGAATTCAGAAATGAAACAGGGGAGCCGAGTTCATCTTATTTTCTTTGCTTTCGATTGTTTCAAAACCCCATAACTTTTGATCCGCTCGTCCGATTTCAATTCCGAAAGATGTTCTGGAATTCTTGTGACGAGGACTTCGAATTGATGTAAGTATTTTGATGTCTCTTATATGTTTTGAAGAACGAAATGGGCAGAGATCAGATATGGATGTTATGAATATGTTTTTCACCGTTCACATATATCGATATCGAAACCGGATCAAAGATTGTTTATGGAATGAACTTGTTATGCGTTTCCAGTTCTGTTCAAACCTTTATATACCTCTGAGTTTCTGGTTTAATGATATATTTTAGCTGATATGAAGTATATATATATATATATCGTGTTCTTGAGTTTATACATCTTGTATGCTTGAAACCGGATCGAAGGACAAGCGACGTATGGGTTTATGATGATTTTCAGGATGTAGTTCGAATGTATAGCTTCTGATCTTACTGAATTTCGTGGGTTTCATGCTGATATAGTTGTGATATATGGTGTATTAGATGGTGGGATCAATCTAGATATAGTTTGGATTACCAAATGTTCACCGTTACGTCGTCGAGTCATGATTTGGAAAGTGTTCGAGTCTAGATTGGGTGAGCTGATTAGTGTTTGAGTTCTTGATGATATAATGGCTTATGAACACTTTATTTCAGATTAGAAGGGAAGTCTATTGACTCGAGAACCTGGCCTTTGTCGAAGGAAGAAGTGAAGGTTTGGAAATGACTTGATTGAAGATGTATTGATATTTTGATGCGATTATGATATGATGAAATTGAACGAAGTTTGATATATCTGTTTTGATGATTATGTTCAGATTTGAAGTATTCAGGACAGATGATATACGAAGGTATAATGACGACATCGAGAGTCAGGAAGTTTGAAACTCGAGAACGATTCTTCTTGAGTTCTTCCGCCAAAATCACATACGTAATTATTGCTTTGATTTGATTTTGATGTTGTCGATCCATCACAGGTAGTGGATCTTTAATTTTGAGTCGATATGATTTTGATATGATGATGATACGAATTGATTCTGTACCAAGGTCGGAGGACGACTTCATTTGATTATACCAAGGTCGGAGGACGACTTTATTTTCTTATACCAAGGTCGGAGGACGACTTTATTCGAATCCGGAATGATTTTTATAAATGGATATCCATGTCAAGATCGGATACGATTCTTGATGGCAACGATGTTTTATGAATCAATTCTTTATTGACAGAAGCGTTAGTTACTCTATATGTTGAGTCGAATTGAGATAGAGTTGATATGATTTATTTAACGCTTTATATATGTTGCTTATACTGAGATTGTTTTCTCACCGGAGTTTATCCGGCTGTTGTTTTGATTTGTATGTGTGCATCACAACAGGTGGGGCGGGAGCTAGTCTGAGATGACATTGATAGCTCGGGAGCGAGAATTAGCAAGTATGGACTCGGGTTTTAAGAGAAAGAATGGTAGTTTGATAGCCTTGATTTTGCTACGAAACTTGAGACTTAGAAGCTCACATGTGAAGATTTAGTGTAGCTTATTGTTTCATGCTTCTATGCTATCTATTTAATGTAATAATATTAAGATTTGATGCTTGAGCATGGCTATATGTATATATGCATGTTTTGAGAAATTATAACATGTTTATGATCGATTTTTAATGAAGATTCTTGCCATTGTTCTGAGTTTTGACAGCAAAGTGTGATCTGAACTTTCTCTGGAAACCATGCTCGCTCGATCGGAGATTTTTGACGGATCGAGCGAGGCTTGTTATGTATGAGCAGAAACGAGAAAAATGCATGCTCGCTCGATCGGCGATTTTTGCCGGATCGAGCGAGACCTTGTTATGTGCAGACCGAGAGTTGAGCTATTGAGCTCGCTCGATCGGATGTTTTTCACCGATCGAGCGAGGCTCCGATATTTTTAAAAAAAATTTTTTTTTTTAGCTCTTGGTTTGTATTATTTTCTATTGTTGTATTAATCATTAATTGCCCTAAGATGAGATTAGTAACCCGAGGTCCTCACACCTCAGCCCTGGACCATACCATGCTTGGCAAAAACGTGAATCATGACCCAAACAAGCAAGAACATGCATCAATACAAGGCATACATGCACAACCTCGAAATTTCCATGAAAAGTCTGATATAAAACACGTCGTGCATGAGTAATAGCTTATGTGGTGGCCAAATAAAAGTTTTAGACATGCCTTGATAATTTTTGAACGAAGGAAAATGTGTATTCGGGGCTCCGGGACGACGAGACGACGAAGAACGCTGAAAATCCACAAGGAATCGGCTATGGGGCTGCTGGGAGGCTGCTGAAACGTGATAGTGGGGGTGAGGGAAAGTTGGGGTCGGCTGAATGGAGTTAGGGTAGGGTAGGTTTTAGTTTTAAATTTTGATAATTAGGATTAATTTAGGATAATAACTAAAATAACTTATTTAGGAAGATAATATACCATAAAACTAATATTGAAAACTCAAACCACCATATGAAATCTGATACTAAATAATAAATCTCGGAATAAATAAATAGGCTAATTTTAAAGATTAATAAAAGTTAATAAAGGGACTAATTTTGGCTTAAAATCAACCCTTAAATAAATATATAATTAAATACTAAAATTTTCTTGACAAAATAACTTAAAATATTATTTTAACTCTCATAAAACTCATAAAATATTTTTGGCTAAAAAGTTTTGGTATTTCGTCCGTCCACGGTCCCGTCTACGCGATCAAATCAATAAAATTCTCAAAATTCTAAAAATCCTAATATTGCGTGTTAAATGCTAAAATAAATTAAAGCATGCATATAAATCACATAATATCACATAAATACATTTAACCCTCATTTTAAAAATTAATATAATTAATTTCTCCTAATTATGCATGCGGATTTACGTTTTAAAATTTTCGGGTGTTACAATTCTCCACCCCTTAAATTGAATTTCATCCTCGAAATTAAGGTACTTACCCAAATAACTCTGGGTAGCGAGTCCTCATGTCTGCCTCGGTCTCCCAAGTGGCTTCCTCCTCGGAATGATTCAGCCACTGGACTTTGACCATCGGTATGACCCGCGTCCTCAATCTCCGCTCCTCCCTGTCTAAGATCCGAATCGGCCTCCCCTCAAACGCTAGATCTGGTGCTAACCGCAAAGGCTTGTAATCCAATACATGCGACGGGTTTGTGATGTATCTCCGTAGCATGGATACATGGAAGACGTTTTGGACTGCCGCAAGCCCTGGTTGCAAAGCCAAACGGTAGGCCAACATGCCAACTCTCTCCAAGATCTCAAAAGGCCCAATGTACCTCGGATTCAGCTTACCTGTTCGACCAAATCTCATCACCCCTTTCATAGGTGATACCTTCAGAAACACATTATCACCGACGGCAAATTCAAGATCTCGTCGTCGAGTATCAGCATAACTCTTCTTACGACTCTGAGGAGTCCTCATACGATCCCGAATCTGGATCACAATATCCGCAGTCTGCTGTACAATCTCGGGACCAAGTAGAATCCTCTCGCCACCCTCATCCCAATGCACGGGAGATCTGCATCTCCTCCCATAGATAGCTGCATAAGGAGCCATACCTATAGATGCCTGAAAGCTGTTGTTATAGGTAAACTCCACCAACGGCAATCTATTCTCCCAAGAGCCCTGAAAGTCGATGATGCAAGCTCTCAGTAGATCCTCGAGAACCTGGATCACTCTCTCAAACTGACCATCTGTCTGGGGGTGGAACGCTGTACTGAATAATAATCTAGTCCCCAATGCTGTGTGCAAACTCTTCCAGAAAGCAGATGTAAATCTCGGATCCACAGTCTAACAATCTCCTTGATATAAAGCTCTGCATACTGTGTCAATGAGTAAGTAGTCCTCACCGGCAAGAAATGAGCTGACTTGGTGAGTCTATCCACGATCACCCATCTAGTTCCCAAGTTTCAGTATCCCAAAAGTCATGCTTCTGCTGTGCACTCTGATAAACAAAATATTAACTTTACTAATAATTTTTCCTAAACACAACAATCACACTATGCCAAAACTTGACTGATTTTATATGCTTATACACTCTACTTATCAATCCTCCAACATTCGTGAGCCGAACTTTTGTTCCCAAATTTACTTATTAAAGCATATGATTACAATATCAACCCCAATAAATTCAACTTGTAAAGCTTATCCACACACTAGCCTTCTATAACAAGTTAAACATCTTTGAGTCAAACATCTGCCATTCATCGCAATTTTCTTCAACTTATCCATTTACCACTACACTTTCAACTATCGAACACTTGAAAATCTTAAATCTCGAGTGCTATAAATCCATGAAACCCAAAAAGTGAATTTAGTGTCAAACGTCATGCATAACATAAATTCTCCTAACGTCAGGAATATGCTTAAAATATATGAATTCTAATTCTGTGGTTAGTTTAGGCTTAAGGCACTTAGATTCTCCTATTGGAGGAGTGAAATTTCCCGAATAGTATTTACATGTCATCGTCTCTAAATAGCATAATAATATAACATTCAATAGTTAATTCCATATCATTTCCTAGTTGCCTCTATTTATAGTCCATGGAATCTGAACTCCTCAAAATCAAAATACTAAGTCAATTACCTAATAAACTGACTAATCCGCTCACAAGTAATACATGTTGGTCCCATGAACAGTCAAAACACAACCAGTACCTTTTTGCTCATGCATCCCAAAAATCTTGGTGGAGACACTCCTATAACATGACCCAATAATTCAAATTTATACAACCCAAGGATATTGAAAGAACATCAATACAAATACTTATACACAATTAATCCCAACATAAAACGAAAGTATCGAGATAACAATTATAATATCAAATCATTACGCTGACTCGTGATTATTTCAAGTGTTTCAAATACCCATACGTGCGTAGAACCAACAACCCAACTTCACAAACTACTCAACTCTTAACAAAAAAATCACTCCAAAAATATATATTCATATATATCGTCAACTCTTAGGCCATATCTAAAGCTTATATTATACTTAACATCGAAACCAAAATTTATAACAATTTTATTATGCCACATCTGACCGATTACACAAACCTATAAAAATTTACACCTTCATCATTCGGTCATCACAACATCTATAAGTCAGGCTGACAAGTTCCAAAACCTATTTATTTAAATGTAGTGACTTGAACGTCAAACCCAATACAACTTACTTGGTAACACCAACCATGCGACCCTTAAGTATTATAAAAGATTATCCAATTCTTTATCAAACTAACTCCACAATTATTCTTATTCTCAAAGATTCAAGAAACTAATACAAAACATATTTATCATCAATTTATACCTCATATAATTAAGAGTACAAACTTAAAACCACAAACCATCAAACTATAACCTTATGGTACAAGTGTCATCTCCAAGAAAATAATGACTTCTTCGTCAAAGGAAAAACCTTAATAGTTAAATGAATGACAATACGGTATCTGTGAACCCAACTAGCATAATTTGACACATGCGAACTTAATTCCCAAAAATATATACTAGACTCTATAAAGTAATATTTTAAATTCACCAAAGAAGAAAATGATACAACCCTCGATTAATCATTCTTGCGAGGAATACTACTCTTGCCTCAAGCAATAATTCTATTGCTATCACAAAAACTTAATGCCTCTTATCGTAATTTACCTTTTTGTTCTATTTATCGCTACACCTTCATAAAAAAAATTTCTTGATAGGCCCGCTACCTCTTACCATCACCTACCCAATAATTTACCAATGAAATCATTCTAACTTAAAATCAATAGGTTACTACAAAAAAAAATTCAAGTGACAACCTAAATATCAAACTTAGTTTCAACAAAATAAATCCAAATTCCCAAATTCAAAATTCCTTGAGGTCAACCTGTCGTATAACATGTCTTGGGGCATACTGCATCACCACATATTCTTCACGTAAATAGCAATGCATAACTAAGTACTTTAAAACTTTGCTAACATGAAATCTTAAATCATTACATATGCTCCTTATAGATCATAAGAAAAACAATTTAAAACTTACAGACCGATAGTGAGATTTCTGAGCTTCACGTGGCAGATGGACCCCCTCCA
This sequence comes from Henckelia pumila, assembly GCF_033568475.1. Taxonomy (NCBI): domain Eukaryota; kingdom Viridiplantae; phylum Streptophyta; class Magnoliopsida; order Lamiales; family Gesneriaceae; genus Henckelia; species Henckelia pumila. The sequence goes on from NC_133120.1 coordinate 121,029,256, forward strand.
AGGACCGTGCTTTGATACCAATTGAAACGTCTAGACCTTCTTAAAACTTAAATGCAGAATTTTTTTTTTTAAATAATAGCAATACATATATGCCCATACATATATGTATCACATTTAAAATAAAATACTACTTCTTAGTAGTAACTTAAATAAAAATAAACAAATAAATAATTAAAAAGGGTTTCATGCATGAAACAAAAATAGTAAATAATACATGTTTGAAACTCTCATATGGGGAAATAATAAAATAGAAATATGCAACTTGTTTTAAAAACTGAACGTCATTAAAATAAATGTATCTTAAAACATCATCTAAAAATTGCAACGGTCACGGGGCCACTGTTCCGTGAGCTCATACGTACTCACCACCGGTAGGAGCTACATAAAAGTCATTTGTCTCACCTGCACCATATAAGCGTAGTGAGCCTAGGGGCTCAAGATGTCTAAACTCGAATATCAAGGTTTAAAATAATGCATCACATAATCATACTAATATATATACATGATACATGAGCATGCATGGAAACATTTTATTTCATAACATAAATGCTGAAACATAAATCTTAAGCATAAACATCATCTTTCTTCATCATACATAACATAGTTGAGCAGGGTCTATGGTCCTATCCGTAAGTGTGACGCTTATCTGTGTCGACTGATCAGTCTCCTGAACCAACGTACGTGGCGGTGATAAATCACCTCCTATGGTAGTAAACTACCGCATAAATCATATATCATATGGTAGATAATCACCCTTATGTCACACTACTTCAATTTCCATCAAGAAAATATTTTATTGCTCAACTCATACATAATCATAATCATATCATATAAAATTTCATGAATGCATGCACTGAAAATTTGTCCGTAATATATATTTAATTGATTTTTCATAGTAAATATACTTATACTTAAAATATAAACTTCATGCATAAAAATAATTAAATATATATTCCGGACTTAGTTATTTTTCATGGATTGGTCCAGACTGCTGGTCTCTCTACTAACCCCTTAACTGACTTAAAGCCCATTAAATAACTTAACCCCATAATTAATAAATAATTTTAAAAATTTTAATTTTTTTACTAAAATAAAATACTTAAATGTTATTGGGCTTAAATAAAAATATTTAGGCCCATTAATTAATTAATTAGTAAAAGTTTGTGATGACCCGAGTTCTAATCTCTCATTAATCTCATTAATCATTATTAAACCATGTTAGACAATAATCAAAGTCTAAACAAAAGAATAAAATTTTTTTTTTTTCTAACATATTACACTGCGCACGCGCGGCAGGTCTTCTCGCGATCGCGCCGGCCTCCAAATTCGAAGGTCGCGACTTGGCTCGCGCGCGCGCGAGCAGGGGCTCGCCCGTGCGCCAGCCAATGCTGCAGAAAAAAAATTACATTTCCCTGTTGCTGTAAAATACTCCATCATGCACATATTTGGTTCAAGATCAATTCCTACCAAAGTCTAGACATGATGAAATCAAGCATAACAACTACCATGCATTCCAACATGCTTTCAATGCTAGTAATAAACCAATCCAAAGCTTTACTACATCAACATAATATCATAAACATGCAAGATCATTGTCATATATCAAAATCAAGATACATCCTGATGGAATCAAGTAGTTACATCATTTCTCAAGTTCTAAATACAACAACAAGACCTTAACTAGATCATCTACAAGTCTTGTACAAGTATCTTTAAACATGATCATGATTAAGACTCATTAAACTTCATGACAGCACACATAACTCCTAACTCGGATCCTCACGCTATATCGATTTCATCCCTTGTTCTTTAAGTCCGCCTTTGCCCGGTTCCACTTCCTCCTATTGCAATGACACATACAACAAAACAATAGCCGGATAACTCCGGTGAGAAATAGATTTCCCAGTAAAAGCAACTAAACATGCATAATCAATATCACAATCATGATATAGAAGTAAATACAATGCATGCTTTCAAAACAAGGTTCTTTTCATCATTCATCAATTGGGATCCCGAGAAGAAGATATCATAGCTAATCCACCGACACACCCTATCGAGGTGGGGCTACTATCTTGCTCCTCTAGACTTTGAAGCCATTATATATGTAGCTCAGACGCTAGGCTCAAACAACCACCCAGGCCATACATATACAATCCCTCAAATCGTCTATTCGAACGTGTCCGTTCATTTCAAACTCAAAGGAATAAGTCATCAAGATGAATGCAACATGTAACATAATCAGGGCATTCATTCTATCAAGAACTTATTCAAGTAATCAAAAGAAAGCACATAAGAGCACTTAAACAAACAAGTATGTGAATTGAGGGAACTCGATACAAACCATCTCGAGTTGTAATCCCAATCAAATTGTAGTCCACTTTTACCTTTCAAATGTGATGTCTAGAAGGTCTTCAAACTTGTCAAAATCTGTACAAGATCACACACCAAGCATAACTCAAAATCTGCTCAAGATCAACCCCAAACTTCAACAAGAATTCCAAAGAAAACTCTACCAACCTTGTTCAATCTTCTATCGGTTTCGAAGTCGACGTTCTTGAGTTGAGTTGCCCTGTTTATGCACTGAGACAATAGCATAACAAACAAGGAACCATTATCTAATAGTTCAGCAACTTCCAAAGCCAAAAACAATATCAAATCACTTCAATTCAAGAATTCGACGGCATTTTGGTATAACTCGGCGATTCCCGCAAATCTCTAAATCATTTCAAACATTCATATCACTTATTCAACCTCTAAACCAACATATCAGCAGGTGTATAGATTGAATCACAGCTAAGAAAGCATAAGAACTGTTGGAAAACTGGCGTTCAGATCAATCACGATTGATACCCGGTGCAGCGGAAGTTTAAAAATTTTATTATGGAACAATTCCATAGTGTGGGTATCAACCGTTCAACGATTAAATTATAAGTGTGTGTAAAATTTAAATAACAATTATTAAATTTTACCTTCAATCTCGAATCGAGATTATTGGACTCCAACAGATTTCTCTGCTCTTGTTGTCTCTCCTGGAACCGATGAACTCCTTCAATCAGGTCCACGAATGGAGGTTTAATCCCTCTGATAGATTGCACTAGAAAATCTATCAGAAGTTTTCTGCGAAGAGAATAACGAATTTGATTCGCTTATTCCAGACTGCAATTCAAAATCACAGACCGGAATTTCTCTGACAGAGAGGGAGGGTGTTCGGCCACTTTGAGAGAGAGGAGGCTAGGGTTTTCGAAAATCCTGTCTCAAATTATGACCTGTTGTATGTAATTTCTGTACTGCAATAACTTATTTATAATGCAGGCCACTAACAGCTTAGGGCCCATTAGTCATAAGTTGAGGCCCGACAAGCAAAGCCCGCATGTTCAGAAATTAATATAAAATTCATCGTGACTCCGATTGATAAACCGATTTTACCAATGTGCAAAGAAACCATTTCTGCACATTTTAAAGTCAAGATAAATTTTCCTGAATCCGAATTCAGTGGTTTCCAAAAATGTCCATCCCTATGTCATTTTAGGAAATTCTACTCCCTTACTCTTATTTAAGAAGTCCAACTTCTTTATTCATTAAATTTAACTCTTTAAATTTAACTATCTCAACGGGGATTAAAACTCCATTACACTGTGTGACCCTCAATGGTTCAGGGATACAGCTAGCCGTGGGCTCACAACTCCTTGTGACTCGGAACAACGATTTCCGACTTGCCCAACGAATCATGGTAAAGCGCCTAGCAACATCGCCCCATGATTCCCTAGGTATCACTGATAGTGCCTACAAGAACCAGTAGATTTTGGTTAGCGTACAGTACGGTCCCTTCATCCATATATCCCGATCGAATCAACAACCATTGGTATATCGAGAGTCGCTCAAGATTCGATAACTATGCAATACATCTTGAAGATCAAATTAGTGACATCGCATGTGCTACTAAGAAACCATTTCTTAAATCACATCAAGTACTCTGGCCAGAGATTCGTCACACTAATAACTCCTCAGATCGCATAGGATATCCACACTCGCAAGTATGTGGTGAATCCTTGACAACAATGCATCGACTCCTATATGTGTTGTAACTGTACCCAATCTCGACACCTGATGACCCCCATAGAGTCGGTAAACGAGTCAAAGCACAGTACTAGCATATAGAGTCTCCATGATGTTTCAAGTAGTAAGGACTAATGGTGTACAACCAAAACCGCAGACTTAATCCACTCGATAAGTGATAACCACTTGGAAAGTCCGGATAGGGTAGTTCGATTATTCATCCTATGAATATCCATTTGCATGCTTCGAACATCTCCATGTTCCCTACCAATGAAACGTGGTACTCTGCATCGCAAATGCTAGTCTCAAACTCGAGCGATCCTTATCCTTATTATCGGACGGCTCAATCGACTAGGAACAGTTTAGAATATACAGTGACTATAAGATGTATTTCATGATAGACATCCCCATGTTCTACTACATCTTACATACACTATAGTATATTCAAGGTCTTTATCAAAACAACAATAGTATATCATAATATAACAATACGAAGAAAGATAAAGTCATTGCCATTAATAAAAGTGTAAATTATATTAAACAAAAGATCGTTTGTACAAAGAGTCATCAAAGCCTATAGCCACAAGTTGGCTCACTGGGCACCCACTCTTTCAATCTCCCACTTGCCCTATAGCCAACTAGTCATACTACGTAGACCCATTGCTTCGCGATGTTTGTCAAACAATGGTCCTGGCAAGGGCTTAGTAAGCGGATCAGCGATATTGTCTGCAGAGGCCACTCGTTCGACAGTGATGTCTCCTCTTTCCACAATCTCCCGGATGATGTGGTATTTCCTCAGTACGTGTTTGGATCTTTGATGAGACCTTGGTTCCTTTGCTTGAGCAACGGCACCCGTGTTGTCACAGTACACCGGGACTGGACCAACAAATTCAGGAATGACGCCCAACTCTTGGACGAACTTCCTCATCCAAACGGCCTCTTTAGCAGCAGCTGATGCTGCAATGTATTCAGCCTCAGTGGTGGAATCCGCTGTGGTGTCCTGCTTGGAACTCTTCCAAGAGACAGCACCGCCATTGAGCATGAACACAAATCCAGAGGTTGACTTCGAGTCATCCACGTCACTTTGGAAGCTAGAGTCGGTATAGCCTTCCAATTTCAGATCTCGTCCTCCATATACCATGAACATATTCTTAGTCCTTCGTAAGTACTTTAGAATGTCCTTCACGGCTTTCCAATGCATTTGACCAGGATTAGCCTGATATCTGCTCGTGACACTCAGAGCAAATGCTACATCCAGTCTGGTAGATATCATCCCATACATGATACTACCTATAGCTGACGCGTATGGTACATGTGTGATATTCTCTATCTCTTCATCAGTCTTGGGACACATAGACTTGGATAGAGAAACTCCATGACACATGGGTAGATGTCCTCTCTTGGACCCATCCATTGAAAACCGTTTCAATATGGTGTCGATGTAGGTTGATTGAGTGAGTCCTATCATTCTCTTAGATCTATCTCTATAGATCTGTATCCCAAGAATGTAGGATGCCTCACCCAAATCCTTCATCGAGAATCTACCTGATAACCATATCTTTGTTGACTGCAACATCCCTACATCATTCCCAATGAGTAGGATGTCATCAACATAAAGTACTAAGAATGTCACAGCATCCTTAACTACTTTCTTGTACAAGCACGGTTCCTCCGGGTTCTTGATGAAACCAAAATCTTTTATTGTTTCATCAAATTTCTGGTTCCAACTTCTTGATGCTTGTTTTAGACCATAAATTGATCTCTGAAGCTTGCATACCTTATGCTCGCTTCCCATGGATGTGAACCCCTCAGGCTGCTTCATATAGATTTCTTCCTTAATGTCTCCATTAAGAAAGGTAGTCTTCACATCCATTTGCCATATCTCATAGTCATACCATGCAGCTATGGCAATAAGGATTCTTATGGACTTGAACATTGCAACTGGTGAAAAGGTTTCATCATAGTCAACTCCTTGCCTTTGAGTATAACCTTTTGCCACCAATCGTGCCTTGTAGGTCAATACCTTACCATCAGGCCCAAGCTTTCTCTTGTAGATCCATTTACACCCTATTGGAACAATTCCATCAGGAGGGTCTACTAAAGACCAAACTTGGTTTGTATGCATCGAATCAAATTCAGACTGCATAGCTTCAAGCCATAAATTTGAATCCGCATCAGAAATTGCTTCCTTGAAGTTTCTTGGATCACATCCAATGTCGGGTTCATCTTGATCCCCTTCAAGAAGAAGACCATATCGAACAGGAGGTCTAGAAGTCCTCTCGGATCTTCTAGGTTCAGGCGTGTCCAGCAATGGTTCCTGAGGTGTAGGATCGTTATTTTGTATTTCGGGTTCTTCTCGAACTTCTTCGAGTTCCATCATCTCGCCTTTCTTATCCAATAAGAACTCCTTCTCCAAGAAGGTGGCATTCCTAGAAACAAACACCTTTGTTTCAGCAGGATAATAGAAATAATATCCGATTGAATTCTTCGGATACCCCACAAAATAACATAAGCTGGATCGACTATCCAACTTATCTCCCACTGTCCGCTTCACGTAAGCAGGACATCCCCAAATCCTCAAGTATGAATACTTAGGAGCTTTACCATTCCATAACTCGTATGGTGTTTTGTTCACTGCTTTAGTGTGGACGTTGTTCAACAACAATACCGCCGTTTCAAGCGCATAGCCCCAAAACGAAGGTGGAAGCTCAGTGAAGCTCATCATGGATCGAACCATGTCCAACAAAGTTCGATTACGACGCTCCGATACACCATTCAGCTGTGGTGTCATAGGAGGAGTCCACTGAGAGAGAATCCCATTCTCTTTCAGATAGTTCAAAAACTCAGTACTCAAGTATTCTCCACCTCGATCCGATCGAAGTGCTTTAATACTTTTACCTAGCTTGTTTTCTACTTCAGCCTTGAATTCTTTGAACTTTTCAAATGCTTCAGACTTATATTTCATTAAATATAAATACCCATACCTTGAATAATCATCAGTAAAGGTAATGAAGTAGGTGTGGCCATATTGAGTCCCAACTCTAAATGGACCACAAACATCTGTATGGATCAAATCCAACAGATTTTGACTACGCTCATGTTTCCCCTTAAAAGGAGATTTAGTCATTTTTCCTTTTAGGCAGGATTCACAAGTAGGTAGAGAGTTAATATCAGACATATCAAACATGCCCTCTCCCACTAGCTTGTTCATCCTCCTTGAGGAAATATGACCTAACCTAGCGTGCCAAAGGTTTGCCGGGTTTTGGCTATCGATTTTCCTTTTGTTTGTTGTCGCCGGTTTATCAATATAATTTATTGGAACGTCTTTTAGTTTTAAGTTGTATAGATCGTTTTCAAGTTGTCCATTTCCAATCAAACATTCATTCTTGTAAATATTGTAAATCCCATTCACAAATTGCAAGAATAACCATCTCTATCTAGCATAGAAACAGAAATAATGTTTTTAATTAAATCCGGAACAAATAAAACATCTCTTAAAAATAACTTAAAACCGTTCTGCAAACTTAAACAAACATCTCCAATGGCTGTAGCTTCAACTCTGGAACCATTCCCGAGCCTCAGCTGGGTCTCACCCATTCTAAGCCTGCGACTTCTTGTCATCACCTGCAAATCATTGCAAATGTGAGATCCACATCCGGTATCCAATACCCAAGAAGTAGTATTAAGTGAAATATTTATTTCAATATAGAACATACCCTTTGCAGTTCCCAACTGCTCTAGATATTCCTTGCAGTTGCGCTTCCAATGACCGGGCTTCTTGCAGTAATGGCAAACATCCTTGGATTTTTCATTGTTTGAAGCCTTTGTCTTGTGCTTCTTCTCGGGTTCGACTTTCTTGGGTGGGGCAGAACGTTTCTTACCCTTCGTACTTGGCCCCTTCTTAGCAGAAGATGAGGAGCCCACCAAGAAAGCTGGTTTATCCTTCTTTAGTGTGGATTCATATGTCACAAGCATATTGACCATCTCTTCAAGGGTGGCCTCTATCTTGTTCATATTAAAATTTACCACAAATCCGTCAAACGAAGAAGGAAGAGACAGAAGCAGTAAATCCACGTTGAGTTCATGCTCCAACACCAAATCAAGAGTTGCTAACTTCTGTATGAGCCAAATCACTCGTACCCCATGATCACGGACCGAAGTCCCTTCACGCATGCGACACGTCATTAGCTCCTTAACAGTAGCGAACCTTTCAGCCCTCGATTGAGCCCCAAAAAGTTCCTTGAGTTGAGCGTGAATGTCAGCAGCATTCACGGTGTCCTCAAATCGCCTCTGGAGTTCATCAGACATCGAGGCTTGCATATAGCATTTGGTCTTGATGTCATGGTCCCACCATGCATCAAGTTTGGCCAATTCCTCCGGACTTACGTCAGCTGGTGCTTCCTTCGGAGGTGATTTCTCTAACACGTAGAGCATCTTCTCCGAAGTCAAGACAATCTTCAACTTCCGGAACCATTCCGTATAGTTTGCGCCAGTCAACTTGTTTTGTTCGAGGATCGAGAATAATAGATTACGCGAATTCATTGTATGAAATACTGAAAAGAAAAACAGACATATATCAATGATTGTTTAATCAATTTACTAAGACATAAAATAGGCGAATTTAATTTTATGAATCTCACTCCCACTATTTTAACGATTTCACTACCCTCTAGTGAAAACGGGAAACTTTTTCCTTAGTGAGAACATGGAGTCCAATTGACAAACTTATGGTCCCGAATAATATCAGCCAACCATAATTCTCAAAAGGTAGAGCCCAATTGCTTCCAAAGCAACCCCCATGTATTTACCTCATGTCCAATAAGGGCCCAATAATATGACGCCGTTTATAGTGACATGTCAAGATGACCCATCAATATTAAGTTGTGATGGACGGTCGCCATGTGGATCCCCCAATAATATGAGCCGATCCCATGGGAGTTCCACCCAACTTACAACATGTGTCGATCCAATGTACAGCTTTCCGACGGACGGGCCCCCCCAATAATATGAGCCGGACCGTATCCGCGGGTAGCATCACATACATTGACCGTTGATGGAAGGTAGGAACATTTAAACAAATTTAAATTTCCTTTATTTATCTTGATATCAATTTTAAATCATATTTAAAATGAGGGATTTTTAATTATAAAAATTTGTCTCATCAATTTCAAATTATTGCATGCTTGCCGGATTCACGCAATTATGTCTAAAACATGCATACAATCATAATATCATATATTATATATAGGATGATCGATTCCATTTCTAATTGACTCGTGGTTGCCAATCACGAGTCTTAGTCCAATCCTAGGTAATATGCAGTATGCAATGCAATCCTATTACATTAGCTTCCAATTTACATTTCTTCGTCTTTATTGTCTGTTGGGCCCACCATCTTCAAATCTTGATCTCCCACTAAATCTAATGTATTTACAATAAATAGCAATGACAAGTAGGGGATACATTTTAGGGGTGGGAACGGGCCATAAACCAAGCCCACTTTTATTACATATGACATTCATACTGGGCCATAAACCAGGCCCATTAATAAAACCAACAACAATAAAAACAAATGTAAATTCCTAACATACACCTACAAAATTGGTCATGGTAATCGATCATCCTTATCCAATAACATTTAATTCAAAATTAATTTATTGGATATCATGCATATGGCAATTTAAATTTAAACAGGATAAAATCATATTTTATATATAAAATCATATTTTATATATAAAATCATATTTTACCTTTTATTAAATAAAATCATATTTTATCTACAGAATCTAATTTTATAGATAAAATCATATTTTACTTAATATATACATAAGATCAAATCTTATCATCAATTGTACCAAAAATAATTTATTTCAAAATTCAATTTAAGGATAAAATATTAAAATTTTCCAAAAATTCAAATTTATCCAAAAATCAATTTTAAAATTTTCGGACTCGAACAATTCGATCCGATGCCTCGTGAACCAATCAAAAACAATTTTTGACCGGACCAAAAATAAAATTTTAACACATTAAAATTAATTTAAATAAAAATAATTTTTCCCGCGGGCCGCCCGGGACACTCCCGGGCCGGCCCGCACCCGTGGGCGCGGGCCGGGGCAGCCCGGCTGCCCCTTTAGGGCAGCGACAATCGCTGCCCTGGCGGCACCTGGCGCCGCCGCTGGGCGGCGCCGGGCGTTGCCCTGGGCGGCGCTGTGCGCCGCCCTGGGCAGCGCCGAGCGCTGCCCGGGCGGCGACGTGCGCCGCCGTGGGCGGCGCTGTGCGCCCCCTTTGGGCGGCGCCGTGCGCCGCCCGGGGCAGCAACAATTGCTGCCCCACCGGGCAGCGATCCAATCGCTGCCCGGGTTTTGCCCCGAAAAATTTTTTTTTTTATTTAAAAATATTTATTTTGTTTCAAAAACCGAGACTCAAAAATTTTGTACAATCGATTAATTTAATCGTTTGATCTGAGCAACCTGGCTCTGATACCACTGTTGGAAAACTGGCGTTCAGATCAATCACGATTGATACCCGGTGCAGCGGAAGTTTAAAAATTTTATTATGGAACAATTCCATAGTGCGGGTATCAACCGTTCAACGATTAAATTATAAGTGTGTGTAAAATTTAAATAACAATTATTAAATTTTACCTTCAATCTCGAATCAAGATTATTGGACTCCAACAGATTTCTCTGCTCTTGTTGTCTCTCTGGAACCGATGAACTCCTTCAATCAGGTCCACGAATGGAGGTTTAATCCCTCTGATAGATTGCACTAGAAAATCTATCAGAAGTTTTCTGCGAAGAGAATAACGAATTTGATTCGCTTATTCCAGACTGCAATTCAAAATCACAGACCGGAATTTCTCTGACAGAGAGGGAGGGTGTTCGGCCACTTTGAGAGAGAGGAGGCTAGGGTTTTCGAAAATCCTGTCTCAAATTATGACCTGTTGTATGTAATTTCTGTACTGCAATAACTTATTTATAATGCAGGCCACTAACAGCTTAGAGCCCATTAGTCATAAGTTGAGGCCCGACAAGCAAAGCCCGCATGTTCAGAAATTAATATAAAATTCATCGTGACTCCGATTGATAAACCGATTTTACCAATGTGCACAGAAACCATTTCTGCACATTTTAAAGTCAAGATAAATTTTCCTGAATCCGAATTCAGTGGTTTCCAAAAATGTCCATCCCTATGTCATTTTAGGAAATCCTACTCCCTTACTCTTATTTAAGAAGTCCAACTTCTTTATTCATTAAATTTAACTCTTTAAATTTAACTATCTCAACGGGGATTAAAACTCCATTACACTGTGTGACCCTCAATGGTTCAGGGATACAGCTAGCCGTGGGCTCACAACTCCTTGTGACTCGGAACAACGATTTCCGACTTGCCCAACGAATCATGGTAAAGCGCCTAGCAACATCGCCCCATGATTCCCTAGGTATCACTGATAGTGCCTACAAGAACCAGTAGATTTTGTTTAGCGTACAGTACGGTCCCTTCATCCATATATCCCGATCGAATCAACAACCATTGGTATATCGAGAGTCGCTCAAGATTCGATAACTATGCAATACATCTTGAAGATCAAATTAGTGACATCACATGTGCTACTAAGAAACCATTTCTTAAATCACATCAAGTACTCTGGCCAGAGATTCGTCACACTAATAACTCCTCAGATCGCATAGGATATCCACACTCGCAAGTATGTGGTGAATCCTTGACAACAATGCATCGACTCCTATATGTGTTGTAACTGTACCCAATCTCGACACCTGATGACCCCCATAGAGTCGGTAAACGAGTCAAAGCACAGTACTAGCATATAGAGTCTCCATGATGTTTCAAGTAGTAAGGACTAATGGTGTACAACCAAAACCGCGGACTTAATCCACTCGATAAGTGATAACCACTTGGAAAGTCCGGATAGGGTAGTTCGATTATTCATCCTATGAATATCCATTTGCATGCTTCGAACATCTCCATGTTCCCTACCAATGAAACGTGGTACTCTGCATCGCAAATGCTAGTCTCAAACTCGAGCGATCCTTATCCTTATTATCGGACGGCTCAATCGACTAGGAACAGTTTAGAATATACAGTGACTATAAGATGTATTTCATGATAGACATCCCCATGTTCTACCACATCTTACATACACTATAGTATATTCAAGGTCTTTATCAAAACAACAATAGTATATCATAATATAACAATACGAAGAAAGATAAAGTCATTGCCATTAATAAAAGTGTAAATTATATTAAACAAAAGATCGTTTGTACAAAGAGTCATCAAAGCCCATAGCCACAAGTTGGCTCACTGGGCACCCACTCTTTCAAGAACAAGATATACAACTCAAGCTTCAATCAAACTTCAAGATTAACAAAGCTAGAAGCTCAACAACACCAAATCAAAACCAACATCTGATATCTGCCATTTTCGAAATCCCAAACCTTGATGAACAAAGAATATACTTACATCAAATCGAAGGTCTTGGCAAGAGGATTCCAAAACATCTTTCGGAATCAAAATCGGATAATCGTAGCCCAAGATATGAAGATTTGAAGACAAAGAAATGAATTGGAAATTCTCTTGACATTTGCTCTCGGTTTTCCTTCTTTCCTTGGCTGAAGAATCTGATGAAATTGCTTCCAATGACACGTGCACATGCTGAGTAACAACTTCAATTCTGATAAGTTAAATACAATTTGCACTTTAGCCCCTCAAGAGTTCAAAAATTGCAATTCAGTCCTCAATTACTCAATTCATTCAAATTCAATCCTAATCAATTTAAGAATATTAGAATTTAAATCAAAACTCCAAATATTCCCAAATTAATTATTCTCGGATTAAAATTAAATAATTTCGGGCGTTACAAAGTTCATTGACTGGCCCATAAATCACTGACTGACCCAAATATTCCTATCGGCCCACGAGCCCATAAAAATCATTGGGCTAACTTAAAAATAATTTTAAACGTCCAAATAAAATTATTTGGAAGCCCAAATAATTTTATTTTAATTAATTGGCCCAAAAACCAATTAAAACATAAAATACTTAAAAATAAAATTACTCGAGCGCGGCCCACCTAACCCAGACCCGAACCACCCAAACCCGACCCACTACCCTACAGACCCTACCCGGACCACCCGGACTCGACCCAGCCCAAACGCAGCCCCAACCCGACCACCCCCTTCCTTCCCCTTCTCGGCTGGGCGAGCAGCTCCAGGAGAAGCCGTCGGCCGCCCTGCTCCGGCCACCACCGGCCGGAGCACCACCACCTAACACTAGCCCACATCCAGGAACTTCCATCAACCCAAGAACCAACCCATACCATGGCCTGTACCGCCAACACGAACCTTTGCAACACAGCCCATTCCCAGCTCGCGCGCAAACATGAGCAGCGGCAGTAACTTCAATTGTGCGGCTTGCTCAGACCACCAATGTAACACCCAGAATTATTTAATTTTGATCCGAGAATATTTAATTTGGTAATATTTAGAGTTTTGATTTAAATTTTAATATTCTTAAATTATTCAGGATTGAAATTGAATAAATTGAGAATTTGAGGGCTGAATTGCAATTATTACATAGTTGAGGGGCTAAAGTGCAATTTTTATTTCACTTATCAGAATTTGATTTTGAGGACTCAGCATGCACGTGTAATCCCTCAAAATATTCAGAAAATCCAAATCAAGAAACCAGAGGAAAACCGAGAACAGAAATTCCAAGCTTTTCTTCATCTTTCAATTGCGATATCTTTTGCTACGGTGATCCGTTTTCGATTCCGAAAGATATTCTGGAATCCTCGCAAGACGACCTTTGATTTGATGTAAGTTTCTTCTTTGTTCATCAATGTTTGACAGTTCTAAAATGACAGGGATCAGAAGCTGGTATTGATTTGATGTTGTTGAGCTTCTATCTTTGATAATCTTGAAGTTGAGTTGAAGATTGTTTTGTATATCATGTTCTTATGAATTCCAGCTATGATTCGATTGAATAACTGTTGATATGTTGAGGATTATGCTGGTTTTGAATTGTATATAGCTGATGTTGTTCTTGATATGTTCGGAATCGCCGAAGTGACACCGATATGCCGTCAAACTATTGATTTGAAGTGATTTGCTATTGTTTTTGGATTGCAAAGTTGCTGAACTATTAGCTGATGATTTCTTGATTGTTATGTTATCGTTTCAGTGCTTGAACAGGACATTTCAATTCATTGATCTTAATTTCGAAATCGATAAAAGAAGGAACAAGGTTTGAGACTATTCTACATTCAAGTTGTATGGTTTTGAGCAGAATTGAGTCAAGGCTTATATTGGTCATCTTGTACAACTTTGAACAGTTAGAAGACATCCTACACTTCACATTTGAAAGGTAAAAGTGGACTATTATTTGATTGGGATTACAACTCGAGATGGTTTGTATCGAGTTCCCCTAAATCACATACTTGTTTGCTTAATTGCTCTTATGTGCTTTCCTTTGAGTTGTTGAATAAGTTTTGATGGTATGAATGCTTTGATGATGATATATGTTGCATTCATATTGAAGACTTATTCCTTGATTTTGAAATGAACGAAAAAGTTCGAATAGACGATTTGAGGAATCGTATATGTATGGCCTTGGGTGGTTGTTTTAGCCTAGCGTCTGATTTGCATATATGATGGCTTCAAAGTCTAGAGAAGTGAGATAAGTAGCCCCACCTCGATCGGGAGAGTCGGTGGATTAGTTATGATATCTACTTCTCGGGATCCCAACCGACGAGATAAGAGATGAACCTTGTTTTAAAACATGCATCGTATTTACTTTTATATCATGAGTTTTATATATGATTTGTATTGCATGTTTAGTTGCTTTTACTGGGAAATATATTTCTCACCGGAGTTATTCGGCTATTTGTTGTGTTGTATGTGTCATGATGATAGGCGGAAGTGGATCCGGGCAAAAGCGGAATTGAAGAACAAGGGATGAGAGATTAGCGTGATGATCCGGTATAGAACTGAAGTTGCTGTCTTATATGTTTAGAATAAGAGTTGAGGCTTTGAATTAGTAGACTTGAACTTTAGTTAAAGTGTTGATAGTTGATCTTGTACAAACACTTGAAATGGATGTTCTACTCTTGCCTTGAGTTTTTAATGTATATATATGTTGTTGACTTGATATGATTTATATACCATGATGATGCTTTTGGGAGTTGATACAACATGTTTAGAACTTGATTCTTACTTTGTGCATGTTTTACTAGACCAAAGGATCAAGTTTGACGGCAAGTTTTAGAGCTGGTTTTGAGCTGCATTTTGTGGGCAGGAAACTGCCCAGGGCCGCGCCCGAGCTGCAGAAAATAGCAGCCCGAGCGCAGCCAGGGCAGTTGGCTACTGTTTTGACACCAACAGGGTGCGCCCGAGCGGCGCATTTCAGCCGCTCGAGCGCAGCCCATTAAAAAAAAAATCCAGCTTTGAATGCTTGGTGTTTGCTTATCTTTAATTCATGATCTTGGATTAATTTTGTGAATTTGAGAGATTAAGAACCGGGTCGTCACAACAGGTGGTATCAGAGCAAGACAATTCTGGACTTAGATAGACAGTGAGTGGGGTAGATCGAGTCTTCTGCCTTACTTATTTATGTTTTTTATCATGCTATGATTTAATTACGTGATTGAATTACATGTTTTAAATGCTAGCATGATTTACTTTCAAGTATTTTATTTCAAGATGTTGTATTTATTTTATTTGAAAGTATGATTACGATAATTAAAGATGCATGCCTACTGGAATATCTGAACTGATTAGAGGCATGGATTCTGATGATTTATGATATGCTACCTGAGTATCTGAATTGATTGGAAGCATGTCTTGTTGAGTACTTCAATTATTTATTTAAAGATTGAATCAGAACCGAGTCTTGATCAGAGGTAAGATGATCATAGGAGGACTGAAATAATTTGATGATTTGGTATCCTAACCATTTTGATAATCAGATATGTCTCGAAGACCAGGACGACCTCCTCTGAGACCTCATGTTCCTATTTCTCTACCAGAACAGACAGTTCATACTCCACCGACAGTTGTCACACCGATAGTGCCTGCAACTGCTGTTCCGAGTAATGAACAGGGCAGTACATCACGAGATATGATAGATATGACTGCAACTCCCATGGAAACACTACTGAAATGTTTTCAATACTACAAGCCGCCAACTCTGAAAGGTACCGAGAATCCCGTTGAATGTGAAGGATGGCTTGATGATATGGAGATGTTATTCGATTCACTAGACTACGGTGATGAGCGAAGAGTTAGACTTGTTGGACATCAGTTGCATGATGTTGCGAAAAGCTGGTGGTTCACGACTAAGAAAGCTCTGGAGCATCGAGGAACTGTACTGACTTGGAATGTCTTCAAAACCGAGTTCTACCAACGCTTCTTTCCAGTGTCTTACCGCAAAGATAAAGGGGCAGAGTTTGCGAATCTGAAGCAGGGAAACTTGAATATTGAAAATTATGTTGCAAAATTCACTACATTGCTAAGATTTGCTCCACATGTTGCAGACAGTGATGAGGCTATGGCTGATCAGTTCATTAATGGACTGAATCCTGATATTTTTACACTGGTGAACACAAGGCGACCGAATAATTTTGCTGATGCCTTGAACAGTGCCAAAGGAGCAAAAGCTGGCTTGATACAGCAGCGAGGAGCTTCGTATATTGCACAGCCTCCGAGACAGTCACAACCTTCAGCTTCAACTCAACAACAGTCGTCTCGATTTGACAGTAGTGGCAGTAGCAGTGGCAAGAAGGGATATTTGCAAGCTAGAGGAAAACAATTTAAGAAATCTGGAAGCAGTTCTTCAAGTTTTAGTGGTAAGAAACAGAAGTCTGGGGTATTCTGTAACACTTGTGGTGGAGGACATCCAACTGATCAGTGTCGAGGTGTATCTGGGAGATGCCATATATGCCATCAGATTGGCCATTTTGCGAGAGTATGTCCTCAGAGAGGTGCTGGACAGGCACGAGGTGTAGAGTCATCACGATCAGTGGCTCAACCCACGAGGCAAGCCTCCTCTGTCCATTCCTTTCAACCATCACCACCTCAGAAACAGTCGAGGCCAGGAGGAATTCAGGTAGGCAGTCAGCCACAGAGACAGCAGGCTCATGTCTATGCATTGACAGAGGAGCAGGCACAGGGAGCACCAGATGATGTGATTGCAGGTAACTGTTCTATTTATGGTTATCCTGCATATGTATTGATAGATACAGGTGCATCCCATACGTTTATATCTGCCAAATATGTTGCATTGCATGCTTTGCCTGTTGAAACATTACCTGTTGTAGTATCTGTTTCTTCTCCTTTGGGGAGGGGTCTTATATCGATTCAGATAGTTAAGAACTGTTTACTACAGTATGAGGGTAATGAGATTGAGATAGATTGCTTCGTACTTGGTATGTCTGATTTCGATTGTATTATTGGGATTGATATGCTGAACAAGTACAGAGCTACCGTAGACTTTTTCCAAAAGATAGTGAGATTCAGACCTGAAATGGCTGGAGAATGGAAATTCTATGGTAAGGGTTCACGTGCCAAGATTCCTCTTATTTCTGTATTATCTATGACCCAACTTTTGCAGAAAGGAGCAGAAGGATTTCTTGTTTATGCAGTTGATGTGTTGAAAACTAGCCCGAACCTGGCTGATTTGCCAGTGGTTAGTGAATTTGCGGACGTTTTCCCTGATGAGATTCCAAGATTACCTCCGTATCGAGAGATTGATTTCAGCATAGAACTGATGCCAGGAACTGCACCGATTTCGAAAGCACCTTATCGAATGGCACCAGTTGAACTGAAAGAATTGAAGGAACAGTTAGAAGATTTACTGGCCAAGGGATACATTCGACCCAGTGTTTCTCCTTGGGGAGCTCCAGTACTGTTTGTCAGAAAGAAAGACGGTTCAATGAGATTATGTATCGACTACCGGCAACTGAACAAGGCTACGGTAAAGAACAAATACCCTTTGCCTCGTATTGATGATTTATTTGATCAGTTGCAGGGTTCTTCTGTGTATTCCAAGATCGATCTGAGATCTGGATACCATCAGCTGAGAGTTAGGGATTCTGATATTCCTAAGACTGCGTTCAGAACCAGGTATGGCCATTATGAGTTTATAGTTATGCCGTTTGGTTTGACAAATGCTCCAGCTGTGTTTATGGCTTTTATGAACCGTGTGTTTCAGAAGTATCTCGATGACTTTGTGATTATTTTTATTGATGATATTCTGATATACTCAAAGAATTTGATTGATCATTCTGAACATCTGAGAACAGTATTGAAAACTTTAAGAGCCGAGAAACTGTATGCTAAACTGTCGAAATGCGAGTTTTGGCTGAAACAGGTTGTCTTTCTTGGACATATTATATCTGGAAATGGTATTTCTGTGGATTCAAGTAAAGTCGAAGCAGTGATCAGTTGGTCGAGACCGACATCTGTTCCTGAGATCCGGAGTTTTATGGGATTGGCTGGGTATTATCGTCGATTTATTAAAGATTTTTCCAGTATTGCAAAGCCGATTACTCAGTTGACTCAGAAGAATACTCCATTTGTCTGGTCTGATGCTTGTGAATCCAGTTTTCTGGAGTTGAAGAAACGATTGACCAGTGCACCAGTCTTGACGATTCCTTCAGGTACTGGTGGTTTCACTGTTTATTGTGATGCATCTCATCGAGGTTTAGGTTGTGTTTTAATGCAGCGAAGTCATGTGATTGCTTATTCCTCGAGACAATTGAAGCCTCACAAAACCAGATATCCGATTCATGATCTTGAATTGGCCGCCATTGTATTTGCTTTAAAGATTTGGCGACATTATCTGTACGAGGAACAGTTTGAAATCTATTCTCATCACAAGAGTCTGAAATATCTGTTTTCTCAGTCAGAATTGAATATGAGACAGCGGAGATGGCTTGATTTGCTGAAAGATTTTGACTGCGAGATTAAATATTATCCAGGAAAATCGAATGCAGCAGCTGATGCATTGAGTCGAAAGGTATGTTCTTTATCCTTATCGACGATTGGTGTATCGAATTTGATTGAAAATTGCTATTTATCTGGATTAGTATTTGATACAAATTATCAGCCATTACGACTCTATCAAATGAAAGTTGAACCAGCTTTATTGGTAAGAATTCGAGATGCTCAGAAACTTGATCAGAATGTGCAGAACTCGATTGAGAAAGTTCGATCAGGGCATGTATCTGAATATCGGGTTCAAGATGATCTTCTATACGTTCACAATCGCCTTGTAGTGCCTGATATTTCTGATGTATGTCAACAACTATTGAAAGAGGCGCATTGTAGTCGTTATAGTATTCATCCTGGTGGTAGGAAGATGTATAACGATCTGAAAGCTCATTATTGGTGGAAGCAAATGAAGAATGATATCACTGATTTTGTAGCTCGATATTTGAATTGCCAACAGGTGAAGGCTGAGAGAAAGAAACCGCCTGGTTTGTTACAAAGTTTGTCTGTACCTGAATGGAAATGGGATCATATTTCCATGGATTTTGTAACTAGATTACCTCGATCTTCTAGAGGTTGTGATGCTATCTGGGTGATTATTGACAGATTGACGAAATCAGCGTGTTTTATTCCATATCGTATGACGTATAGACATGACCAGATGTCAGCGATTTATATCCGTGAAGTTGTCAGATTGCACGGAGTGCCGAAATCTATTGTATCAGATCGTGATCCTCGATTCACATCACATTTCTGGCATAGCTTACAGAGCGCTTTAGGTACTCAGTTACACTTGAGCACAGCTTATCATCCACAGACTGACGGACAGTCTGAGCATACGATTCAGACATTGGAGGACATGTTGAGAGCTGTAGTGCTTGATTTTGGCACTAGTTGGCAAGAATCACTACCTCTTTGTGAATTCTCGTACAACAACAGCTATCAATCGAGTATAAGAATGGCTCCTTTTGAAGCTTTATACGGAAGAAAATGTCGATCTCCTTTGTACTGGGATGATATTTCTGAAGTACCTGATACTGGTCCTGATATGATACGTGATATGAATGACTAGGTGAAGCTTATTCAGAAACGAATGAAGACAGCTCAAGATAGACAGACGAAATATGCCAACATTCGACGTCGACCATTGTCTTTTGAACAGGGGGATCGTGTATTTTTGAAGATTTCTCCGTTCGGAGGCACAGTCAGATTTGGCAAGCGAGGGAAATTGTCTCCACGCTACATTGGTCCTTATGAAATTCTGGAGAAAATAGGCAATCTCGCCTATCGATTAGCTCTTCCTCCATCGTTATCTAGAATACATGATGTATTTCATGTATCGATGCTTCGAAAATATCTTGCTGATGAATCTCATGTGCTTCAATCTGATGAGGCTGAACTCGACGAGACTTTGAGTTATTTTGAAAAGCCAATTCAGATTCTTGATCGAAAAGAGAAGCAACTACGAACGAAGACTATTCCACTTGTGAAAGTCCAGTGGAGTCGTCATGGTATTGAAGAAGTGACTTGGGAGACTGAATCTGATATGAAGCAAATATTTCTTGAGATGTTCCAATGATGTGAGTCTTCTTTAGTTTTCTGTTATCTGATATTTGATATATGATCTGTTGATATTACTTCAGATTTCGAGGATGAAATCGTGTTTTAGTGGGGGAGAATTGTAACGCCCAGAATTATTTAATTTTGATCCGAGAATATTTAATTTGGGAATATTTAGAGTTTTGATTTAAATTCTAATATTCTTAAATTATTTAGGATTGAAATTGAATAAATTGAGAATTTGAGGGCTGAATTGCAATTATTGCATAGTTGAGGGGCTAAAGTGCAATTTTTATTTCACTTATCAGAATTTGATATTGAGGACTCAGCATGCACGTGTAATCCCTCAAAATATTCAGAAAATCCAAATCAAGAAACCAGAGGAAAACCGAGAACAGAAATTCCAAGCTTTTCTTCATCTTTCAATTGCGATATCTTTTGCTACGGTGATCCGTTTTCGATTCCGAAAGATTTTCTGGAATCCTCGCAAGACGACCTTCGATTTGATGTAAGTTTCTTCTTTGTTCATCAATGTTTGACAGTTCGAAAATGACAGGGATCAGAAGCTAGTATTGATTTGATGTTGTTGAGCTTCTATCTTTGATAATCTTGAAGTTGAGTTGAAGATTGATTTGTATATCATGTTCTTATGAATTCCAGCTATGATTCTATTGAATAATTGTTGATATGTTGAGGATTATGCTGATTTTGAATTGTATATAGCTGATGTTGTTCTTGATATGTTCGGAATCGCCGAAGTGACACCGATATGCCGTCAAACTATTGATTTGAAGTGATTTGCTATTGTTTTTGGATTCCGAAGTTGCTGAACTATTACCTGATGATTCCTTGATTGTTATGTTATCGTTTCAGTGCTTGAACAGGACATTTCAATTCATTGATCTTAACTTCGAAATCGATAGAAGAAGGAACAAGGTTTGAGACTATTCTACATTCAAGTTGTATGGTTTTGAGCAGAATTGAGTCAAGGCTTATATTGGTCATCTTGTACAGCTTTGAACAGTTAGAAGACATCATACACTTCACATTTGATAGGTAAAAGTGGACTATTATTTGATTGGGATTACAACTCTAGATGGTTTGTATCGAGTTCCCCTAAATCACATACTTGTTTGCTTAATTGCTCTTATGTGCTTTCCTTTGAGTTGTTGAATAAGTTTTGATGGTATGAATGCTTTGATGATGATATATGTTGCATTCATCTTGAAGACTTATTCCTTGATTTTGAAATGAACGGAAACGTTCGAATAGACGATTTGAGGAATTGTATATGTATGGCCTTGGGTGGTTGTTTTAGCCTAGCGTCTGATTTGCATATATGATGGCTTAAAAGTCTAGAGAAGTGAGATAAGTAGCCCCACCTCGATCGGGAGAGTCGGTGGATTAGTTATGATATCTACTTCTCGGGATCCCAACCGACGAGATAAGAGATGAACCTTGTTTTAAAACATGCATCGTATTTACTTTTATATCATGAGTTTGATATATGATTTGTATTGCATGTTTAGTTGCTTTTACTGAGAAATATATTTCTCACCGGAGTTATCCGGCTATTTGTTGTGTTGTATGTGTCATGACGATAGGCGGAAGTGGATCCGGGCAAAAGCGGAATTGAAGAACAAGGGATGAGAGATTAGCGTGATGATCCGGTATAGAACTGAAGTTGCTGTCTTATATGTTTAGAATAAGAGTTGAGGCTTTGAATTAGTAGACTTGAACTTTAGTTAAAGTGTTGATAGTTGATCTTGTACAAACACTTGAAATGGATGTTCTACTCTTGCCTTGAGTTGTTAATGTATATATATGTTGTTGACTTGATATGATTTATATACCATGATGATGCTTTTGGGAGTTGATACAACATGTTTAGAACTTGATTCTTACTTTGTGCATGTTTTAGTAGATCAAAGGATCAAGTTTGACAGCAAGTTTTAGAGCTGGTTTTGAGCTGCGTTTTGTGGGCAGGAAACTGCCCAGGGCCGCGCCCGAGCTGCAGAAAACAGCAGCCCTAGCACAGCCAGGGCAGTTGGCTACTGTTTTGACACCAACAGGGTGCGCCCGAGCGGCGCATTTCAGCCGCTCGAGCGCAGCCCATTAAAAAAAAAAAAATCCAGCTTTGAATGCTTGGTGTTTGCTTATCTTTAATTCATGATCTTGGATTAATTTTGTGAATTTGAGAGATTAAGAACCGGGTCGTCACAACCAATGACCCTGAAACTACTTCCTAGACCTAGCCAACATCCATACGGTTCTAACCCAACAAACCACGCACAAATCCATGGCCTGAGGAAGGAGAACGACCCCTCTCTTCCCAAAGCCCTAACCTGCGCGTCTGTGTGCATCAGAAGTGAATAGTTTCGTTTCCAGCCTATGACACCTTAAAAATCTGAACCAACTCGACCCTAAGGCACCCTAGGACCCCTCTGACTTGAGCCCTCAGCCGTGGACCGTACCATGCTTGGCAAAAACGTGAATCATGACCCAAACAAGCAAGAATATGCATCAATACAAGGAATACATGCATAACCTCAAAATTTCCATGAAAAGTCTGATATAAAACACGTCGTGCATGAGTAATAGCTTATATGGTGGCCAAATAAAAGTTTTAGACATGCCTTGATAATTTTTGAACGAAGGAGAATGCGTATTCGGGGCTCCGGGACGACGAGACGACGAAGAACACTTAAAATCCACAAGGGATCGGCTATTGGGCTGCTGGGAGGCTGCTGAAACGTGATAGTGGGGGTGAGGGAAAGTTGGGGTCGGCTGAATGAAGTTAGGGTAGGGTAGGTTTTAGTTTTAAATTTTGATAATTAGGATTAATTTAGGATAATAACTAAAATAACTTATTTAGGAAGATTATATACCATAAAACTAATATTTAAAACTCAAAGCATCATATGAAATCTGATACTAAATAATAAATCTCGGAATAAATAAATAGGCTAATTTTAAAGATTAATAAAAGTTAATAAAGGGACTAATTTTGGCTAAAAATCAACCCTTAAATAAATATATAATTAAATACTAAAATTTTCTTGACAAAATAACTTAAAATATTATTTTAAGTCTCATAAAACTCATAAAATATTTTTGGCTAATAATTTTTGGTATTTCGTCCGTCCACGGTCTCGTCTACGCGATCAAATCAATAAAATTCTCAAAAATCTAAAAATCCTAATATTACGGGTAAATGCTAAAATAAATTAAATCATGCATATAAATCACATAAATACATTTAACCCTCATTTTAAAAATTAATATAATTAATTTCTCCTAATTATGCATGCGGATTTACGTTTTAAAATTTCCGGGTGTTACACAATAAATACAATGTAACAAATTGTTCAGAAATGAAGGTATGCGAAGTACCAGTATCAAATAAGACATAGGCAGGATAACTATAAAGAGAACAGTTACCTACAATCACATCGTCTGGTGCCGCTTGTGCTTGCTCCTTTGTCAATGCAAACACTCGTGCTTGTTGCCTCGGAGGTTGATTTACAATTTGACCTCCTCCTCTACCTTGTGCTACAGGCTGTGGTTGGAAAAAGTGTACTGAAGTTACTTGTCAATCAATCTGAGCTACTGGTCTAGACAATCCAGTACCCTGAGCACCTTCAAAACCTCGCTGTGGACATACTCTCGCAAAGTGTCCCATCTTGTTGCAAATATGACAACTCCCAAATACACCTCGGCATTGTTCATTGGTATGTAGACCACCACACTTGGTGCAATAAACATCTGACCTCTGTCCAGCTCTAGACTGTCGGGAAATACCTGAACTAGAAGAGCTACTACCATCTGATCTCTTGAACTGTTTGCTCCTACCCTTGAAGAAATTTTTCTTTCCACTGCTGCTAGCTCCAGCTTCAAATCGAGGTGGTGGTGGAATCTGTGGCTGTTCTTGTGGTTGCTTCATAGGTTATGGAACAAACTGAGCTCCTCTTTGTTTCAGTATTCCTGCTTCTGCACCCTTTGCACGATTCAGAGCATCGGCAAAAGTATTCGGTCTTCCCGAATTCACAAGTGTAAACACGTCAGGATTCAAGCCATTAATAAACTGGTCGGCTTGATCTTCGTCACTGGCAGCAACATGTGGAGCAAATTTCATCAAACTTGTAAACTTTGCAACATAATCTTCGATATTCATCTGTCCCTTTTGCAAACTTGCAAATTCTGCTCCTTTGTCCTTCCGATAAGAAACCGGAAAGAAACGCTGATAGAAAGCAGTTTTAAATACAGTCCAAGTAATAATTGTACCTCGGTTTTCAAATGCTTTCTTTGTCGCTACCCACCAATTCTTCGCCAGGCCATGTAACTGGTGAATCACTAATCTCACACGTCGTTCATCTGCATAATCAAGTGACTCGAATAACTGCTCTATATCCTTTAGCCAGTTCTCACAGTCAACAGAGTTCTCAGTCCCTTGCAGTATCGGTGGTTTAAAGGACTGAAATCGCTTCAAAAGCTTCTCCATCGGATTGGCATCACCAAACAGATCAACAGAAGTACTACTCTGTCCATGTTCAGTTGCTGTCACTGGGACCTGTGCAGCATTTGTCTGTTCTGGTTCATTCACTATCAAAGTCTGTCTAACTCTCGGTGCTGGTCGGGGAGGCATATCTGATAATCAAACAGATTAGTGTACAATTCATCATATCATAACACATTTCTATTTCAATCTTCCTCTGATTAACACAATAATGTCTTCTTAATAGATTGACTCTGATTCATACTTATTCAATAAATGTTATTTCTTCAATCAAATAATCAAATAACATGTAATTCAGAAAACTGTACGGCATACTCTTCTCATTCTATCACAACATCATGTGATAAATAAACATCGGGAAACAAGAATTCATATACCATACAAGTATGAAAGCAATAAATAAATCAGAATAAAAGACTCGATCTACCCCGCTCATCTCTTCTCAGTCCGAGAAACTTAACGCTCTTATACCACCTGTTGTGGGGACCTCGGGTTGCTAATCTCATCTTAGGGCAACTAATGATTAATTAAACAATTAATCAAACAATTATGTATAAACCAAAAGCAGAAATATTTTTTTTTTATTCCTGGAGCCTCGCTCGATCGGGCAAAATCAGCCGATCGAGCGAGCCATAAAATCAAGCTCTCGGGTTCCAGTTTTTCAAGGCCGCGCTCGATCGGTAACTTTCATCCGATCGAGCGCGCTCAAAAACTCAATTCTCTGTTTTGCATACTTACAAGCCTCGCTCGATCGGTCGTACTCATGCGCTCGAGCGGACTTCAATTTCAGAAAATTCTGCAGACTTTTATTTGCTGTCAAAGCATGCATATTCAATCCAAATCGTCTCAAATCAATATAAAACATGATTGAATAATTCCCAAACATGCATATATACATACAACTAAGTTTCAAGCATAATATACTATCAGTTTATTATTGTCTTTATTGAAGATATCTTGATCTACTCAATAAGCTTGGAGAAGCATAGACAGTACTTGCAGACATCTTTGCAGATTTCGAGAGAGCAGAAGTTATATGCCCAATTCAGCAAGTGCGAGTTTTGGCTTGATCATGTGGCATTTCTAGGCCACATCGTTTCCAGAGACAGAATAGCAGTGGATCCGTCTAAAGTTGAGGCTGTACAGAGTTGAAGGATTTCGAAGAATGCATCCGAGATTCGCAGTTTCTTGAGTCTAGCAGGTTACTATCGGAAGTTCATCAAGGGCTTCTCTTCTATATCAGTGCCCTTGACATCATTGACCAAGAAGAATGTGAAGTATGTATGGAGTCCTGAGTGTCATAGGAGCTTCGATCAGCTTAAGGAAGCACTTACTTTTGTGCCAGTGTTGGCGATGCTAGTGGAGCAAGAGGAATTTTTTGTGTATACAGATGCGTCTAAGATGGGCTTAGGTGTTGTTCTTATGCAGTGTGACAGAGTGATTGCCTATGCGTCGAGACAATTGAAGATTCATGAGCAGAAGTATACAACACACGATTTGGAGCTTGCAGCTGTAGTGTTTGCGCTTAAGATTTGGAGTCACTACTTGTACGATAAGAAGTGTAAGATTTTCATTGATCACAAGAGTCTCAAATACTTCTTCACACATAAGGAGTTGAATATAAGTCAACGCAAATGCTTGGAGCTAGTTAAGAATTATTATTGTGACATTAGCTGTCATCCCGATAAATTTAATATAGTAGTCGATGCCTTGAGTCATAAAACTTCAGTGATAGAATGTGTGTCAGTGCAGCGACCTCTACAGATTGAAATTCAGAGGTTTGACTTAGAGATCTACTCGAGTGGGCACACACTAATATTATCAGCACTGACAGTACAGCCGACTCTATGAGATCGTATCAGAGATGGACAGACTATAGAGGAGAAGTTGGTGCGTATGAGACAGAGGGATGAGTCTAAGGGTTGTCTCCTTTACACAGTTGAGGACTATATTGTTCGGTACATAGGATGAATATGGGTGCCGAGTTCTAAGCAGTTAAGTACTGATATTATGACAGAGGCACGCGAATCTCCATACTCCATTCATCCTGTAAGTACAAAGATGTAACGAGACTTGCAGACGTTATATTGATGGCCTGGCATGAAGAAGGACATTGGTCGTTTTGTATCAGAGTGCTTGACTTGTCAACAGGTCAAGCAGATCATCAGTGATCGGCAGGGATGCTTCAATCACTTCTCATTCTAGAGTGGAAGTGGGAGAACATCACTAGAGATTTTGTTATTGGTTTACCGAGAAGTGCCAGAGGATTTACTACGATTTGGGTAATTGTCGATCGACTAACCAAATCAATGCATTTCTTGCCGCTGAAGACTAATTTCATCATGCCGCAGTATGCAGATCTTTATATCTGAGAGATCATCAGATTTCATGGCATTCCAGTCTCTGGTGTGTCAGACCGAGATCCAAGGTTTACTTTCTCTTTCTGGAAGAGTTTACATGCAGCTATGGGGACAAAGTTATTGTCAGTACTGCTTTTTATCCCCAAAATGATGGAAAGTCAAAGAAAGTTATATAGATTCTCAAGATTTGTTGAGGGCTTGTGTGATTGATTTTCAGAGTTCTTGGGAGTCGAGACTACCTCTAGTGGGGAGTCGAGAATACCTCTAGTGGAGTTTATCTATAACAACAGTTATCAGACGTCTTTAGGTATGGTTCCTTATGAGGCTCTTCACGAGAAAAGGTGTAGATCTCTCGTGCATTGAGACGAGGTTGGAGAGAGGGTTCTATTAAGACCCGAGTTAGTACTTCAAATGGCAGACATTTGTGAATCGGATTCGGATTTGGATAAGGACCGCATAGAATCATAAGAAGAGTTATGCTAACCGACAACGAAGAGACCTCGAGTTGCCGTTGTTGACCACGTCTCTGTGAGGAATTCGCCTATGAAGGGCATGATGCGTTTTGGTAGGAGCGGCAATCTCAGTCCAAATTTTATTGGTCCTTTCAAAATTCTGGAGAGGATTGGTACGTTATTCTACCGTGTAGCACTACTACCTAGTCTTGCGACAGTGCACAACATATTCCACGTATCGATGTTGCGGAAGTATATCTCAGATCCATCTCACATACTAGACTAAGAACCTCTGAATTTGACGCCATACTTGTCGTTCGAGGAACGACCAGTGCAGATCTTAGCACGTGAGGAAAGGAGGTTTAGGACTTGAGTTCTTCCCATGGTCAAGATCCGGTGGCTGAATCATTCAAAAGTGGCTACGTGGGAGGCCGAGGCTGACATGCGAACGCATTATCCAGAGACTTTCAGCTGTATTTCAATTTCGAGGACGAAATTCCATTTAAGGGGGGGGGGGGGGAAGAATTGTAACGCCCCAAAAATTTATTATCGAATTAATTGAAAATTAAAATAATTATTGAGTGGATAAAATAATTATTACTGCCAAATGAGTTATAGAGTGTATTCATAAAATACACGTGTCAATTAGTCAATAGGTTTGACTATTTTTGGATATCTGGAATATTGGCATTTGGAAATAATTATTGAGATATTGAAATAAAAATAATTATTTATGCCAGATAATTTAATTTAGAAAAGTATTTGACAAAGTTGACTGGTCATAGTCTAAGTTTGACTCAATAATTAATTTGAGAAATTATGAGTCCAACTTACTGGGCAAAGTCAATAATTGCTGAAATTTGAATTAATAGATATTGGGTGTGTGTACCAGAAAAAATATCATATTAGAAACTAATTTTACCAGTTGAGTACAAATAAATTGGTCCGGGTCAGGAAATTATCGAGTTGCTATAAATAGTAAAACACACAATGAAACGCCATAAAGAAAACACAGATTCGGATTTTTCACCATTTTCAAGGGATTTTCTCGACCAGTATTGTAGCAGGTCGTGAAGATCGCATCGTCGGCCGTTCGTCGGTCTCCGATGGGAAATCCGAACGGTCACAACCTAGAGGAGATCAAGACGATTCCAACGATAGTAAGAAATCAAAGTTTCAACGGTTGGATCGCCAAGAATCGTCGAAGTTTCAGACGGGAACTATTCATCATCTTCTCCGGTGAGATTTTTGAGATTTTAGGCTCGATTTTGTTGGATTTAAAGGTGTTAGATGATAGTAAATGATGTATAGAACATTTCCTAAGCTTGTTGCATCTTTTTCTGGTCGGAAATCATGCAGATCAGAGCTTGGAGTCTTCGCCAAAATTGGACTGTTTTTCTCCGATCTACAGCGCGTCGGAGCTCTGTTCCGGTTGTGTATTAGATGGTTGGAATCGCGTTGAGCTCTACAAGCCTGCAAAATTTTAGAATTTTTGGAGTGGTTTTACAATTTTCCGGCGACTGCCGCCGCACCACCGCCATCTTCTCCAATTATTCGGCGACCCTCGACATGTTAACCATTTTTTATCATCTCGATGTGATAGATCCAAATATCCAAGTTTCGAGTCAAGATTCAAAGCCGTGAAGCGGTGAGAACGCAATAAAGTTTGCAAATTTTTGGTCGAAGTTTGACCAAAGTTGACTAAGGTTGACGACCATTATGTGATTTTTCACAGAGCGGAAGCTAGTTGAGGATATTAAGAGGCAAAAATCAACATTTAGGGATTTTTGTTTTCCAGAATTGGAAGGTTATGAGATTCCCGAGTCACGATCTACGAAACCGGTTAAGTTTTCGTGCGTTAGAAACGCAAAGACATGTTTCTATCCATTCTTGCTCACCATTTAAATCATATGTATAAGATTTTGTGCATTAAAGGTATGTTGGAGTGCATGGTATGTGGTTTAGAACAAACTCGTGAAAGCATGCATATGATTCAAGTTATGATGTACTTCTACCATGTACTCGTTCAAGCCTGCTGATCCACGTGTTGGAGTTTGAGTTAGGGTCCTTAGGGTTGGGTTATTTTATTTTTTGGTTTGAGTAATTTAATTAGTTGTTCAAGTGGCTAATTATTAGATCATGAACTTGGTTAGCTTTAATGAATAATTGGGCTAAGTTATGATTCGGGCCAGATTAAGAGTTTATGGGCTAGATTAAGTTATTAATGAGCTAGCTTAAGTTGATGAATCAATTTTTAAATTAATGAGTCAGTCTCAATTGATAACGGGTCATTCTAGTAATTTATGGGCTTAAGTTAAAGAGATCAGCAGCTCGAACAAGTCTATGGAAATAAATAATCCGTAAATATATATTTAATTCATGCATGTATTTTTAGATATATATATATATATATATATATATATATATAATATATATATATATATATATATATATATATATAAGTATGAATTTTATGAAAAATAATTAAATATATATTTACGAGCAAATTTTCAAGAAATAAAGAAATAATGATGATTTTTAAGTACATGCATCATGAAATATTTTATGAATTATGTTATATGTATGATTATGGGCATTTAAGAAAAATATTTTATGAAAGTTGAAGTGGTGTGACAGCATAGAGGTGGTTTACCACCGGCACAGAGGTAGTTTACTACCGGCATAGAGGTGATTTTATCATCGGCACAGAGGTAGTTCTACTACCAGCATAGAGGAGGAATTTCCACCGCCACGTACGATGGTTCTCAGATTGATCAATCGCTCATATTTAAGAGCCACATTTACGGATACAACCTGCACAGAAATTTTATGATTATGTTATGACCTATTATGATATAAGAATTATGTTTTGCTTATGATGAAGAAATAAGACTCATGATTATGATTTAGTATTTACGATCAAGATTTTATGAACATGCATAGATGAACTATATTCATGATGTGACGACCCGGTTCTTAATCTCTCAAATAATAATAAATAATAATCCAAGGTTCATGGATTAAGGCTAAGCATCAAAGCCACAAAGAAAACAATATATATATTTTTTTTAAAGGGGGGTGCGCTCGGGCGGCATTTTTCAGCCGCTCGAGGTCCCACCCTCGGGTGTGAGCACCAAAGGGTGCGCTCGAGCTGCAGTTTTCTGCAGCTCGGGCTCATCCTGGACAGTCCCGAGCTCTGTTATTCAGCAGCCAAAGATGTGATCTTGCTAAGTCCATATCTCAACATCTCAGCAAAAGAGGTAATAACATTAACAACAAAAACTTCGAATATGGTTACAAGATCACGAAGCAACATTCTAGACTAAAGTTCAAGTCTAAGATCTATACAAGCATAATATGACAGCAGCTCATCATCTAAACCGGATCATCACTCTAATCTCTCAAGTCTCAATTCCTCAAGCCCATCGTTGCCCTGATCCTGAACCACCTGTTGCCATGCACACATACAAACACGACAACAGCCAAATAACTCCGGTAAGAAACATATTTCCCAGTAAAAGCAACTAACATGCAAATCAAGTTATATATCAAATTCATGATATAAATAAAAGACAATGCATGATTAAAAATAGGCTTCTGTCAAGAAATCTCTCATTTCGTCGGTTGGGATCCCGAGAAGAAGATATCGTAACTAAACCACCGACTCTCCCGATCGAAGTAGGGCTACTTATCTTGCTTCTCTAGACTTTGAAGCCACCATACATGTAAATCAGACGCTAGGCTATCTCAACCACCCAGGCCATACACATATAGTTCCTCAAATCGTCTATTCGAACATTTCCGTTCATTTCAAAATCAAAGAACAAGTCTCACAAGATGAATGGAACATATAACATCGATATAGCATTCATTCACATCATAGCCTCATTCAAGAATTCATATAACAACAAGTAATCAAATAAGTATGTGATTTAGGGAACTCGATACAAACCATCTCGAGTTTTAATCCCATTCAAGTAGTAGTCCACTTTTACCTTTCAAATGTGATGTTTAAGGTGTCTTCCAGCTGTCCAAATTTATACAAATAACCACACCATCTTGCATTAAAATTCTGCTCAAGTTTCAGCCCAACTTCAAGGCAAAAAGTCTACAAACTTTGTTCTTTCTTCTATCGGTTGCGAAGTCGGAATTCTCGAGTTGACGTCCCTTGATTATGAACTGAAATCACAGCATATTTACCAAGGAAACATCAGCTAAAACTCAGCAACATCTCAGTCTAATATACAATAGCAAAACAACTCCAATTCATAAGTTCGGCGGCGTAACGGTATAACTTCGGCAACCGAAACTTCACTACAACAATTCTAAAAATCAAATACATCTTCTATAAGTTGTATATCAATCAAAACCCAGCATATCAGTAGGTATATAGTTCATTTCACACGCTGGAATTCAAAAGAATTACAATCAATAGCTGTTCGTCGATTCGGTTTTGAAAATAAACAATACAACACTTCAAAAACTCCAACAAAAACCAACGTACTGATATCTGCCATTTCCGAATTCTCAAACCATAATGAAAAACATAAAAACTTACATCCACTCAAAGGCCTCGTCGCAAGGATTCCAAAACACTTTTCGAAATCGAAATCGGATAACCGGATCAAAAGATACGACAATTTGAAAATCAGAAATCAAATGAAATTGAAAGGTTTCGAGCTCTGTTCTCAAAAGTCCGAATACAATCCTCAACACACACGTATTCATGCTCATAAATCTGATTACAATCATATATGTATTGAATATTTGCAATTTAACCCCTCAAGTTTTCAGTAATGGAAATTCAGTCCTCGGCCTTCTTTTTAATTCAATTTCAATCCAAAATAATTTAAGAATATTAGAATTAAAATCGAAACTCTAAATATTCCCAAATTAAATATACTCGGACTAAAATTAATTAAATTCGAATGAATCAAATAATCCCGACCCTGACCCTTCAACTTCGATATTTGCAAATCAGTCTCTGATCGAGTTGTATCTTCAAAATTAATCTTCTTTAATTTTCGAAACTTGGAATTTAATCTTAAATCCCATAAAGATTTAAATCGAATATTTATTCTTTTAATTTAAGAATTCCTGGAATTTAATTCTCAAAACCCATAAAATTCTCAAATTAATATTTTCGGCTCGGAAATTAAATCTATCATTTCCATAACTTCTCAAATCAATATTAGCCCATAATATGGAATTTAATTCTCAAATCCCATAATTAATAATTTAATATTTTTGGGCCTTACAATTCCTCCTTTCTAAGAAATGATTTCGTCCTCGAAATCACATTCAATCGAACTATTCAATCTGATAGACTGAATAATTATCTGAAGTTATCACTTCAATCATATAGCTCTGAACTTCGTATCTCATCTCTTCATATCTTGTTAGATTCTTTCTTCGAATCTGCGTCTAGTCTCTTGTATTCTATATCTATTCAGTTGTACTTTAAATAATTGAAAAGAAATCTTTCAGAGATGTCTTTTTCCCCAAATCAAGGATCTGTCGAATAATCGACTTAACTCAGAATCTTTTCAATATCTAACTCATCTGATTAAAGTACATGGGAAGAATCTAACTGACACTTCCGTATACTAGATACGTGGAACAATCTGATCCTTCATATCAAATTGGAAAGAATAATTCATTCAATAAAATCATCAATTCTGTCCGACATCTCATTCAGCAAAATTCAGTTTCAGTGACGACTTGTGTCTTTTTCTATATCATTCTATGCTCTGCATAGAAGATATATCAAGTCTATACTGTCATTCTATTCATCGCTTCAAGATCAGTATTCAACTTCATATTCTGAATCTGTAAATTAACCTCTGCTCTTTCTCAATTCGGAATTAAATGATATATCAAGAATAACTTTTCCGCTTAACTAATCAGTTTCAGCTTCAAAGTTATATCTATCATTCAATTATTAATTATGTTTCTTCTTCTCTGTTCTCACTTCGTACAGATTCATATTCATCATCTTTGTGTGTCTTAAATCAAATCTGATCTGATATCGACAAATCATGTCTGATTTGATGTCATATACTTAAGTAGTATCATTTCAACACAAAGAAAACGGATTTATTTTCATCATATCATCATAGCATTATCTCAAAATCAACTCCATAGCTGTTATAGGAATTATAATTATCAAGTGGCAACACATCAAGTCAAGTAATACCGAATCAGGTATTCAAGTTCTGATAATATTCTCAATATCTGGAAAATCAACTCTGATAATCCATCAATCAAAGAATGGTATAATGCAATCACATATAACCAACTCTCAGAACATCAATCAATCCATTGATGCCACATTCTATCGAATAAATCTAAAGTCTGAATCCTGACAATAGATTTTAATCATTCCTGTAATTTCATCATATCTCTATCTTCTTCACATCTATCTAGTTATATCTGTATCACATCTTATACAACGTATTCTACAATTCTGATTAGTCTATTCAGACTATCTATTAATCAGAAAATAATATGCTGTATTCACAGATTTCAAAGTATTCCGATCTGTTGATAATCGGGATCTCATATCAAGTGAAGTTCATTCTCGAAATTCGATTCATCTTCTCTGACTATTCTTCCAATTTCAAGGATAATATGCCGTACCTTTACCTCAAAAAGTACTCAAAGGCTTCGGATCATCTGTATTACAATGTAATAGTAACCCCAATGTTTCAATCTGAAACATTATTTCTTGGCTTCTTGCAACAAATCTAATCACAATTCAGTGATTTGATCTTACAGACAGATCATCGTATATAGTAATTTCAATCAATCTGTTCATAACTACCACCTGTTTATCTCATATATACTGTTTCATCATGGTAGTTTCGTAAAATATTCTTTGAAATCATGATCTCATAACAATTCTGGAGTTTCTAAATTGTCACTGAACTAATCTAGTCAATGATTTTCAACTTCATCAGAAACTCTCTGTACATGAACTTCGAAAACGTACTAATTCTGTTACCTCTATTTGCTTTATCTTCTGATAAAACAACTATTGGATGAATCTTAACGTTATTGTTGTGCATTTTTTTCAAAATATGATATTTATTTTCAAAAATATCAAGAACAATCAGATAATCAATCATAATAGAATTCGTGCATTCTGATCTGAGGCTTCAATTCATATCACACTCTGGCATTCTGTACTGAATTCTCAGTTTACTTTCTGTGTTTCTTTCATCTTCTGAACAGTTTTGGTTTACGTCCAAGCAAAAATCATTCTGATTGGTGATATATTCATCTGAATATTTCAAATCAAAATACACAGAAATCTGGAATCAATTCATCGGATGCCTATTTCATTTCTCATTTCTATCTCCAAATATCGACAATTCATATCATCGAACCTAAAAATCATGGATCATATTCAACTTCTTCTATCAGTTACGAGCCAACCATCGTAAAATACGCTGAAATATCATCAAAGGATCAATAATTCTCGAAGTAATAAAAAAATAAATCAAGATTGAGAAAATCCCTCAATGAAGGTCATCCAAATCAAATCTTCTGGATAACAAACTCTGCACAGTGAAAACAACTCACTTGTATCTCATAACTCCAAATGAGTGAATAATTCAGGCGCCATGAATACTCAATATTAAATATTTCAAGAATCATATCTCCATTTAATGTAATAGATTAAGCATAATCAAAGAAAAGACTCATCTATAACTGATTTTCATATCATCGTCTATCGTATAAACTTCAAAAGCAGTTTCATTTCATCAATTCATAAAGTTGCTATAAAAAATTTCAATTCACAACTTAAACTAAATTCGAAATCTTAATGGAACATATCTGTCTTCTCGATTCATCGGCATATCTATCAATGCTGATTTAGATCTTGAACATATCTAGTGCATCGAATATACTGATTTCGGAATATTTCTGTAAGCAAACATCATATATCAAACCCAAATCAAAGAATCTTAATTCGAGATTCCATCACTATCATCATATTCATAAGCACATCATGTTCTTGTTGATCTAATTCAATCATTTCTTATTATCGATCTTCTACTATTCATCAATTCTATTTCAGTTCTCCTTTGATCAGACTAGTCATACTTCTCAATAACTCGAATTCTGATCAAAAACCAATTCTACTTCATTTTCACGTAATACATGCTTCCAAGCAACTCAGATATTCATGTAAACATGTACTTCGTAAAGCATAAAGCATACTTATTGGTTAAATCACAAAATCAAGTGATTCAATAATCTGAAACTATCACTAATCAGTACTTAGTTATAGTCTCATCATCTATCAGGCATCATAACCAAATATTTCCCATATGAACAACATCATATTCAATTTCATTTCATCGAAGCAAAAGTTCTATTCTTCAGTTCAATTCACAAAATCTCTTTTCTGATACAAAGGTAATCATATAATAAGCTTTCAGTTATCATGTATCTATTGCACCAATACTAAACAGGTCAAAACAAAATAAATCTGTTACCTGAAATTTTATTCTCAGGTGCAATGTCATTCTGATCCTCTGTATACTTCTGATATTTGTTCTTCATTAGAATCTTCTTAGAATCTATGTTTCTTCTAACAGATTCTAGCACATCTGCCTGACATGTCTTTACACTGATTGCTAGGATATCTCCCTTCACAATGCGTGTAATAATTTCTATCATACTCTGCATTTAGACTCAGATAAATCTGTTTCGGTCCTCTAGAGTTAAAGAATTACTTTCATATCATTCACTTCATATCTGTTCTGGAATAAAAATTGTAGATAAAGGTATGTGTATCTCACATACTCTTACATGTCTACAATGTCATTATCCTAACTCATCATTCAACTTCAATTCTCTTAGACAGGGCTATGTCTTCCATTACATGTTTCAATCGTCAACAATTAGTCAGACATAATGTTCGAATTCAAGCCATAACTAACAATTCAATGTTGAGCTTCTTCATTATCAACCTCAACAATTCAAAGAGTTGTAGTAAACTTGAAAATCAAATAAGGCAGTCTTCACTATTCAAAATATTCGACTTCTAATGGGTATAAATATTTTGCTTTCTGATCATTTCTATTTGTTGTGGCAAAGAATCGTAAATAAAGTTTTGTTCTAAGCACTTACCAAAAAATCAATATACCTCTGTTTTCTCAACATTTCTTCCTCCAAATCTATCAGCTGGTTGTTAGGTTTCGAAGTTGGTATACAGTCAATCTGATACGTCATTCATCTGTATCTTTCAAGTATTTGAAAAACTGATCAAATTCTTCAGGCCAACTTTTACCTGCAATAACATCTATTCATTCACTGATATTCTGTTCTGTTCAATCACAGATACTTCTTTCAGCTGAGCAATACTGTTCTGTTCAATCTGACCATACAAATCTTTTTCGTCTCGCCATACTATTCTGTCAGTCTGGGGTGCTTACGTCACCCAAAGAACAATGGTCTCTTCGATTCTGGGTGCTTACATCACCCGAGAAAAATCTTATAACAAAATCAGTAAGAAATTCAAAAATTTACAAATCAGTAAATCAGGCAGTTGAATTTCAAAGATAGATCACGCTCACATGCAAATCATCACATCATCAAATCATCAAATCGCGTAATGCATAATCATGCAATACTATAAATGCATGTGACTCAATCTACCCCGCTCAACTTCTACCTCAGTCCGAGAAACTTATGCTTTGATACCACCTGTTGTGACGACCCGGTTCTTAATCTCTCAAATAATAATAAATAATAATCCAAGGTTTATGGATTAAGGTTAAGCATCAAAGCCACAAAGAAAACAAATTTTTTTTTTTTTTAGAGGGGGGGTGCGCTCGGGCGGCATTTTTCAGCCGCTCGAGCGCCCACCCTCTGGTGTGAGCACCAAAGGGTGCGCTCAAGCTGCAGTTTTGATGCAACTCGGGCTCATCCTGGACAATCCCGAGCTCTGTTATTCAGCAGCCAAAGATGTGATCTTGCTAAGTCCATATCTCAACATCTCAACAAAAGAGGTAATAACATTAACCACAAGAACTTCGAATATGGTTACAAGAACACGAAGCAACATTCTAGACTAAAGTTCAAGTCTAAGATCTATATAAGCATAATATGACAGCAGCTCATCATCTAAACCGGATCATCACTCTAATCTCTCAAGTCTCAATTCCTCAAGCCCGTCGTTGCCCTGATCCTGAACCACCTATTGCCATGCACACATACAAACACGACAACAGCCGGATAACTCCGGTAAGAAACATATTTCCCAGTAAAAGCAACTAACACGCAAATCAAGTTATATATCAAATTCATGATATAAATAAAAGACAATGCATGATTAAAAATAGGCTTCTCTCAAGAAATCTTTCATTTCATCGGTTGGGATCCCGAGAAGAAGATATCGTAACTAAACCACCGACTCTTCCGATCGAGGTGGGGCTACTTATCTTGCTTCTCTAGACTTTGAAGCCACCATACATGTAAATCAGACGCTAGGCTATCTCAACCACCTAGGCCATACACATATAGTTCCTCAAATCGTCTATTCGAACGTTTCCGTTCATTTCAAAATCAAAGAACAAGTCTCACAAGATGAATGCAACATATAACATCGATATAGCATTCATTCACATCATAGCCTCATTCAATAATTCATATAACAACAAGTAATCAAATAAGTATGTGATTTAGGGAACTCGATACAAACCATCTCGAGTTTTAATCCCATTCAAGTAGTAGTCCACTTTTACCTTTCAAATGTGATGTTTACGGTGTCTTACAGCTGTCCAAATTTATACAAATAACCACACCATCTTGCATTAAAATTTTGCTCAAGTTTCAGCCCAACTTCAAGGCAAAAAGGCTACAAACTTTGTTCATTCTTCTATCGGTTGCGAAGTCGGAATTCTCGAGTTGACGTCCCCTGATTATGAACTGAAATCACAGCATATTTACCAAGGAAACATCAGCTAAAACTCAGAAAAATCTCAGTCTAATATACAATAGCAAAACAACTCCAATTCATAAGTTCGGCGGCCTAACGGTATAACTTCGGCAACCGAAACTTCACTACAACAATTCTAACAATCAAATACATCTTCTATCAGCTGTATATCAATAAAAACCCAGCATATCAGTAGGTATATAGTTCATTTCACACGCTGGAATTCATAAGAATTACAATCAATAGCTGTTCGTCGATTCGGTTTTGAAAATAAACAATACAACACTTCAAAAACTCCAACAAAAACCAACGTACTGATCTCTGCCATTTCTGAATTCTCAAACCATAATGAAAAACATAAAAAAATTACATCAACTCGAAGGCCTCGTTGCGAGGATTCCAAAACACTTTTCGGAATCGAAATCGGATAACCGGATCAAAAGATGCGACAATTTGAAAATCGGAAATCAAATGAAATTGAAAGGTTTCGAGCTCTGTTCTCAAAAGTCCGAATACAATCTTCAACACACACGTATTCATGCTGATAAATCTGATTACAATCAGATATGTATTGAATATTTGCAATTTAACCCCTCAAGTCTTCAGTAATGGCAATTCAGTCCTCGGCCTTCTTTTTAATTCAATTTCAATCCAAAATAATTTAAGAATATTAGAATTAAAATCAAAACTCTAAATATTCCCAAATGAAATATACTCGGACTAAAATTAATTAAATTCGAATGAATCAAATAATCCCGGCCTTTTGCATTTCAGCCCTTCAACTTCGATATTTGCAAATCAGTCTCTGATCGAGTTGTATCTTCAAAATTAATCTTCTTTAATTTCTGAAACATGGAATTTATTCTTAAATCCCATAAATATTCAAATCGAATATTTATTCTTTTAATTTAAGAATTCCCGGAATTTAATTCTCAAAACCCGTAAAATTCTCAAATTAATATTTTCGGCTCGGAAATTAAATCTATCATTTCCATAACTTCTCAAATCAATATTAGCCCATAATATGGAATTTAATTCTCAAATCTCATAATTAATAATTTAATTTTTCGGGCCTTACACATGATATTTTATACGCAATGTTAATGTTTTTAAGATCATGCACGTATATGATATATTCACGATATTTTATACGATATGTGCTTGCACGTGGTTTATATTTGTTATTACTGAATAGAGCATGCTGAGTCTCTAGGCTCACTAGATTTAGATGGTGCAGGTGATTATGAGTATGATGATGATGATGAGGTCCCTACTGGCAATGAAGGCGGATGAGTATCCAGTACAACTAGTACACCCGTGACCGATGCTCAGTTTATGTTCAGTGGTTTTTTTTTAGATTTAAAGCAGTTATTTCCGCATATGTTTTAATATTTTCTGTTTCACAGTTTATTGGTTTTGATATGTTTTGCGTATGCATGGATTTATAAGAGTATATTATTTAAGTTTTTATGTTACGGATCTTGCATGCAAGGATTTAAAAAAAATAGTAGTATCGGGTCGTTTCAGTCAATGATTTAATATAGAGTTAAAGGGCATTTACGGTACTTTGAGTTTAAAACTCTTCAAAAAATAAAAAATACTCACGTTCACAGCGCGTGAATATTACTTCTCGGATTTAGGGGTTATGAACTGCATTCTGAATAACAGAGGGTGATTTTCGCCTATTAATTTTACACGGGGGATTTCATGATTTTTATGAGTTTCAGAGGGGGTCAAAATGCTATTCTCCCAAAAAATAACATCATTCATAACAAATTAATAATAATCAAATTTATTTTTAAAACTTCCAAATTAATTGGTGAATTGTTACTCAAAAGTTAAAATTGAAATATTGATATGAATAATTTGAAGTAGGGAAGAGAAAATTATGATTTTGTATATGATTGAATTAAACATATTAGACTTAAAAAATAAAATGAAATTTTAATAAAATAAAATAATTAAAAATATTCATGGACTTCATATCACAAACTTACATTTTTATAACTAAGAAAAAACGTATCTTAATTCTCGTAAAAAAATGTTAACAAATAAGCACAATATATAACTAAAGAATTTAAGTATCCTTATCTGTTTTAGGAGGGTAGATTGTAATATCCAAAAAATTCATAAGTTCATTCATGATTTCTAAAGGAATTTTAAATGAACTTTAAGCTATTTCATTCGATTAATTATTATTTAAACGCTTTTGTAATTTAGATGTTTTATTGTGTTAAATGATTTTTAAGTTATTTCATTTTATTATTAATGATTTAAAAGGTTATGCTTGATTTAATGATTTATATTTTTTAATTCTTTAAGTTATGATTAGATTAAATGATTTTATATTCTTAAATAGTTTTAAGTTACGATTATGTATATGATTTCATGATTTGTGTCTATAATATTTTAACGTTCTCGGTTGAGTTAACCATTTCAGGGCGAGTTTGATTCTTGACTCATGGAACGAAGCTAACTTATGCACGAGATCGTAGAGAATATGATTACGAGTATTTTAAGTATAATATTGCTATGATTTTATTTTAATCTTCGAGAAGGAGAAAATTTTATTAGTCCGAGTTGGGACATGATGGACTGACTACATTTTACGTAGTCAACACACGTGTTGTATTAACTCCCCTCATCCCCACTTATCTACTCCTCTACCCCATCCTTAATTTCAATTCTCCACACCTTTAATGTGTTGTCTCCTCTCCCTCATTCCTTCATTCCCCCTTGCACGCCTATTTCTTCTTCTTCTTCTTCTTCTTCTTCTTCTTTCCATTGGTTCTTCAAGCTCAAGGTAAGGAAAAAGCTTCCGATTTTCCTTCGTGCCAAGGTTAGCTCGTTGCCGAGGTTCCGGATCATCTCAATCTTTGTTTTAAGGCAAGTTTTTCAACAAGTATTTTAAAGTTTTGAAACTCATTCAAGATTATAATTATTTTGATATGAAAATGTATGTTGATGTGCATGTTTTAATGGTTTATGATTTTGAAAAAGCATGAAATTATGAGTATCAAGTTATGAATTGTTGAAATTGTGAAACGTGATCGTTCTTGACAAGTTTTTGATAGATGAGTTGAAAGTAATGAATCTTTTGAAGATTATGATGTTATTGAAAGTTTTAAAGGTGAGAAAATGAATTTTTGAGATTTTGAAGAAGTTGAGTAATTTTGATGGTATTTACGGTTTAAAGGTTTTGAAGCAAAATCATTTAAGATTTTAGTGTTTTGAAGTTAGTTAATCCATGTTTAATTGCAAGAAAATGAGTTTTGATGATTTATGTAGTTAGGATTTTGGGTAAAATAAGTTTATGTTTGAAGTGTTGAAGTTGTGTTCGGTGGCACCGGAGTAGCGACACCCGTTATGATTTTTAGGATCACGACTGGTGTACTAATTCAATTGTCATATGGTCAATTACATTTGAAATCTAGTTCAAAAGTATACAACTTTCATGTTTTTAGTTTTGTTCAAATCGTTTTGGATGTTTGGCCAAAATCACCCCGAAGTGAATCGATTGTTTTGAATTTCCTGCACTGGCCAAGCTTGGGATAATGAGCATAACTTTTTATTGAAAAATCAAATTAAGGTCAAACCAGAGCATTGGAAATCCAAGATCAAGAGCTACAACTTTCATGTTTGCCATTTTTCCAAATTCCGAACGTAAAATATAGTTTGAGAGTCTGCAACATGCTACTCCATGACAGGTCTCGCTCGAGCGAGAATGTTTCTGTCCCAAAACCATTCCATACATGTTTTTAAGTTCTAAATGTATGTTTATGATTTATTAAGGTGTTTTAAGTATGTTTAAGAATTTCCATGCAAAAAGTTTCAAGTTTTACGTCAAGAACGAAAAGAACGACTCACGTGAATCGATTATGTTATGTATGCATGTACATGTCTAAGTTTCATTTATGAAAGCTATTTTCAATATGCAAACATGATTTTAATCATGCATGAAGTTATCGAGTAAAGTTTTATGTTCATGAAATGAAAGTTTATTATGGAAGTTAGGATGATATGATGATGCTTCATAATGAACGAAATGAAATGATGAAATGATAAGTTATGATGAAATGAAAGATGATGAAGCATGAATGAATAATGTTATGATGAATCATGATGATATGATATGTTGATGATGAAAATATTTTGATGTCTTATGTGTCTTTGTGGTGGCTATACGGGAACGGTACTCCAGTTTGGGGTCCGGAGGGGCCGTCCCAAATATGGCTCAAGAGATGAAAATGTACTGGTTAGGTACTCTGGGATGAGCTCCGGAGGGGCCTCTTAAAAATAACGAATGTTATGAGGCGTAAGGCCATATGTGTTGATCAACAGGAAAGAAAGATGAATGTGCCCATTATGCCGGTTGCCACATTTTCACATAATTCGTCACCCAAACGTTAAGTTTTATGAATTATGTTCATGTTATGTGGTATTGTCAAGTTCATGATGTTCATGAGGTTTTAAGTGCATATGTTAAGGAGTAATGTTTTTAAGATATGCATGAAGTTATTCCAAGATTTTTAAAGTTACGTATATAGGTGTCCATGATTAAATTCCTTGCATCTTTTAAGAATTTTGAAATCATGTTCAAGATTTTGAGTTTAAAGTTCCAAGATGGTTACGTTAAAGACTTTCAAGTTCAAGGTATCATGTCAGGAACGTTTGTCCTTTTTAAGTTTACAGT
The DNA here is from genome assembly GCF_033568475.1 of Henckelia pumila. NCBI lineage: Eukaryota > Viridiplantae > Streptophyta > Magnoliopsida > Lamiales > Gesneriaceae > Henckelia > Henckelia pumila. Next base: position 121,072,855 of record NC_133120.1, read on the forward strand.
ATTTTGAAACTATGATGTTTTACGATATTCATGTTCTTAATCTTGCTGAGTCTTTAGACTCACTATATTTGAATGGTGCAGTTGGATTAGCAGATTTAATTTAAAAGATTTGGTAGATCAGCTGAAGGGTCGAAGTGACGAAGGCATTGCATGACACAACAGTTTCATAGTTCCGATGTTTTTAAATGTTTAAATATTTTCCTATGTTTATGATATATTGTTGTTAAATTATTTATGTTTAGCTTTTAAAGATTTTAGATTTGATTATTTTATTGTCAGTCTTTTTCATGAGCTTTGAGGATTTCAAGTACTTAATATTTTAATGTTTATTTCAGTTTGAAATTGTTAAGTGAGTTCCTCTATTATTTACAAATGTATTTTATGTATTTAGTATTTATTGGAACTCACATTCACATAACCTCTTTAGATGTTAGTTGTAGGTTTTTACGTGTCATATTTTAGATGGTCTTGAATGTAGGGTTGCATCCATGTTTCAAATAATGAGTTGTTGATCGAACTAGCACGATGCACTCCCTGCATTGTTTAAAGTTTCGAAAAATTTTCCCATTTTTTTTTGCAACTATCTTAATAAATGTTTAAAAAATTGGGAAGTTACAAGGGTATTTTAGGATTATTACATTAAGCAAGACTATATTCAGGGACGGCTCCATTAAGGGGCAAGGGAGGGCAACTGCCCTTTCTTGAATTTTTTTTTAATACCCTTACATGTAAAATAAATTTATAATTTATTAGTATAGATTATGAACCAAATACGAAAATACAAGAGAGAGGCAAAAAACCTTAAGTTATTTTTCGTTATTTAATGTATGCAAAATCATCCGAAAATTTGTGGTTCATAATTTTTAAAAAAATTGAAACACAAACAATAAGTTTTTAAACCTAAACTAAAATGAGTTTAAGTTTTTTTAAACCTGAAAACAAATTATTGAAACATGAATTGTTAGCTTACAAGCTTGTAAGTTTGAATTTGATTTTAACAGGTGTAACAACCACAATGAAGAAAAGTTTTTTTGCTGTGAAAATTTATACGAATATTATAAATTACTTATAATGAAAAATATATATTTTGTAGTTTTTCGATTGAAGTTATTAATAATTTTCAAAAAATGTCAAGTTGTAGGGATACATTGTAATTAGTTAAATTTGATAATATTCTTGGATCCGCCCCTGGGCCTATATTGTGAAAGGTTTAACACACAAGGCTATTTTTAAAAATAGCCTTTTGAGAAGGTCTAAAATAATTAATTTCTTTAATATTTTTAGTATTCAAGGTAAAAAAACTTAAAGTAATTTTAAGTTTTTGGATAAATTTTTTGAAAAATATTTTTTAAAAAGTATTCTCCAAGTATAGATTTTAAATAACACTTAAGATTTGTTTTTAGATTTTTTTAGAATGGAACTATGGAAGACAAGGATGAACAACATTATTTTTGAAATATTAAAATATTTTTATAGAATAGTTGTTCAAACACATATTTATTTTTAAAACAAATTTTTAAACATTTTATAAAAAGGTTTTTTATAAAACACTTTTATAAAAAAAATTTATAAGTACATGTCCAAACGGAGCCAAATATTTTTTAACAATTTGGTTTGTTTTTTATTTTATTTATTTAATCGCGTAAGTCTACAATTTGGCTTTCATTCAATAAATAGATCTTTTTATATTAATCTTTTTTTTCACATAAAACCAATGAAACGGAGAAGATTCCAACCTCAAAATTTTTTAAAAATTTTATTTCAGTTCTATTCAAATCAGGGATCAGGTTTGAGTTTAGCTCAAAAGATCAAAATATTAAATTAAGATGATACTATAAGACCATCTTCAACCCATTGCACTATTTTAACATAAGTTTTACACCAAAAAATAATGCAATTTTGGCATCAAACATAAAACTCATTTCTAATCCGTCTACTTCAAACTTTACTCTAAAAGAATAATCTTATAATATTCTCTACTTTTTTTAATTTAGAAACAATATTTAGTTTAACAAATATATAAACACAATTCAATATATTAATATTATTTTGAATTATTTTAATATTATGAAATTATTTTAAATAAAGAATATAAAATAAATATATTAATATATTTAAATAATATATTCTACCATTTTGCAAATATTTTTAATTATTTGTTTTCGTTAATGAGAAATTAAATCTGTTAAATTTTGTAACTAATAATTTAGTTTATTTAAATAATTAATAAATTTCCTTAAAACCAAAAAATTTCTTTTTTTATATTTACATAAATAGTATATTCGAATAAATACCAGGTAAATTAAAAAGTTCTTAAAAATAAATAACACGATGTCATAATATTAAATATCATAATATAGATACAAAATTAGCTATATTTGAGTTGCAATAGAGGGGGTGAATAAACACTTTAAAAATATTTTGAGCTACAATAGCTCGTTCTTGAAATGTTCGAATACGAACCGAGCTTCGATAAATTATATCGAGCTTGGTTACAAAACCAATCGAAAAATGCTCGAAATAATCCATCTAAAAACTGATTAAGCATTTGAAAAGATTACAAGTTGAGATAGTAAAAACATTTCGGTTAAAACATTTTATCAAACACTTTGTATGCAACATTTTGAGACCTTAAAGAACATATAAAATGCTTCGACAAATCATCCAAAAACACCAAGAAGTAAGTGCGATAAAGTAAAGAGACAAGAATTTGTTTATGGATGTTCGGAGCTCAATCTCTTACGTCACCCCTTCTTCCTCACAGGGAAGAATACTGAAACGACTCTAACCTCTACTTAAATAAATTAAAAAAGAAAAGATGAAGATTTTAAAAAAAAAATTGTCATGACTCGTTTGTTTCTACACAAATCCACATGTCTCAACTCCGCAATCATAAAAAAAACCCAGACAAGAAAGATAATACGAGATAACGGGGTTTTAGCGAACAGTACCAACCCCAAACACATAGTAAAATGTTTAAAAGTTTACATACCAAAATATATAAGTGCAGGGAAACACATCCTGCCAACTACTGAAAATAATAAATACTACAAGTTCATTATTACAGTCTACTTAGTGCGGAAAAATGAAAGTGGCACGGTCATGGGGTACACCGCCAGGCACCATCAACTCTGATGATCCTTCTCCTCAGCCTCTGCATCGAACTCACCTGCACCAAGCATTGTAGTGAGCCTAAAGACTCAACAAGATTATACCATGAATAACTAGGGTTCAAAATACATGTATCGTACTAAAAATAATAATAAGTATACGATGAACTCACACGACTGAAACACATCTCATGCCCGGAGTAAAACTTTAACAATATGCAATTAAACGTAACAATCATGGTCATTTCACTTTAATTAATTTATAAATTTAGATCCTCGATTGTGACTTTTGGTTTTTTATAGATCAATGGCTACAGTACTATGCCGGCAAGAAAAATGATTTCTTTTCAGCTCCACATTGCCCCTCTGAATTGGTAGGGAAGCCGAGATTACTCCCGATCACACACTACACGTCTGATTTGGTAGAGAAGCAGAGATTTCTCCCAACTACACACTACATGTCTGGTTTGGTAGGGAAGCCGAGATGTCTCCCGACCACACACTACACGTCTAAATTTGGCAAGTGATCCAGGGCATCTCCCGACCCAACATTGCACATCTAAGTCACAAGCAACTCTCCTCATTAAATTATTTTACATTTAAATTTACCTTTCCTCTTTTTCATAATTTATACTCCGGGACTTGAGCAAGAATAATTCGAAGTTTACTCACACGAAAGATGGGAACAATAAACTCCAAGACACGACCCCGAACGATAACATTAAATTTTGAATCATGGATGAATGATGTGTAAGTGACCACCTCTAAACATATGAACTTCCTTTGAACTCTTAGACTCATCCTATTTATGAGTCAATACGGGCGTTTGACCCGTACAGCACATAAAATGGTCCATCCTTATCCGAACGACCTTCCATTCGAACCAACGCCTCGTACACATCATAAATCAACCCTAGGATCAGTCCTTAACCCTAAAGTAATCCCGAGAAGCCCGTTCACTTTGAGTTTCCAGACAGCCCCTAAAATTTCCCGAAAACGGCTCTAGCCACCTCAACTTAATTCGCCCTTTTCTTACCCGAATTTCGTCCAACTTGAACCGACATGACCCCAAAATCATAAAATTTAATTAGAACAAGGTCACCCCCTGTCCAGGTCTATAAACTTAAAAAATCAGAACCACTTCCTAGAGACCAAACGTAGGGAAAATAAAAATCTGCAGTAGCCCCTCTTAACTTAACCCCATTAAAACCTTTCAACGATTGACTAACCCACATTCCGACCATCGAGAGATCACCTAGGACTTTCTTTTTGACTAGCAAGGACCCTTGAACCTAGCCTCATGCCTGAAGCTAGCTCAAGTCAAGATTTAGCCAGACATGCCTTACCCGACCTACCCGAACGCCACAACCAAGTTCATAACCCAAAATTCTCCATCTCCAGACATTAGCACCTATTTAAAACATTTTCAAGACAACATTTGCACCACTAACAATCAACATGGGCAGCCCTCAACACCATTCATCCATTACTTCAAAATTTGAACTCAAATGCCCAATATAACATGCCGAATTTTGTAAATTTCAATGTGCAACTTCAAGAATTGAACATTACATGATACATAACTCAAATCCACTCCAACACACATGCATTATTTCAAAATGTTCACATGACCTTACTGAAATTTTCTTCAAGTTTCGAAACGCAAACAATATCATTCAAGTTTCAACTCAAATCGACACATAACTCATTCTAGCAACAAAAGGGATGAAAATTTTGAAATTTACACATGATGCCCTACTGATTTTTTTTTTGTAAAAACCGACCCCTACACATATTTAAGATGAAAAATTCGAAATAAAATCAAGGTTAGGGCAAGAAACATAATATCTATGCTTGGTGTTTCAAGGGATAACATAATCTTGCCTAGTTTTCGAAATGGACAAGAAATGGGGATGAAAACTAGCTGAAACCCACGACCAGCAGCTGAAAGAACCTCCGAAGTGCAGCCTCTTGTCGGTGTGATGGTGGTGGATGGTCGGCGGTGGTCGGAGACGAGGTTGGAAGGGTGGCCGATGACTTATTCAAGAGGAATGGGGTGAATGTCAACTTGGGGGGCTAGGGTTTAGGGATTTGGGTTTAATTTTGTTGTTTGGTAGGTTCTAGATATATTAGTATGTATATGTATATGTGTATGTAAGTATAGGTAGGTGTGTGAGTGGAGTGGACTTAAAAGTGCTATTTTACTTATAAAAGTGTCACTCCCTCATTACAACTTTAACACTACAATTTTTGCACCTATGAAAATTTCTAAGTTTAAAAATCCCAAAATTAAATATAAGAATTTAATTTTTTACTATTCAGGGTTTGAAAAGGATATTTTTTTAGAAATGTTAAAAGTAAGCTCAAGAATGCACTAAAAGCAATTTTTGGCACCCGAATATTCTAAAAAGCAAAAATTTCATTTATTTCCCTCAACTCCTGTAAATTTTAACTCTCGAAATAAAATTTAAGGATTTTCCGCCAAGTCCACCATCATCGTGTGCCGGAGCCGAAGGTCACTGAACTCAAGTACCCCAAATTAATTAATTTAAATATTTGAGTAACTTAACTTTAAAGGAATTTAAAGCAACAAATCCTCAGAAATTAAAATTTTAAATATTAAGGCGAAATCAGGCATCCAATCCAAATTATGGAATCTATGAGTTAAAATTCCTCAAAATTCAAGAATTCTTTTAAATCAATACTTAAAAATTATGATGTCACAAAGATATAATAGAAATTTAAATAATAACCAGAGCAATTAAAATAATTTAAATAAAAACATTTAAAAGTTATTTAAATAAATTTACAAGCGGAATTAAAAATTTTTAAAACAAATTGGACAATAAAAAGCCCTTAAATAAATAAGTTAGACATTTAAAAGTATTTAAATAAATAAATATGCGGGAAGTTAAAATTATTTTAATTAAATAAGCTGTACAACTAATATCATTTAAATAAGCAAGCTTAAACCTTTAAAATCGTCAAAACAATTAAGTTGTATAATAAAATAATTTAAATAAGTAAAATTAAATAATTAAAAACATTAATTAAATAGTTAGTATAATAAAATCATTTAAATAAATAATTAACATTTTATTAACTCATAAATCAAATAAAGGATTTAAATCAATTAAACTTAAAAATAATAATCATAATATTTATTTAGTTTTATGCATGCGACTTAGTAAATTGGAGTTTAGGCGCTACAATTTCTTTTCCCTTAATTTCAATTTCGTCCTCGAAATTTAAAACTTACTAATTAGGTCCACACTAAATTTTCTAATCTTACACCCACATGAGTTGATGCTAAATCAGCTACCGCTGCGTACTCTGATACTTATTGATATATATATCAACAAGGGTCTGACTAACTCTTACTGCAATATAAATTCTTAGCTCTTTTTTTTTTCTCCCAAGTGATTTTATCCTAAATGAAATTTCTAATCATTGTTCCAATGTTTTTTTAAGAGTTTTAATTCGCCACCTAAAGTCCTAAATATCTAATACTTTCCTTAGTTCGATAAATTTAAGTCCTAGGTCACAAATTCATGCATTAAAGGTCCGTAAAACCAATAAATAATTTATGTTTACCGCAACCTTAACTTAAGAGCTTTCTAACAACGAAACTATGCTTAATGTATATTTACCAATTAAGCCTAACACATATAATATAGAACTCGAGCTCTTGAAATCCACAATTTTCCAAAATACTTAACGACCAAGTGCTCAACTTTTCTAAAAGAAATTTTATCACTGCACAAATTTACCTTCGATCTAAATTTACAAACCTTAAAAAAATCATCCTACCGCCACTGATAAGTTCTACAACCTACAAATTCTTAGATCTCTAAGTCATAGCACAACTTACACTGCACTATTCTTATTCTTCATTAGTACCCAAACCTTTTTCCCCATAAGTGATCGCATGTTAATAACCGTCTACTAATCTACTAACGCTACTTATCATGATAGCTTCAGTAAAAGAATTGTTCTCAAAACTTTTTCATGAAACGCAGTTCAAAAATTTTCTACATCATTGGTCGTAGTCAAAGCTTCATCAAAATAACTGAAATACATTCTTAAAAGTTTTAAATAAATAATCTATGCACAAAAGCTATAAAAATTCATGCTTTCGAAAATCATAATTTTGTTGCTAAAACATTTTCTTAAAATTTTTCTCACAAGTGAGCGCATGCTTCAAAAATAAATATTTTTTTGCATGCAAACAAATAATTTCAGACAACATTTTATAATTGAAAATTTCAATGGAATTTGTTGCCCTCAAAAGTTATTAAAATTATTAATCGACTCAGTAGGCTTGCTCAAGATTCTAAAATCATTTAAATCATCTTCCAAAATTTCTTATGGCCGATCCTCTTATCAAAACTCCTCTACGAGTCTCAGAATCTGACTCGTACCCAACAATCAAATTTCAGACCTTAAACTCGAAGAAGGCAGTAACTTAAACAGCCGAGACCTCAACATTCAACAACTTATTGCAACTAGGCTAATGCATTCATCTACAATGTAGTAGCAACTTAAAGAAACAAAAACTTGAACGCTTGACAGCCACTAGAAAAGTCATGGCAACCCGAGATTTGGACATCAAAATTTTCTTAGTCATTTCAACCTAGAAGAAAAATTTATCAATTCTGTCTATTATCCATAGCAATAATCTCACTTCTCAAATCATACCTATCACACTAACATACCTCTCAAACACCAAGTCAAGTCTTGGCTACGCTGCCGACTCAAAACAGAACCCAATCCAAAAATAACATAACAACAAGTGAAAGATTCCAAAAATGTTACTACAGCTTACTTAATCTAGTCATTTGTTCAACTCGGCCTCTAACATCTTATTTACTCAACTCGTTACTTCCCTAACATTCTAGCTTATATTTCAATTCACCACACTTAATTCTTTTCTTCTCATACTATACAAACAATCCTAACAACACCAGAACACAGTCACCAGATATAACCAACGACTAGAATCCTCGGTCGACTCAACTTCTTGACAAAAGAAGTCACTCTTAACAACCCATAACCTAACTTGTAATATTTTCAACACAGCAGCAACAACCATCAAAACAAGATAAAGAAAGAAAAAAATAATATAAAATAAACAATTCCCATCGGCGTAAAAAAATGCAAAAAAAAAAAGAATAAAAAATATCAGGGAAATGTTTAAACATCATTTAAACTTGATCTTTCCATTCACGCAAATCATCAATACCAAAGCTACGACCTCCTGATGTAGTACAGAAATGTAGAAACATGCATTTTTAATAGGTTTGAAGCTGTCAATTAGAGCTATAACTATATTCTAAAGCCTTTACTTTAATTCTCGCGCACAACATTTCTCAATTCAATGTTCACAAAAATTTTAATGATACATTAAATTTATTCTAGGTCCTTGCAAAGTTCGGAATCACTAATTAACTTGCAAAACTTATATATATCTATCCTTAATCAAAACTAGCACCATAGTTAATAACTCATAAGGTACAGTTAATATCCTCGGGTAGACTTCTACTTTCCATCAAATCGCAAAACTCAGTAAATCTCTAAATCAGCATGCTTTTAAAATAATAAAATATAACCTAAAAAAAATACTTAAAAAAAAATATTAAACATACACCCTACACTAAACTTCATGCATAAAATAAATTAGATAGTAACTCTGTGAAAGTATTTTTAAATTGATGACATTAAAACATTTAAAGCATTCATTCAATTACGTCTATCAATCTCTAGACAAGCTATTCACTTAGTGGTATCTGACTAAAATCCATTATAAGAAAGTACTTACAACAGTGACACCACAATTAATATCTCCTAATGTGTAGGTTAATAATCTTCGACAAAGTCCTAAAATCACAACAAAAATTGTTAACACTACCTAAAAACTCAAATAACTACCACGTACTGTCTAAAACTAGAAGAAATATTGGTACACCAACTCCGATTAACTTGAAGTCGCATGCTTTAAAATAAACATTTAAATGGTACACTTTAAAATACTAAAATAAATTTTAAACAAAATAAACACTAAACTACACATTTAAATAAATTAAAAACATAATATATATATTTTTTAAAAATGACATCAAAACATTTAAAGTAGTAACTCTAATTCGCCCAACATATAAAATTCATTAAACTTACAGACTTTGAGGTGAGATACCCTGAGTTTCGGCGACCGGCGGCAGGCACAATGTAGTGACCCTTACCGAGATCACCTACTAATAAAAAACTTAGGCATGCAATTAACTTAAAGAAACAATAAACCAGAATTAAACTGCAAAATCAATAACAATATACAATCCCAAGGGAAGGAATCTGCAAATACCCAAATAGTTAAACAACCAAATCGAATACTGTATCAACCCAATACAATAAAATAAATTCCTAGGCGAAGCTCCAGCTGGCCAATCCAATGCCTAGCCCCTCTTGGAACCACGCGCCTCATCCAATCGCAAACCTGCTCCATGGAATAAGGTGTCCAGATACATAAAGTACGAGACGTGAGCAAAAAAAGCTCAGCATAAGAGTATGAGTATACATGCATGCAAGTGTACCGCCTACTGACTAGAGGTCAATAATTGGGTAACAAAGATAGACCGGGCCCTGGTATATAGCACGTTGTGTCGTCGCTTCAGGAGGTGGCTCACATACCGAAATACCAGTGGATACACCGGACCCAAATCGATGGAAGTCCATACACTACAGGATAGGGTAAAACCCTACTAACAGACATCTCAGAAGAGATAGCTCAAGATGCAAATGTATGCAGCATAAAATCATGTCATATAAATCATGCAGTCACATAATACATGCATATTCAGTCAAGATATCTCGAACAGTTCTTTCGTACCTCCAATACCAGGCAAGCTCTACCGACTCTAAATCCACGCCTAAACTCCGTAATACACTGCGAAATGATACTAATATCATTATAGTGCTCTAAAAGCCTTAACTAAGCTATTGTATACTCCTAAATATTTTTAGGAAGCAAAAGCTATACTTGCGTCCGTCGTCAGTCTTTTGATGTCGATGCCCTCAGAACTTGGGCACAACTCCGCTGCGACTCCCGAACGCCTCGCCGACCCCCGGGTCAAGCCTAGGAAGGCTAAAGCTATTAAAATGAGCTAAGAAGGAGGAAGAACTCACGGAATTGGTGCTGAAATGTGAAGCCTTGGCCCTATTTTTTATAGGACCAAAACGGAACCTCCGATAAGCCATCGGAGCTTCTCCCTCATCCGCCACGTGTCAATTTCTCATTGGCTAGCTGTGGATAAACAGAATCGGAACCTCCATTCCGAACCGGAGCTTCCGTTGCAACGCACGTCATGGCTGACGTAATATGCATCAGAGCTTCCGTTGCACACCGGAGCTTCCGATCTCTATCGGAACTTCCGTTCTTGCCAACAGAGCTTCCGTTCTGACCAATGCTCAATTTGTTTAATTTGCGCTGATTAATCCCTTAATCATCTTACTTGGGTACGGGCTACTACATTTTTCCCCACTTAAGATATTTCTTCCTCGAAATCCGATCTTAAGTATCGAAAATACAAACAAAAAGCAAGAACATTCTTTATTCAGATGAAACTTTTACAAGGTACAACTTAGTAAAATACTACAATAACATCAAAATAACTCGGGATGTTCTAAACACATCCTGCTCTCAAGCTCCCAAGTAGCTTCCTCGATGCCTCGGCGTTGCCACTGAACTAAAACCAGAGGAATAACCTTATTCCGCTATACCTTATCCTTATGATCCAAAATATGAACTGGCCTTTCTACATAAGTCAAATCAGCATCCACCTGAACCTCCGACGGCTGTAGAATATGAGACTGATATGCCACATACCGTCGCAATAGAGATACATGAATCACGTCATGGATACTAGAAAGATACGGTGGCAAAGCCAAACGGTAAGCCAAATCGCCTATGCTCTCCGAGATCTCAAACGAACCTATGAATCTGGGAGACAACTTTCCCTTGAGACCAAATCTGAGAATCCTGCGAATAGGTGAAACTCTCAGAAATACTTTCTCCCCAACATCAAACCGCAAAGGCCTACTTTTAGTATTATCATTGCTGGCCTGACGACCCTGTGCGTTCTTAATCCGTTTCTTGATCTGCCCAACAATATCTGCTGCCTGCTGGACTAACTTTGGTCCCTCAGCCTGTCTCTCCCCCACTTATTCCCAGAAGAGTGGAGTAAGACAACGTCGCCCGTACAAGGCCTCAAATGGTGCCATCCCAATGCTATTATGATAGCTCTTGTTGTATGTGAACTCAATCAATGGCAAATGATCCTGCCAGACTGAACCAAAATCCATAGTACATGTCCGAAGCATATCCTCCAAGGTACGGATAGTGCGCTCCGTCTGACCGTCTGTCTTCGGATGATAGGCAGTACTTAGACTGAGAGTAGTACCCATCACACGCTAAACACTCCTCCAGAATCTGGAAGTACACCTGGGGTCTCGATTGCTGACAATGCTCACCGGTACTCCATGAAGTCGAACGATCTCCTTAATGTACAACCGTGCCATGCGATCAACGGTGTACTCTTGACTATAGGGAATGAAATACACTGACTTGGTGAGCCGGTCCACCACAACCCATATAGCGTCACAATTCCTTGAAGATACCGCCAAATGGGTCACAAAGTCCATCGTGATAAGCTCCCATTTCCACTCTGGAATAGGCAGACTGTGAAGCAAACCTCCAGGTCGTCGGTGCTCTGCCTTGACCTGGTGACAAACCAAGCATCTTGAAACATACTGATACACACTGCGTTTCATCCCTTTCCACTAAAACCGAGTATGCAGATCCTTATACATCTTGTTGCTCCCCGGATGAATACTAAACTTAGTGCGATGTTCCTGAGACAAGATCTCCTCTCGCAACTCTTCATCCTCCGGAATCAAAAGCCTACCAGACAAACACAAAAAACCATCAGACTGATAGTGAAATCCAGACGTGTTACCCTCGTTGGCTAGACGAGCCAAACGTTGGGTCTTCGAATCAGACATCTGAGCTTCGTGAATCCACGAATACAAGGCTGGCTCAGATAATATCGCAAACATCTGGATACCCTGCATACCTTTCTTGTGCTTGAAGGTATACCCTGAAGAACAACAATCCCCGATCGCACTAGACATCGAACAAGTCTGAAGTGCGGATAGTCGAACCTTGCGACTCAAGGCATCAGCAGTGAGATTAACAGCTCCCGGATGGTACTTAATCTCGCAATCATAGTCCTTAAGAAGGTCCATCCAACGCCTCTGCCTCATGTTCAACTCCGCCTGAGTGAACAAATATTTGAGACTCTTGTGGTCGGTGAAGATCTAAAATTTCTTGCCATACAGATAATGACGTCAGATCTTCAAAGCGAACACAATAGCTGCCAACTCCAAATCATGGACCGGATAATTATCTTCGTGCAACTTCAACTGTCTAGAGGCGTATGAGATTACATGCCCATTCTGAGTCAGAACACAACCTAACCCCTGAAGAGAAGCATCTGTGTCCACCACATACCCTCTAGATCCTGACGGTAATGCCAACAACGGTGCAGAAGTCAACCGCCGTCGAAGCTCACAAAAATTCTCCTCATACTCGGAGGACCACTCAAAATAAACACCCTTGCGGGTAAGCTGCGTCAACGGTCAAGCTAGCTGTGAGAAGTTCAAAATGAAGCAACAATAATATCCGGCTTGACCCAGAAAACTACGGATCTTAGCAACCGTCGTCGGACGCGACCAATTAAGCACGGCCTCAATCAAACTCGGATCAACAGAAATCCCATCCCTGGATATGATATGGCCAAGAAAGACCACTCGATCCATCAAAAACTCGCACTTACTCAATTTGGCGTACAACTGCTCATCCCAAAGAGTCTGCAGTACCAACCGCAAGTGAGAAGCATGCTCGTCTGCATCGCGCGAATATACCAGAATGTCGTCAATGAAAACCACGACAAACTTGTCCAAATACTCCCTGAAAACACGGTTCATCAGATCCATAAATATAGTCGGTGCATTTGTCAATCCAAACGGCATCACTAGAAACTCGTAATGCCCATAGCGGGTACGGAATGCAGTCTTGGCTATGTCTTGATCTCGGACTCTCATCTGATGATACCCAGATCTCAAGTTAATCTTGGAGTAAACCGAAGTACCCTGCAACTGATCAAACAAGTCATCAATACGAGACAAAGGATACTTGTTCTTCACAGTAACCTGATTCAGCTGCCGATAGTCAATGCATAGCCGCATAGACCCATCCTTCTTCTTCACAAAAAGAACAGAAGCTCCCCAAGGAGATACACTAGGATGAATATACCCCTTTTACAAAAGATCCTGTAACTGATTCTTCAAATCTTGCATCTCTGACGGAGCCAGACGAAACGGTGCTCGAGAAATAGGAGAAGTACCCGGCATCAACTCTATGCCAAACTCGACTTCCCTAGCAGGAGGAAAACCCAAAATCTCATCTGGAAATACGTCTGGGAATTCATTCACAACCGGAATACTCTCTAACCCAACGCTCACAGCGGACAAATCGACTGCATAGATGAGGTAACCTTCCCTGCCAGACTCTAGAGCTTGACAGACTCTCAAAGCTGATACCAACGGCATTGGTGATCGCGCTCCCTCACCATAGAAAAACCAGCTATCACTCCCATCTGGATGAAAACGTACTAATCTCTGATAGCAGTCCACTGAAGCTCGATAGGTAGTCAGCATGTCTATCCACGGAATACAATCAAAGTCATCCATTGCAAGAACCATGATATTCGCTATCAGAATGATCCCTTTGAACTCTAAAGGGCAACCCATCACTAGACGCTTAGCCAAAGCAGATTGACCCATCGGAGTAGAAACAAAAAGAACTACGTCTAGTGCAATGCATGGTAACTTGTGCCTCTTAACAAAACGTGCAGAAATGAAGGAATGAGATGCACCAGTGTCAATGAGTACAAGAGCAGGTATGCCATATAATAGAACTGTACCTGCGATGACCTTCTCATTCTCCTCCACTGCCTGATCGTGCCTCAAGGCAAACACCTGGCCAGAAGTCCGCGGCTTCATGTGGGAACTCCCAGCAGACTGTCCATGAGACCACTACTGAATGGTAGCCTGAGAACCCGATCCCAAACCAGAACCAGAACCGCCTCCCCCAGCTAGTGGAAAATCCCTCCGGAGATGACCAACCTCTCCACATCGAAAGCATGCCCCAGAAGCTTTACGGCATCTGTCTGTTGGATGGTTCTTCTCACAATGGTCGCACTTCTTCTTCTTCCCAAAACGAACAACTCCACCAGAACCAGAGGAAGAAGAAGTAGATCCGGATTTCTTAAAAGACTGAGCACGGGGACCCAAAGAACTCGCAGGTCTAGACTGAGAGAAAGACCTGTTACGCCGAATGCTATCCTCCTCCTGGTAAAAACGGCTCACCAAACCCTCATAGGTCATATCGTCACCAACCGTCACACGGTCATGAATCTTTGGGTTATGTGGGGCCTTGCTAATTAAATCTTGGGGAAATTAATCACTAAACATGATTAACTAACAAAGGATCAACGATAAATTAAACAACAATTTTTTTTCATATGGGGTTGCGCTCGGTAGGCACTATTTAGCCGACTGAGCGCTCCCTCTCACCCAACCCTCGGGTTGGGAATCTTAGGCAGCGCTCGGGCGGCAGTTTTCTGCAGCTCGGGCTCAACTTCTGGGTAGAAAATGCCCTGTTTCCAGCAGCCTATGAGTTGATCTTTCAACCTCCTCCAAACTTGCTCTCTTAACTCTAAAACACGTTAAAACAAATCCACAACATGCATAATCATTTATACCAAGTTATAATAAAGTTTACAAGCATGCATTACATCAACTAAAAGCTTTAAATCCAATAACACATTGAAATATTACAAGATATCCAACATGTTTTCCAACTATCAAAGCTTCAGTGTTTTCTAACATGCTTGATAGAACTAAGTACATCCTTTTAGCTACAAACTCGAGACACCACATCTACGTCTCTCTTTCTTGAGCTACCCATATCAGTTCTGGTCAGCTCCTGCCCCACCTGTTGTCATGCACACATACAAAACAAGACAACAACCGGATAACTCAGGTGAGAATATAATTCCCAGTATAAAAGACATATACATATCAATTCATATCAACTCAACTCTAAATACTTCAAATCAAAGCTTCAAAGCAATAATTCAAATCATACTTCAATCAATAGATTTATATAACGCGCTAACGAAGAATTGATTCATAATAAATCATTGCCATCAAGATTCGTATACGATCTTGACATGTATATCCATCTATCTTCATCTCATCAGACTAAAAAATAAGGTCCATCTGACCTTGAAACTAGAATCAATTCAATTTTCTTCATATCAAATATAACTCAATAAAGATCCACTACCTGAGATGGATCGATAACATCAAATTCTAAATCAATAATAAAGAGTAATAAGTATGTGGTTTATCGGGACAAATCAAGAAGCTTCATCTTTGAATTTCAAACCCCTGACTCATGATGTCTTCTTATACCTTTCAGTCATTTAGCCATGGTTGAGTTGCTCCCAATATGTACAATCAACACAACAACTCCTCATATCAAACTTCTATTCAAAAATTCAACTCAATCTTCAAGGCTAACAAGTCACAATCCTTCTCTTTCGTCAATAGGTTTCGAAGTTGTCTTCTTAACTTGAAGCCCCCTGTTTTCAATCTGAAAAAATAGCATATATATCCAAGAATATCAGCAAGAACTCAAACAATATCCATCTCAATCAATCTAGACTCAATTACTTGCCAATTCTTGACTCGACGGCGTAACGGTTAAATTTCGGAAACCATAACTCATTTCTACCAACTCTATCATTCAAATAAAATTCAAACACAACTCATACCAGACATATACCATTAAATATTAGCATAATCAGAAGCTACACATTTCAAAATACATGCTGAAAAATCATATCAACTACAAACGACGTCCGTTCTTCCATTCGGCTTCGAATATAAAAGCACAACTAGATTAAGAACATATATTCATAGTTCTAATCTTCTTTCCTCAACATATAACATTTCAATCAGACTGAATCATACGAAATCTTACATCAAATCGTAGTCCTTCTTGCAAGGATCGCAACGCTATATTCGGAATTAAAATCGGACGGCCGGAGCATGAGATATCGAAGTTTGAAGATGAAGTTTAGCTTTAAAAATCTGATCTCTCGATGTTGGTTGTTGTAAATCTGATAAACTTCATTCATTCTACCTAATTATATACAGCTCACACGTGTGATTTCCCACTTTCAAGGAAAATTGCACTTTGGCCCCTCAACTCTTCATTAATTGCGATCTAGTCTTCGACCAATCGTTTAATTCAATTTCAATCCCAAAATAATTTAGGAATATTAAAATTTAAATCTAAACTCCAAAAATTCTCAAATTAGATATTCTCGGATTAAAATTAAAAATTGCATTTTAGTCCTCGAAACTTCGATAATTTCAAAATAATCATTGTTCGAGTTTCACCTCCGAATTAAATCCTCTTCAATTCTCGGAACATGGAATTTCCATCTTAAATTCCAAAATATTCAATTCAATATTGTATTCTTTTAATTTAAGAATCCCGGAATTTAAATCTCAAAATCCGTAAATTCTCAAATTAAATATTTTCGACTCAAAAATTAAATCCTTATTTTCCATAAATAATCCAATTGATTATTTTCCAATATTCGGAATTTAAATCTCTAATTCCGTAATTAATAACTTAATATTTTTGGGTCTTACAGGTTAAGACCCTGAAGGAACAGATTGTACTTCATATCGGAACTATCAACAATCTCAGGGCAATAGGATAATAGATCAAAGAACTTCTGCTGATACTTGTCAATCGTCATAGGTCCCTGACGCAAACTCAGTAACTCACCCGCCTTCGCCTGAAGGAGTACAGGAGGAAAATACAGCTTTTGAAAAGCTGTACGGAACTCGGCCCAAGTGGCAACTCCTCTCGCCGCAACGAATGGTGTAAAAGTGATCCTCCACCATATTCTGCTCCTCAGTACAGTGAAATGTCTCAAAACAAGTCTCCACGCGATCTAGCCAGTTCTCCGCATCCTCCGGAGTCTCTCCTACAACCAAGGGCTTAGGACCCATCTGTAAGAACTGGCGCACATTGAAACGCTGATCATCATGACGACGATGATGGCGTTCCCGACGACGCTCCCGATCACCATCTCCCCAACGTCCACCAATACTCTCATGGCTACTTTGATCATCGCGATCCGCCATCTACAAAATTACCTCACGATTATCTTATGCTGAATCTATATCCCAAGAATACTATGCATGCTCTGATACCATAAATGTAGTGACCCTTACCGACATCACCTACTAATCAGAAACTTTGGCATGCAATTAACTTAAAGAAACAGTAAACCAAAATTAAACTGCGGAAGAAATAACAATATACAATCCCAAGGGAAGGAATCCGCAAATACCCAAATAGTTATACAACCAAATCGAATATTGTATCAACCCAATACAATAAAATAAAACCCTAGGCGAAGCTCCAGCTGGCCAATCCACTGCCTAGCCCCTCTTGGAACCACCCGTCTCATCCAATCGCAAAACTGCCCCATGGAATAGGGTGTCCAGATACACAAATTACGAGACGTGAGCATAAAAATCTCAGCACAAGAGTATGAGTATACATGCATGAAATTGTACCGCCAACTGACTAGAGGTCAAGAATCTGGTAACAAAGACAAACCGGGCCCTGGTGTGTAGCACGTTGTTCCATTGCTTTAGGAGGTGGCTCACATACCGAAATATCAGTGGATACGCCGGACCCAAATCGATGTAAGTCCATCCACTACAGGATAGGGTAAAACCCTACTAACAGACATCTCAAAAGAGATAGCACAAGATGCAAATGTATGCAACATAAAATCATGTCATATAAATCATGCAGTCACATAATACATTCATACTCAGTCAGGATATCTCGAACAGTACTTTCGTACCTCAAATACCAGGCAAACTCTACCGGCTCTAAATCCAAGCCTAAACTCCGCACTACACTGCGAAATGATACTAATATCATTATTGTGCTCTAAAGGCTTAACTAAGCTATTGCATACTCCTAAATATATTTAGGAAGCAAAAGCTATACTTGCGTCCGTCGTCAGTCCTTTGATGTCGATGCCCTCAGAACTTGGGCACAACTCCGTTGCGACTCTTGAACGCCTCGCCGACCTCTGGGTCAAGCCTAGGAAGGCTAAAGCTATTAAAATGAGCTAAGAAGGAGGAAGAACTCGTGGAATTGGTGCTGAAATGTGAAGCCTCAGCCCTATTTTTATAGGACCAAAACGGAACCTCCGATAAGCCATCGGAGCTTCCGATCTCCCTCATCCTCCACGTGTCAATTTCTCATTGGCTGGCTGTGGATAAACAGAATCGGAACCTCCATTCCAAACCGGAGCTTCTGTTGCGACGCATGTCATGGCTGACGTAATATCCATCGAATCTTCCGTTGCACACCGAAGCTTCCGATCTCTATCGGAACTTTTGTTCTTGCTAACGGAGCTTTAGTTCTGATCAACGCTCAATTTGTTTAATTTGCGTTGATTAATCCCTTAATCATCTTACTTGGGTACGGGCTACTACACACATAACAAACCCAAGACCGTGCTCTAATACCAACTGAAATGACTCAAACCTCTACTTAGATAAATTAATAAAGAAAAGATGCAGATTTTAAAAAAAAAAATTCCATGACTCGTTTGTTTCTACATAAATCAACATGTCTCAACTCAGCAATCATATAAAAACTCCATACAGGAAAGATAATACAAGATAACGGGGTTTTAATGAACAGTACCAACCCCAATCACAGAGTAAAACTTTTAAAAGTTAACATACCAAAATATATAAGTACAGGGAAACACATCCTGCCAACTAATGAAAATAATAAATACTACAAGTTCATTATTACAGTCTACTTAGCGCGGAAAAATGAAAGTGGCAATGGTCATGGGGTACACTGTCGGGCACCTACAACTCTGATGATCCTGCCCCTCAGCCTCTGCATCGAAATCACCTACACCAAGCATTGCAGTGAGCCTAAAGACTCAACAAGATTATACCATTAATAACTAGGGTTCAAAATACATGCATCATACTAAAAATAATAATAAGTATACGATGAACTCACACGACTGAAACACATCTCATGCCCGGAATAAAACTTTATCAATATGCAATTAAACGTAACAATCATGGACATTTCACTTTAATTAACTTATAAATTTAGATCCTCGATTGTGACTTTTGGTTTTTGATAGATCAATGGCTACAGTACTATGCCGACAAGAAAAACGATTTCTTTTCAGCTCCACATTGCCTCTCTGAATTGGTAGGGAAGCCGAGATTACTCCCGACCACACACTACATGTCTGATTTGGTAGGGAAGCCGAGATTTTTCCCTACCACACACTACACGCGCGTCTTGTTTGGTAGGAAAGCCGAGATGTCTCCCGACCACACACTACACGTCTGATTTGGTAGGTTAGCCGAGATGTCTCACGACCACACACTACACGTCTAAATTTGTCAAGTGAGCTAGGGCATCCCCCGACCCAACATTGCACGTCTAAGCCACAACCAACTCTCCTCATTCAATTCTTTTACATTAAAATTTACCTTTCCACTTTTGCATAATTTATACTCCGGGACTTGAACATGAATAATTTGAAGTTTACTCACACGAAATATGGGAACAACAAACTCCAATACACGACCCCGAACAATAACATAAAACTTTGAATCATGGATAAATGATGTGTAAGTAACCATCTCTAAACATATGAACTTCCTTTGAACTTTTAGACTCATCCTATTTATGAGTCGATACGGGCGTTCGGCCCGTACGGCCCATAAACTAGTCCATCATTATCCGAGCAACCTCCCGTTCTAACCGACACCTTTTACAAATCCTAAATCATCCCTAGGATCAGTAATTAACCCCTAAAGTAATCCCGAGCAGCCCGTTCACTTTGATTTTTCAGAAAACCCCTAAAATTTTCCGAAAATGACTCTAACCACCTCAACTTAATTTTCCCTTTTTTTACCCGAAACTTACCCGAATTTCGTCCAACTTGAATCGAAACGACCCCAACATCATACACTTTAAGTAGTACAAGGTCACCCCCTGTCCAGGTCTCTAAACTTCAAAAATCAAAACCACTTCCTAGAGACCAACCGTAGGGAAAATAAAAATCCTCACTAGCCCCTCTTAACTTAACCCTATTAAAAACTTTCAACGATTGACTAACTGACATTCCGATCATCGAGACATCACCTAGGACTTACTTTTTGACCAGAAAGGACTCTTGAACCTAGCCTCGTGCCCAAAGCTAGATGAAGTCAAAATTTAGCCCGGCATGCCTTACCCGACCTACCCGACGCCACAACCAAGTTCATAACCCAAAATTCTCCATCTCCATCCCTTAGAACCTATTTAAAACATTGTAAAGACAACATTTGCACCCCTAACAATCAACATGGACAGCCCTCAACACCATTCATCCATTACTTCAAAATTTGAACTCAAATGCCCAATATAACATGCCGAATTTTGTAAATTTCAATGTGCAACTTCAAGAATTGAACATTACATGAGACATAACTCAAATACACTCCAACACACATGCATTAGTTCGAAATTTTCACATGACCTTACTGAAATTTTCTTCAAGTTTCGAAATGCAAACAATATCATTCAAGTTTCAACTCAAATCGACACATAACTCATTCTAGCAACAAAAGGGATGAAAATTTCAAAATTTACACATGATGCCCTACTGATTTTTTTTTAAAAAAACCGACCCCTACACATATTTAAGATGAAAAATTCGAAATAAAATCAAGGTTAGGGCAAGAAACATAATATCTATGCTTGGTGTTTCAAGGGATAACATAATCTTGCCAAGTTTTTGAAATGGACAAGAAATGGGGATGAAAACTAGCTGAAACCCACAACCAGCAGCTGAAAGAACCTCCGAAGTGCAGCCTCTTGTCGGTGTGATGGTGGTGGATGGTGGGCGGTGGTCGGAGATGAGGTTGGAAGGGTGGCCGACGTCTTATTCAAGAGAATGGGGTGAATGTCAACTTGGGGGGCTAGGGTTTAGGGATTTGGGTTTAATTGTGTTGTCTGGTAGGTTCGAGATATATTAATATGTATATGAATATGTGTATGTATGTATAAGTAGGTGTGTGAGTGGAGTAAACTTAAAAGTGTTATCTCACTTATAAATGTGTCACTCCCTCATTACAACTTTAACACTATAATTTTTGCACCTATTAAAATTTTTATGTTTAAAAATCCCAAAATTAAATATAAGAATTGAATTTTTTACTAGTCCGGGTTCGAAAAGGCTAATTTTTAAGAAATGTTAAAAATAAGCTTAAGAATGCACTAAAAGCGATTTTTGGCACCCGAAAATTCTAAAAAGCAAAAAATTCATTTATTTTCCTCAACTCCCGTAAATTTTAACTCTCAAAATAAAATTTAAGGATTTACAGCCAAGTCCACCATTATCGTGCGCCGGAGGTCACTGAACTCAACTACCCCAAATTAATTAATTTAACTATTTGAGCAACTTAACTTTAAAGGAATTTAAAGCAACAAATCCTCATAAATTAAATTTTAAATATTAAGGGGAAATCAGGCATGCAATCATATGGAATCTAGGAGTTAAAATTCCTCAGAATTCAAGAATTCTTTTAAATCAATACTTAAACATTTTGATGTTACCACGATATAATAGAAATTTAAATAATAACCAGAGCAATTAAAATAATTTAAATAAAAACATTTAAAATTTATTTAAATAAATATACAAGAGGAATTAAACATCTTTAAAACAAATTGGACAATAAAAAGCCCTTAAATAAATAAGTTAGACATTTAAAAGCATTTAAATAAATAAATATGCGGGAAGTTAAAATTATTTTAATTAAATAAGTTGTACAACTAAGATCATTTAAATAAGCAAGCTTAAACCTTTAAAATCGTTAAAAAAATTAATTTGTATAATAAAATAATTTAAATAAGTAAACTGAAATAATTAAAAGCACTAATTAAATAGTTAGTACAATAGAATCATTCAAATAAATAATTAACATTTTATTAACTCATAAATCAAATAATTAAATCAATTATACTTAAAAATAATATTCATAATATTTATTTAGTTTTATGCATGTGACTTAGTAAATTGGATTTTAGGCGCTACAAATACACTAGAAGACTTTGAGCATTACAACGTCTTATAATCACCCCACTCCAACCTTAGGACATACTCCGCCTCCTAAGTCGGAACTCCTAGATTCTCAATCTCTCCAATGACAAAACACTGAAGATACAAAGTTTACATAATTTTTAACGTCTTTGTGAGAAGACACTCACTCAACTAATCTATAAAAATCATCTAATAAAAGTGTGTGAGTGAGTTGGGGTGTGAAGAACATGTGTAGCGACCCAACACTACCTAATCAGAGTTAAGAGCATAATTAAGCATGCATTAAAATAAATCGCTGCGGGAGACTTAAATAAAATCAGACCGGCAGAATACAACCGGTTAAACAAATTCGATTATACAACCCAATCGAATGAATGAGCCTAAAGGGCAAAACCTACAGCTAATCCTGCTGTCTTCACTGGTCACTGGCTACTCCAAGCTACTGGTGCTCAATCCTGCACCTACACCTACCCCGTCGAATAGGGTGTCCAGATACACAGAAAAGACTGGACGTGAGCTCTAAGCTCAATACGAAAGCAATAATATATAAAATATTTGCAACACATAAGTGTATTTAAAACGAGAGTAAAACAGTACTCAGAGGCGACATGAATATACAGGGCAATATCGGGTAGCAAGTCCGTGGAGCCGCTCCTATATTCACCTATCAACTATAGCATCTACTCCACCGTCGTGGTCGCTCCTAGTGATAGCAAAACCAGGGGCTGAGTGTCCCTAGACACGAATCCGCAGGATGTAACGCCTTACTGACAGAAACTGTCAATGACTCACATCATACCAGATGCAGTCAACCGTAAAAACAAGCATGTGCTAAAGCCGTAAACATGGTAAAACAAGTAGCACATACTCATGCAACACATACAATATACATCATGCTGGCTATCTCAGTCAGTACTTACGTACTTTACTACAGGCAGTCCTAGCAGTCCCACTCTAGGTTCCCAGCCTATCATCAAATCTACAATGCAAATATCCATGCATCATTAATTCAGCTCTAAAAGCCTTAACTAAGTTATTGAATACTCCTAAATATTTTAAGGAGACCATAGCTATACCTGCGTCCGTCGTCAGCCCTCTGATGGAGACTATCCTGCAACTAGGGGCACACCCCTGCTGCAGCTCCACAGCATCGAGCACGGCTCCACTACACGAGCACTGCTCCGCTACTATGTCAGACACTGTCTGATTATAATAGAATATTTTCCCTACTCCAACTCTAAAATAAGAGTACCCAAGCCCTAAAATAGAGCCACGTGGGTGAAGGAGAGGAAGTTGGTGCGAGTCTCAAATGAGCTCCTCGGCTCTCTATATATAAGCGAGGGTTCGGGTCGTCCGTTCACGCCTTCGGAGCGTCCGAACTGCTTCGGGCCGTCCGATCTTCTCATCGGATTGTCCGATTTCTGCCACGTGTCAATCCAATCGCATGCAACCATGCACTGTCCCGAACACTGTTCGGATGGTCCGAACTGCCTCTTCGGATCGTCTGAAGTCACCCCTATGATGTCACCGATGACATAATATTTCAGGACAGCTGGCTGGGCTACTCTTCGGATTGTCCGAACAATCTTTGGATCGTCCGAAGCCTTCAGAGCCTCCGAAGCCTGGCTCCATCCATGTTCGGATCCTCCGAACTCAGGTTCGGAGCGTCCGAACCCTTCAAACCTTACCCACCATTTCCGAGTGTCTTGAATCCATTTCTGGACTCCATTAATCCATTTAGAATTTCCTTAATCATGTTTTACTTAATCTAAACATGATTACACAATTAATTACACATTAATCGTTAATTTTGGATATGGGTCACTACATTCTCCCCTCCTTAAAAGATTTCGTCCTCGAAATCTAGGATAAACCTCGAGAACGTACTAAAAACCCTTGCCTGAGTGTCTGGTCAAAATAACTTCCGACAAACTCAGACTCTTGTCAAATTCCCTGTAAGCATCCATTAATGCTGCACCGCATTAATATCCTCCCAACTGAAGATTACTGCGCTGCTGGTTGACATTCAAACTTCCTCGGCACTAATGTATCACAACACTGATACACCTTCTATGCTGACCACGATCTCACTGCCCACGAAGGATACAAACACCCGCTTGATCGAGATCATCATCCCAAGTAAAATCTTAAACTGACAAAGACTAAGTCATAACCTGACTGGTTTACAACATTCGTCGAATCACTAACCGAAACTCGATCTAACCATCTAATGGTTCCAAAAGTTTTCAGTGCTCAACACCTCTAGTCAGGAAACACTAATCCCAACACTGTGTTGACACAACAAAACCCTAATTTTTTTCTCAAGAGAATCTTGTTGACCCAAAGCTATACTCCAACATAACTGCTTAACGTGATTCCAAACTGGTCATCCATCCCATGCTCCACCGAAGCAAACGAGCTTCCCAAGCAATTACTGGAAACTCAGACCATCCAGTCTAGTGCCAATCATAGTTCATGTTTCTTAGTATAACTCAACACTGTGCCCTGATGAAAACTATCATCGCTCACCGATAATGACACTAAGTCATCTTCTAACTATCGGCCTGCGAAGTCACGCATACATTGCAATAGAAGTTATCACACCTCTGATGATCTACATCATCTCGACCATAGGTTATTCACCCACGAATTCAATCGATAGACATCCTCCTGATTGTTATACATACTTGCAATCACTGTGCACACATCAAGACTAAGGCAAGCTCCTGCCAATCTGCTCGACTGGGACATTCCATAGTGCACATACATATGGAAACGCTTCCTATTCCGTCTCGACACCCTACAGTTACATGCGTCTGATATAACTCAACTCGGAGTCTCTGGTGATACCATCATCGCTCGTCCCAACTTCCCAAGGTTGAACATAAAGATCCTGGAAACTAAATCCCAACGGATCCTCCAGAGTCAAATCATTCCTTTTTGCTGAAGGCATCAGCCTTAGCGCTGAAAAGACTAATTCATCTATTCCCTAGTCGCTCCGGGGAAAACACTTATGCTCGAAGTAACTTGTCACCCAAAACATCTCTGATTGTTGTTCATTGCTAAAACGCAATATCTTTGACAAACAGTCTGCATGGATGTGACTCATTGACTCGAAAGAACAAATTCGATTCATCACGATCTTGAAAAATCTTCGATCCCAAAGGCAAACCACGTTGGCTACTAAGTCAATTCTTGACTATCTCAGTCACTTCAGAGATATCGCACATCACTCGCTGAAAGATTAGTGACACCACCTGCTGGATCTCGAGAACTAGATCCCAGCTAATGTCACATCTCACGATCATCCACTGATGTTCATACGAGTACACAATTCTCGTTGGATCTCAAACACAACGGTATACTAAGACATCATCACAAGAACACTGTCCTGGGAACTACCAATTTACGTGCTTGTTTCTCCTGTCAAGTTAATACCTAACTTGACCATACAAGTCAATTGAAATCTTCCGGTATATTCGTCTCTGGCAAACCTATAGACTCCAAAGCATCACCTGCTCCGAGACTGTACCAAGTACTCATCCCCTAAGCACTAAGCGACAAAATACTATCCCAAGTATTCTCGATTGCTATATCCAAATCATCACTGATTGGATTTACCCTATCGATCTCGTCGAACTACTGATGCTCGCACTTGTCCGATCAAACAATCACTGATCATCTAAACCTACGTGGCTCAATCAATAACCATGACTCAGCGGCCACGAAGAACTATTTCCAAACACTTGGAATACTCAGTTCGCTCTGGTTTCAACACACCCATAATTGATAATCCATACAATAGCTATTAGTAGCCTATCGACACAATCTCGTGCCTTACTACTGACAGCTGCCTCGTACACTGAACTTAATCAACCTAACTCTAACAGAGTTAGCCAATAACCACTAGTAGTCATTAGCACAAATCCCGTGCCACCTTAGAACTACCAATCGTTGTCTTGTTCACCCAAGGCAAACATCAAGATAAACTAATCCCATTTTCATCCCATGGAAAATCCTACGCTCAATCTCTGAAAATATCAGACAGTACTTAGCGCAAACACTGGACTCACTATCCTTGCCTCGTTCATTCAGGATGAACATCACGATTCGTCAAATTCACAATCATAACTAACGAATCTCCAAGATTCTTACAATCTCCGAACACTCTCCTGATCATATCCCTTGTTAAGACTGTACAACAATTTAAGACTAAGGTAGCTTACCACGATAACCCACCTGAAAAATCACCAAGGTTTCACGGTCATAGGCCATGCTTCCCTCACATCTCAAATAGTCCTGTACAATCCTCAACATCTGATATAATCCAATACTGATGAAGCCAATCATCAAGGAGTAGTCCTCGTATTCGAGTTGAATTATTAAAACAGCATCCCATACAAGTTCTTGGATGATTCCTATCACAGGGAAACTCTAACCACAACTTTGATGATAACCTCTAGTCATCGCTGGTAGAAATCCTTCTTTCTACTAGATTCACACGTCTAGCAGTAACTCAAATGTTAAAACCTATCTGCTCAGAGTACACACTTGTCAAGAAAATCCCTCCATGACTGGTTCCCATAGCAGAACACTCAAACTATATCTCTGGCACACCAGACGATATCGAACCATCGATATCAAACCGGATATCTTAATCCAAGGTCATACCCTGTCGTGACTGCTACCAAATCCCTAGACTGAGTAGCCTTCCCACCGCCAATCCTGAAGCACAAAGGCTCCCAGGTAACGCTGGCATAGGGTCGCGCCCCATCATGTCTAGTCATGGTCATGGCCCACAACTCTCGGCATATACTGGACCTAACATCTCGATAAAAACCCATCATCACAAGTCTCAACCTAACGAAGGTCAAACAGCTTACTGTTCTAAGAAAATAACCTAGAATAAAACCCAATGTTCTAAACCGAACAATATTCCTATGCCTCTAGATGAGTCCACTCATTGCTGGCACTATCTTAGTCCACTGACTAACTAGGTCAATCCTAGGAAAACGCCTAGACTAACCGCAAGTCAAACAATCACAATCGACCCACTCAAATCCCATGAGCTGTAATAGTTAAACACTAATCAACTAAACCCAATTCAAACTTCCGCACAATCATGCAATCATTCACGAATTACTCGATAAATAATACATGTATCACTTATTTCAAGTTATGTACAATTCTCTTTATTACAATCTCATGTAATACATACAGTATTCAAAATACAATGAAATGTACAATCGAACTTGAAATGATACAACCAAAGTATGATGATTCATTACAACTGAAATACTGTTTACAAATTACATCAATACAGTATTTAAATCATCGTACTAGTCTTCGTTTCTTGAGCATGAAGCTTCTAATCGACACACGCATCGATACAAGCATACTCCCGACCAAGTCTCTCTAACTGTCCTCCTACAAAGTACTCCAGAGAAATGGCACATGATAGCTAACCAGCTATGCTCTGCATCAGTTCATGTTAGTAGACCTCTTCTGCTCACGATCTACCGTCAGCTTTCTTCTTGTAACCAAATAATGCTTTTGAACATGAAGTTTCCCGTGTGCCTACCGAACGCATCGGTACAAGCATACCGGCAAAACTATGCTCCGCATGAGTTTAATGACCTTACGCTCGAAACCTGTCATGCCTTAGGCATTCGAGGCATTCCCTGGTAAAGGACTATCTGAAAATCTCTCCAACTACGACTGGAGAATCTTCAGAGTAGTTTCATCATGGTAATGATTGTACAGATGCAAGCATCAAGTAAGTCCCCACCAATCCTCTGCCACTGCCTCTGGAATCCGGTACTCGATCCAAAACTAGGATCCATATGAGTAGAAATCTCGAACGCTCGGACACGATCCATTACTCCTGTCCGTACTTGATGGTATCCCATAAGCCAAATCTTCAGAATTCCTGCCGATGATGATAATCTTCGGGCAATCATCGCATCATAACCTCTTCGAAGGTCTCATAAATCCTATAAGGATAACCCAAAGTCTCATTACTATATCCCAAGTCTCTTGCATGCATGCGCTCTGATACCAATAAATGTAGTGACCCAACCTGGATCCACTACCTAATCAGAGTTAAGAGAATAATTAAGCATGCATTAAAATAAATCGCTGCGGAAGACATAAATAAAAGCAGACCGGCAGAATACAACCGATTAAACAAATTCGATTATACAACCCAATCGAATGAATGAGCCTAAAGGGCAAAACCTACAGCTAATCCTGCTGTCTTCACTGGTCACTGGCTACTCCAAGCTCCTGGTGCTCAATCTTGCACCTACACCTGCCTCGTCGAATGGGGTGTCAAGATACACAGAAAAGACTGGACGTGAGCTCTAAGCTCAATACGAAAGCAATAATATATAAAATATATGCAACACAAAAGTGTATTTAAAATGAGAGTAAAATAGTACTCAGAGGCGCCATGAATATACAGGGCAATATCGGGTAGCAAGTCCATGGAGCCGCTCCTATATTCACCTATCAACTATATCGTCTACTCCACCGTCATGGTCGCTCCTAGTGATAGCAAAACCAGGGGCTGAGTATCCCCAGACACGAATCCGCAGGAAGTAACGCCTCACTGACAGAAACTGTCAATGACTCACATCATACCAGATGCAGTCAACCATAAAAACATGCATGTGCTAAAGCCGTAAACATGGTAAAACAAGTAGCACATACTCATGCAATACATACAATATATATCATGTTGGCTATCTCAGTCAGTACTTACGTACCTTACTATAGGCAGTCCTAGCAGTCCCACTCTAGGTTCCCAGCCTATCATCAACTCTACAATGCAAATATCCATGCATCATTAATTAAGCTCTAAAAGCCTTAACTAAGCTATTGAATACTCCTAAATATTTTAAGGAGACCATAGCTATACCTGCGTCCGTCGTCAGCCCTCTGATGGAGACTATCCTGCAACTAGGGGCACACCCCTACTGCAGCTCCACAGCCTCGAGCACAGCTCCACTACACGAGGACTGCTCCGCTACTATGTCAGACACTGTCTGATTATACTAGAATATTTTCCCTACTACAACTCTAAAATAAGTGTACCAAAAGCCCTAAAATAGAGCCACGTGGGCGAAGGAGAGGAAGTTGGTGCGAGTCTCAAATGAGCTCCTCGGCTATCTATATATAAACGAGGGTTCAGGTCGTCCGTTCACGCCTTCGGAGCGTCTGAACTGCTTCGGGCCATCCGATCATCTCATCGGATCATCCGATCTCCGCCACGTGTCAATCCAATCGCATGCAACCATGCACCTGTCCCGAACAATGTTCGGATTGTCCGAACTGCCTCTTCGGATCGTCCGAAGTCACCCCTATGACATCACCAATGACATAATATTTCAGGACAGCTGGCTGGGCTACTCTTCGGATCGTCCGAACGATCTTCGGATCATCTGAAGCCTTTAGAGCCTCCGAAGCCTGGCTCCGTCCATGTTCGGCTCCTCCGAACTCAGGTTCGGAGCGTCCGAACCCTTCGAACCTTACCCACCATTTCCGAGTGTCCTGAATCCATTTCTGGACTCCATTAATCCATTTGGAATTTCCTTAATCATGTTTTACTTAATCTAAACATGATTACATGATTAATTACGCATTAATCGTTAATTTCGGATACGGGTCACCACAACTTGACTGTGAACGCTCAAGAAATCTGTTGTGTTCTTCACGCCAAGGGCAAGCTCTCAACTAGCTGAATGATTCTGTTTTGACGCCCTCTTCATGTTAAAAAGCTCTAACTAGCTGAATATTATTTTCGTTATCCACTCTCTCTTTTCTCCACTCTTTTGTATTTATAGCTCCTAGAATAATATAGATGTTAGACACAAGAATATGGCTGTTGGAAATGACATAACGATCATATTTGGGCTTCTGGACTACTGTAGCTTTGACTTGTGAGAGCAGGTGATAAGCTAGGTGAGCAGTCGAGATAGAATAGGTGACATGCTTGCTGATCGGTTGTGATAGAGCAGGTGACATTACCTCAACCGGTTGAGAGACCAAGTGAGAATCTTGACTACTTGAGTTGCTGCCGTCTGTTCAGATGGTTGTAACTCTTTTTGTGTTAACTTCTGGGCAAAGTGGTAAATATGAAAGTTGTAGCCCTTTAGCTTAGATTTCAACTTGATAAGAATCACATGATTTGGAGTTCATATGAAAAATTTATGATTGAAATACTAGAGCTGTTCAAATCGGTCGAGTAGAGCTTTGCAGTCGAGGAGATCTCATCGGTCTAGTTCATTTTGACCGGTCGAATGCTTGTAGATCTTCATGCGTTGATTTCTGGGCAAAGTAGTGAACATCAAAGTTGTAGAGCTTTGGCTTGGCTTTCCAAGGCATCAAGAATCACTTCACTTGGATTACGGAGCTGAGAGATATGACCATTAAACCAGAGCTGGTCTGTCACTCAATCAGCTACTACAATTTCGTCCAGCTCTATCTTGAGACGATGGTTTGGCCTAGATATCATCCGAATTTGTCAACCTATCATAAGACATGACTTGTAGAATTTTGTGTTGGCTATGCAACGGTTTTGGCTACTGGTCATTTGGATCATCGAGCTATGAGATATGCTTGAAACAAATAGCTGCGCCAGAAACTAAGTTGAGCTAAGATTGTATTCCAACAACTTAGAACTTTCAATTTGTCTTCTATTAGCTGCACACTTAGTAAATATGTTAGAAACACATGAAAAGTTTTGTTATCATCAAACTCAAGATTGCTTGCATTTTCGGACCCAACAATCTCCCCTTTTTTGATGATCACAAAACTTAGATAAAAATATGAACATTGAAACTAATGCAAAACATGTATTTGATCGAGCAAATAATACCACTGAAAATCAACTCAAATATATCTATCAATTAAGCTCGAATAAATTGCAAGTGCACGAGTGAAGTAATAATATAGTGTATAAAGTACGAGTATCGTCCCACAGAGATTGATTTGTGACAAAATTACTCAAGTATTATTCTTTAGCTAATTAAGATGACATAGAGGAAATATTAATATATTAAAACAAGAGGATGAAACAAAGAAGAAATAAAGAAATTAAATTCAAAAAAATAAATAAAGGATTGTTAGGATATCGGTTCACCTACCCCTTTTCTTCTCTAATGATTTAATTTTCATTATCAAGTAAAGCTTTTGACGAAATTCCATAATCTATAAATATACTCTGTCGAGCTATATTAATCTAATTAACAAATTGCAATAACCAAGTGTCCTTGCGTTATTTAGCAATTGCAATCGCATTAATGACTGGTGGAATCCTCTAGCTTTCGACCTATTGGACTATGACTATCAACATGTATCCAACCTTATATGTCTATGCAAGTTGTAGATCCATGGATTATATTACTCTATCATGTTATAAAATCTACTTTCGGTATCAATCATAACATATAAAATTACTTCGAAGTTGATCAATCTCCAAAGATTCAATAAACACAATAATATAATCAAGACTGCATAAAAATGAAATTCAATCTTAAAGAAGAAATCAAAACATAGTTTTGGGGGTAGGATCCCCTAAATCCCAAAAAAAAGAAAAGAGAAAAGAGAAAACTAGTAGTTGCGGTTCTTGAGTTCTTCAAGTTTTCTCCTTCTTCACATTCCTCTCCTTGATGGCGGCTCTTTTCTCTTCAATTCTATCAGTTGTCTTCAATCCTTGCTCACGCCCTTCGTTCCTTTGATTTATGGCCGCCTCCCCCCTCCGTCTCACTTCTGATATCTCATTTTTATATGTGGTTGAAAGCCCATCAAATAAAGCCCGCGAATCAAGACTTTTAAAATCTAAAAAATTTTGACTTTTTCCAGTCCGCGTCGCGCCTAGGCGGGAAAAAAATCTCGCCTAGGCGCCCAAAATTCTGTCCCAAAGTTAATTTCCTCTCGCATATGATTTTCTTCAGTGCGCGACAATTTTCAAAAAAATCATATATCCCAATCTAACCATTCGATCAAGCTTAAAATTTGAGAGAAGTTTTAAAGCATCCTGAAATACAATCTGGACGGTGAATATTGGATTTGAATTAATCTAGAGTCAAAAAATAATTTTTGGACCATTAATGCTTTGTGATTCCTTCTTGCTTCAATTCTCGATGCTTAAACTCTTCTTTTTCTCCATCTTTTGCCTACTACCAATAAAAAATTATGAGGAGTCATCCGAATGAAAGAAATATTCAATAAATAATCATGAATGACCTTAACAACACGAAATCATGCAAAAAATTCAAAACAATGCAATAAAACACGTAAAAACGACACCTTTCAGTATTCACCCCCCTCTACACACGCACCCGATCCCCAACATATATGTATCCCACAAATGATCAATAAGTGGATTCTGCGGTGCAATATGTGCATATTTATACTTCTCTTCCTTGTGTTGAGCAAAAAATTCTTGAAATCTTATGTTTTCGTCCACAACCATTTCAATGCTCGATTCGGGTGCTTCCACTTGGATTGCCACATCCAAGTTTTGTTCATTATCGATAAGCATATGGTGCATTATAATCAGTGGCGGACCTACATAGTCTCGAAATGGTGTGATCGACCCCTTGAAATTTTAAAAAAATTTAGTTATATATATAATATCTCTTTTAAATACAATTTTAATTGGTATGACCGCTCCATGAATTATTTTTTTTTAAAAAAATAGTACTATATATATGGTCTATTTATAATGTGTGACTTTTAAGTTTTAACTAAATATGGGTTAGTCTTTGCTTGTATACTTCTCAATTATCTTCCTTGAATCTTTGGCCTAAAATATCATTTCAATTTTTAGACTATGCATATAGATGAAGAGTGAATAGAGAAGAAATCCAACTCTCCAAGGCGTGAATAGAGAACCCCCCATTGGTCGATCCAATTCTTGAGTGTTGCCTTGAATTCCCGATTCCAGTAAGTAATTTTCATATTTAAATTTATTAATCTCTCTTTTTGAAACATTTCTTGTTGGTTAATATTGTACATTTGGTTGCATGATTTCAACTTAAATTATTCATTTTTTTGACACCATCAGTCAAAATATTAATTAATAAAATATATAATTGTTTTTCTTGTTTGGTGGAGATAGTAGGCGGTGGTAAATACTGGTAATATTTTATTTAATTGTTTTATCTTGAAAACTTGGTTATTTGATGTTTAAATATATTTTAGATTTGAAGTGAATATAAAATAGAATTTATTTCTGATTGTAGATGGTTGATGTTTTGGTCAATCATTGATCATGATTTTAAAATAGTATGTTAAATTGTTAATGATAATTGATAAATAAGGTGAAATAAAAATGTTGAGGTATTTTAAGACGATGCGAGATGAACCTAGTTCAAATAGGGCATATCCCCCTCCACCTTTTCCTCCTCTTCCACCTCCGCCTACTCATGCAAAATCGAATGAGTATACTAGAGATCCTATGTTAAGAAAGAACATCCTAGAGTATAATGTGAATGAAACAGGTCTTGTTCGGTGTTATTATTTGCAAAATGGTCCATTTTAGCCTAAGAGTCATAAATTTCCTTGGCGTTCTTGTGCAAAGGAGAAACGAAGATTTCAAGCGATATGGTTCAGTTATCATCCTAATTGGCTAGAGTATAGCATTGCAAAAGATGCGGTCCTCTGTCTTTATTACTATTTATTCAAAGCTGATCATGGTGGTCAAAGTGGTGGTAACTCTTTTTTTACCGATGGATTCAAAAATTAGAGAAAGAAGAAAAATTTCAAGAACATGTTGGAAATCAGGGCAATATTCATAATAAGTGTATGATTGCAGCTTATGCCTTAATGAATCAAAAACAACATATTAAAACTTGTTGGTCAAGTGGTATAGCCGTGTAGCTGTCGATTATGTGTTCGTTTGACATCATCAATTGATTGCATAAGATTTCTTGTGCATCAAGGATTACCATTTCATGGTTATTATGAATCCACATACTCAATCATGGTAATTTTTTGAACTCTGAAGATTTCTTGCTGACCATAATGAGGATATCAATTGTCACACTAGAAAATGTTCCTAAAAATCTCAAACTAACATTACCTAAGATTCAACATGATATTATCCGATCCATTGCCTATTTAACCACAAATTATATTCTTGGAGATCTCGGTGATGAATTATTTACAATATTGGTTGATGAGGCTAGTGATGTATCTGTTAAAGAGAAAATGACAGTTGATTTATGATTTTTAGATGAAAGGGGATATATTGTTGAACGCTTTCTAGGCATTGTATATGTAAGAGGCACTACTACCTTATCACTTAAGACTTTTATTGATTATTTGTTGTGCCCAGTGTTCTAAATGGCCCTCAACCACCCCGACTAAGTCTAAGGCGGTTCGAGGCCATTCGGAGACGGAGGCGGGAAAGTAGGCGGCGGAGGCGGCCGAAGCGGTCAATGATTTTAAAATTCCAATCAAATATCAAAGACAAATAATTTTAAAAACCGGTCAAAGCCAATCAATTTTAAAAACCTTAGATATAGTAAAACAACTCTCACTCTCTTTTGTATTTACTTTTGGTTTCAAATGTCCTCCATCATGAGCCACCACCTGCCTCAAACCTCCTTCATCTGTCCTCCGTCGCTGCTGCCATCTGCCACCACCTTAATTATCTTGCTAGTTTGCATTTATATATTTATTTTCGCTTTGTCTAGATTGTATATATTGTATGAAGTTTCTTTAGGCATAAATATTATTTAATTACATATATTACACAAAAAGATTTGACTATTTGTAATTACATTGCATGATTATACATAATTGTCTATGAAAAATTGCTAAAAAAAATTCAACCGCCAAGGAGGTCAAGGCGGTAGGCAGTCACTGACCGCCCTGCCACCGCCTCCCCATTTACAACATTGGTTGTGCCAACATGTATTATCTATATCTAATTTGTGGGCGCAAGGATACAATGGAGCTAAAAAAATGAGAGGAGAATTTTATGGCTTAAAAAGATTAATTGTGATGGAGAACAAGTCTTCTTATTACGTTCATTTTTTTGCTCATCAACTACAATTTACATTTGTAGTTGATGTGGAAATCACATGAGAATTTATATTTTTCGATGTGATTGCACAGACGAGAAATATTGTTAGAGCGTCATGCAAGCGAAGATATATTGTAATGCCCCAAATTTATCTTAATTGAGTTTATTTAAGATTATCGGATAGTACAGAGTTCAAGAGCCGACTTGATTTTGATCAGGGTCTATTTTGCAAATTTTAAATTTTCAGGGACTAAAACACAAATATGGAGTTTGTTAGATATTTATAGCTCCTTTTGACTTCCTTCTCACTCCATCATCACCTTAATCATGCCATCCCCTCCATTTTTAACGCCTCCAACCATTTCAAGCTTTTAGATTTTAGTCCGAGCTCGATCCGTCCATTAGAATTTATTTCTGAAGGCAGATTAGCGATCACAGCAACGAGAGCTCCGTTATATAGTAAATTTTTCTTCGATCATCTAGAATTCTATTTTTGGATGTTGTTAGAATCGATTGAGTTTCGGTTATTTTGTTCTTGAACGAGTTCTTATCGTTTATTCTCAGTCGGTTTTGAATTAGAGCGTCGTTCGGAATTGTTATGATTTTTGGAAGCCTAATTCGAAAAAGTGGGTTTTTTGATTTGTTCGAATCAGATTGTTATTGTTGTTTTAGCATTGATTTGAGTTATTTGCAATGTTGTAGTGCTGTCTGTGTTTCCGGTTTGTTCAGTTTATAGCCGTTATGCCGCCGGTTTGAGTTTTTGGATTTCAAACCGTTTTGATTTGTAGAGCTTTGGAATTTGGGTTTTTCGTCGTTGTTGATCATCTTTTGTCTTCGTACGGATTCGTTTGGAGTTTGTCGAGCCAAGAGTTAACAGAATTCGATCATCGAAGAGTTGGACGAAGAACAGTAAAGAGATTACCTTGAGCAGTTGTTGTTGTTAGTTTGTATAGTTTTTGATATAACCTTTTATTGTAGCTTATCCAGAGTTGGAGCTATTCGTATCGAAAGGTACAAGCAGTCATCGTTTTAGCGGGATAGCACACTCGAGACAGTTGGTTTTTGATTTTTCCCTTAAATCACATATTTGCATCGATACTTGTTCTAGAATGTGGGACTTGTATTTTGTTGTTTGAGTTTTGTTATATGGCTTAATGCTTTATGTTTTTCTTACGCATTCATCTTGAGCCAAACCTTTGATTTCAGCGGGCAAAACTGCCCTTTATGTTTAGACGTTTTGGGGGCTATATTGCGAGTGGCCAGGGTTGTAGAAGATCACCTAGCGTCATCATACTCCTTATAGTCGCACCAAAGTCTAGGGGTATGAGATACGTGGCACCACCTCGATTGGGAGAGTCAGTGAGTTGTTATGTGGTCTCATCCTCGGGATCCCAAAAGCATAGCAGCACTCCCTTTTTTATCAAAGTTGATATCCCATTTTTAAAGACATGCATTTCATTCGTATTGAAATTGAATATGTTGTTGTCTTGAAAGCATGTTGTTGTTATTTTACTTGTTATTGCATGTTATTTTGCTTTTACTGGGAATATCATTCTCAATGGAGTTATCCGGTTGTTGCTTTGTTTTGTATGTGTACTTGGCAACAGGTGGGGCAGGATCGAGTCAGCGAAGACCTGGTTAGCATCAAGAGTGAGAGATAGAAGTGGGACTCGGTTTAGAAGTCGAATCAGCATGTCAATCTAGATTATGATTTGAAGCATATTAGAACTCGAACTTGTTGATGTTTGTAGTTTCTATTATTCGAATATTGTGGATTGAATGTTGTCATTGCATGTATTATGAATCTTGTTATGTTTGGATTGGATTGCAGTTTTTAGCAGACCAAGCGCACCCACTCTTTGAGTAAAACAGCAAGGCTGCTGTTTTGGCCACGCCCAAGTGGTAGTTTTCTAGCGCCCACGCGTGGCACCCTTTTAAAAAAGTTTTTTATTTGCTTTTAATCTTGGATCTTGTATGCTTAATTGTTGTTTAATCCGGATTAGTTGTTTAGAACCGAGGTCTCACATTAAGTGGTATCAAAGAGATAAGTTCTTGGTTGAACTAGAGTGATCGGGGTAGATCGAGTCCGCGTGTATTGGCTCCTCGCATGTGTTTTAGTTATTTTATTGATTATGTGATTTGACCGGCTAAATCGGTGTGATATAAATTTACTGGCAAGCATACCAGGTCAAGTAATAGTAAAATGGACAGCGAGTCCAAGTATCGATCCCACAGGGACTGCAGTCAATTCTCAAGAATTAATTATTTAGTTTAATCTAGACAAAATCATAAAAATATTTGATTCAAATAAAATAAGAATTTAAAATAAAAACTTCTAAAGAAATAAGAATTAAAATAACTGAAGATAAAAATAATTAAAACGTGACAACCAAGCCACACATAGGTACCAAACAAATCATGTAACATGTAGTTGATTCAGGACTCAGATTTAATCTTAGATCACGGGAATTCTCCTATCTTGTTCAAAGGTCTATTTCTAGAACAATAAAACCTTTTCAAATATTGACGGATTAATCTTTCGTAATTTTAATCAAATTTGAATGCATTAAATATTTATGAAAATTAATTTTACACCCAAACCGCACATTGAAACCGAATTCTATTTCTAGTCAGTTTTACAATATGATGATTATCAAAGTGATCAAAATCAATACCTCCTTTGTTGACTTGGAATAAATTAACATGCAAGCAAAAAGTTGATCAGACTATTCACAAGAAAAATATAAATCTGACAATAAATAAAATAAAATCAACTCTGAAAAATCTCAAACAAACATCCAAGTTTTTTACATAAATTTGTTCGGCTCAATCACGCCGTCTTGGTTGAAAACAAACTACTAAATAATTAAAAACAATAATTCAAAAATAAAAATAAAAAGAAGAAGAAGAAGAAGAAAAAGAAAAAGAGAAATCTTCTCTCCCAAGCCTGTAGCCGCCTCCCTCTGTGTTGTCTGCGTTCTGGAGCTTCCGAACCCCCAAAAATATGATATATCTTCTATCTATATGGTCTGGAACCCATACCAATTAATTTCCTTCCAAAACAAGGACTTTTCGGAACAAATCTGATGCCGATTCGCGCGCGCGCAAAACAAAAAACAGAGTCTGGATAAGCAACTCGCGCGCGCGCAACACAAAATTTCTGCTGCGAGCGACGATTTTGAAAAATTCATATCTCGAGATCTAGCTGTCAGATCGAGCTGAAATTTGGACAGCATCTTTAAAACATCTTGAACTTTATTCTGAAATTTGGAGATCAGATTAGGATCTTTCTAAAAGTAAATTTGATTTTTTGAACAAAGCTGCTCCGTAATTCACTCTTCAACAATTCATTTTTCTACAAAATTAACCCGTGGAGTGAAATACACAAGCATGCACTAAAACACATAAAAACAATATGAATGCACACAAAATAGACATAACCCTATCACGAAATAATGCACACAAAATGCACTTATCAACACCCCCATACTTAAACCTTGCCCGCCCTCGAGCAAGACATGCAAAAACAATATGCACACAAAAACATAAGTAAGGACGATTTATGAGAGTGCACAGCCTCCGAGAAGTTCAATCACAAAAACAAAATCACCGACGTTCTCAACATTTCATAATATACCTTCGGTTTAACGTGAACGTGTGTGTGTGAACTGCATTCCAGTTTCATACAACTTAGACTGAATTCGTTTCAAAACTGCTTAGAAACCTATGAAAAATTAGTGCAAGTTTCAGTCTTCAAGTGCTAATTCCTTCCAACGACCTCTAGACTAAACCCACCTCCCTTGAGATAATGAATTACACACCTTCGGATTTTGCACCCTGTATTGCTTTAGCCCCAATAATTACCCGCTGGCATAGCTATAACTGTCT
Source organism: Henckelia pumila (assembly GCF_033568475.1). NCBI lineage: Eukaryota > Viridiplantae > Streptophyta > Magnoliopsida > Lamiales > Gesneriaceae > Henckelia > Henckelia pumila. The sequence goes on from NC_133120.1 coordinate 121,112,244, forward strand.
AGGATACAAAAAATCTTTCTTTTTTTTAATCCCCTCGTCTATAGCCCGGATGGAGCATCAACCCCATTTTACCCGCAAACTTAGCTATGGAGCAATGATTAGGATTTCAATCATTGTCCAAGCCCGGATGAAGAGGTAAATTTTTTTTTCTAGGTGCGCCCAAGTTCATAAGTGTAAACTAGAGCCTCATCAAAATTCATAGAACACAATCAAGATCCACAACCCACCTATTGCCGTGAAATGGTCAAACAGACAGAAACTTCATCAAATCTTTCGTTACACTCCACTGGTCTAACACAAGTGCTTATAAATATTCATGGTTCAACCTACAGTTTCTCATGTCCAGTCAAGAGCAAATTTTTTCAAAAATCCACTTTTTTTTTCAAATAAACTTCATCATCATAGGCTACCATGACTCATCCTACTCATGCAAGACAACACGAACAACAACAAAATGATATGCATGATTACGAACCAAACACAAAAACTAAACCAAATGAATGCAAACAGAATGAACACAAAACATAATAACTAAGCACTAACACAATAACCAATGCAATAAACTAGTCTACCCCCCCATACTTATCCAAAGCATTGCCCTCAATGCTTTAAGACAATGAACAGAATGTATACAAACACACAAATGCAAAGACACACAAAAACACAATGAAAACAACAATAACACTCCCCTGGTTTTCAATTCATCCTCTTACTTCTTGACGATATCCGTTGGGTAAGGTAGCATCAGTTTAGATATATTGGCAGGCTCGGAAAACTGGAATGGGAAAGAAGTAAAAAAATATATAAAAAAAACAAAAACCAAAAATAAAATAAAAAAGGTAAAGAACACTGGGTTGCCTCCCAGTCAGCGCTAAATTTATAGTCTAATGCATGACTATGCATTAGCAACCATCAAAGAGCGGCTGCCTCCCATAGTAAGAATCATACAACTCTACGTATGGGTCTTGATTTCATACGCCCTCAAGCTTGGCGTGATATATAAATGGGATGCTCGTCGGTCCAACAACACTCGACAAGAAAATTTTCTTTTGTAAGGAGACTCCGAATCTCGGCTGAAGCTCATAGAGAATGGAATATGTTGGAGGTGGCGTCAATGGCAAGAAAGAATCTTTTAACGGTGTACATGGAACGACCATTGACGAGGTAAAATCTGTAGTCTTGTATGTGACTTCCTCCTCCAATTTCACTGTTTGCTCATCATCTCAAGATGATTCCTCAATTGATAGTTCTTCTTGATCTGGCTCAATTTCGTCATTCTCTTGGAAGATTTCGGAAATAGGTTCTCTAAGAAGCGCAATCTATTCATCCAAAATACTCAAAGGTTTGATGCGGCTTCCGAAGAACTGATTTATCTCTGTCTGTTGTCGCACAATGTTCTCCAACTGAGCCACATGATCCTCAGAACGCCCTATACACTCTTCTTGATGCTCAGGTGGTTGGTTCGCAAAATTTTTAGATTTGATATCTGGAGGATATTGGTGACTCCAACCCTGCAGTGAAGGATCACAATGCCAATGGTATTCGAAATATGCCATATCATTTAACAAGTGCATCGCACTGTTTTCATCTCTGTTGAACAAGTGACTGCCAGTTGCAAAAGCTTCATTATCTACCCAACGTCTTGTAATCTCATCCAAACCACCATAAAAAATCTGAGTTAGGGTGTAGCTCAAAAACTGATGACATCGAAAATTGTTCGCCAATTCATTGAATCTCCCCCAAACAACATAGAATGGCTCTAAGTATTGTTGACCAAATCTTATGAACACCTGTCGATAATCCATCTCCAAGTACCTCACAAGAAAAAGAAAAAATCAAAATTAAAATTAAAATTAAAAATAACGAAAAGAACGAAAATATAGAAGGGAAAAAAATGTCTAGTCTCAAGCAAATAATCTATCTTAATATTAACTAAACAGTCCCCGGCAACGGCGCCAAAAACTTGACCGGCTAAATCGGTGTGATATAAATCTACTGGCAAGCATACCAGGTAAAGTAATAGTAAAGTGGACAGAGAGTCCAAGTATCGATATCACAGGGACTGCAGTCAATTCTCAAGAATTAAGTATTTAGCTTAATCTAGACAAAATCATTAATTTGATTTAAATAAAATAAGAATTTAAAATAAAAACTTCTAAAAAAATAAGAATTAAAATAACTGAAGATAAAAATAATTAAAATGAGACAACCAAGAGACACGTAGGTACCAAAAAAATCATGTAACATGTAGTTGATTCAGGACTCAGATTTAATCTTAGATCACGGGAATTCTTCTATCTTGTTCAAAGGTCTATTTTTAGAACAATCAAACCTATTCAAATATTAACGGATTAATCTTTTGTAATTCTAATCAAATTTGAATGCATTAAATATTTATGAAAATTCAGTTTACACCCAAACCGCACACTGAAACCGAATTCTATTTCTAGTCGGTTTTACAATATGATGATTATCAAAGTGATCAACATCAATACCTCCTCTGTCGACTTGGAATCAATTAACATGCAAGAAAAAAGTTGATCAGACTATTCAAAAGACAAATATAAATCTGACAATCAATAAAATAAAATCAACTCTGAAAAATCCCAAACAAACATCCAAGTTTTCTACATAAATTTGTTCGGCCCAATCACACCGTCTTGGTTGAAAATAAACTACTCAATAATTAAAAACAATAATTCAAAAATAAAAATAAAAAGAAGAAAAAAAAAAAGAGAAATCTTCTCTCCCAAGCCTGTAGCCGCCTCCCTCTGTGTTGTCTGCGTTCTGGAACTTCCGAACCCCCAAAAATATGATATATCTTCTATTTATATGGTTCGGAACCCATACCAATTAATTTTCTTCCAAAACAAGGAATTTTCGGAACAAATCTGACACCGGAACATGCGCGCACGCGCCTGGAAAAGCCTCGCACGCGCGCAGAACAAAAAAACAGAGTCTGGATCAGCAACTCGCGCGCGCGCGAGCTAAATTCTCGCGCGCGCGCAACACAAAATTTCTGCTACAAGCTACGATTTTGAAAAATTCATATCTAAAGATCTAGCCGTCGGATCAAGCTGAAATTTGGACAGCATCTTTAAAGCATCATGAAATTAATTCTGAACGGTGGGTGATTGGATTTAGATATATCTAAAATTAAATTTTAATTTTTGAACAAATCTGCTCCGTAATTCACTCTTCAACAATTCATTTTCCTACAAAATTATCCCGAGGAGTGAAATACACAAGCATGCACTAAAACACATAAAAACAATATGAATGCACACAAAATAGACATAACCCTATCACAAAATAATGCACACAAAATGCACTTATCATGATTCCATTCGAGCATGCTTTATTATTTGAGAATTATCTGAATTACATGATTATGTGATTAAATTTATAAAGCATGATCTACTTGAGATATAATTATTTTTGTTGTCGACTGGTATCCGATTTTCTGAGAGGTTGAAAGGGCACCGATTTGCAGCAATTGAGAAATCTCGTGTCCTAACCTTTGATTATCAGATGGGTCCTCGTCGAGTTATTTACAAAAACCCACCGCCAGTTACTCCTCCATATGAGCAAGCTAGTACAGAAATTGATCAAATGGATGCCACAACAACGCCTATGGAAACCTTGCTGAAGAGGTTTCAGTCGTTTAACCCGCCTTTGTTGCTGGGTACAGAGAATCCTGTTGATTGTGAGAGCTGGTTGGACGATATTTATCAGTTGTCGATTCCCTTGATTACTCCGACGACTGCCGAACTTGGTTAGTCATTCATCAGCTTCGTGGTGTTTCTAAGAACTGGTGGATCACGACGAAGAGAGCCATGGAGAATCAAGGTTCAGTCATTAATTGGACTCTTTTCAAATCAGAGTTTTATAAGCGGTTTTTCCCTATTTCGTACCAAAAGGATAAGGGAGCCGAGTTTGCTAATCTGAGGAAAGGAAACTTGAACATCGAGGAATATGTAGCCAAGTTTGACAGTTTGTTGAGATTTGCACCGCACATTGCCGACAATGAAGAAGCAATATTCGATCAGTTCATCAACGTCTTGAACCCCGACATCTTCATGTTGGTAAACACTACTAGGCCCGATAACTTTGGTGATGCCATGAGTCATGCAATGGGAGCTGAAGCAGGTTTGTGGAGACAGAGAGGAAATCAGATGGTACCTCAGCAGTAGAGACAGTCTCAGAACCTACCGTCTCAGTATAAGAATCAGCCATCACAGTATCAGAACCAATCACAGAGGTATGAAGGAGGAAGCAGTGGGGGTAACAGAAAGAATCACTTTAGAGTAAAAGGGAAACAGTTCAAGAAGCAGGGGAACAGTTCTTCTAGTTCCAGTGGTTCCAAGCAGTTTGGTTCAGGACAGATTTCTGGATCTTCATCTTTGTTCTGCAACAAGTGTGGGGATAGACACTCCCCGGATCAGTGCGTAGGAGTCTTTGGGAACTGCAATATCTGTCAGCAGCAAGGACACTTTGCTATGGTGTGTCCTCAACGAGGTAAAGATCGAGCTCAGAGTGGGAGTTCTTCTAGACCTGCAGCCCAGCCTGAGAGGCAGACTTCTGCGGTTCACTTCTTCCATCCTCAGTAGCAAAACAGACAGGTAGGTAACCCGAGTGCGAATCAGCCTCCAAGACAGCAGACACGAGTCTTTTCTTTGACTGAGGATCAGGCTCAGGCAGCACCTGACGATGTTATAGCAGGTAACTGTTCAATTTTTGGTTATTCTGCTCATGTATTGATACATGTGCTTCTCATTCCTTTATCTCTGAAAAATTTGTGTCGATGCATGCTTTGCCTACTGAGCTTTTGCCTACTGTAGTAGTTGTTACTTCACCCTTGGGTGGAGGAATTGTTTTTGTCAGATTAGTCAGAAACTATGAACTTCGTTTCGAGGAAAATTTATTAGAATTCGACTGTATTGTACTTGGGCTGTCAGATTTTGACTGTATTGTTGGTATAGATGCTTTAACCAAGTGCAAGGCAACCGTTGATTGTTTTTAGAAGGTTTTCAGATTCAGACATGAAATGGCAGACGAGTGGAAATTCTTAGGTAAGGGTTCTCAATCTAGAATTCCTTTGATTTCTGTGTTATCGATGACTCGTTTGTTACAGAGAGGTGCAGAGGGATTTTTGGTTTATGAAGTTGATGTAATGAAATCTAGCCCTGAATTGGTTGATATACCAGTGGTTAGAGAATTTGCTGATGTTTTTCCAGAAGAGATTCCTGGATTGCCGCCTATTCGAGAGATTGAATTCAGCATTGATTTGTTGTCAGGTACTTAACCTATTTCCAAAGCTCCGTATCATATGACACCGGTTGAATTGAGAGAATTGAAAGAACAGCTTGAGGATTTGATTGCCAAGGGATACATCAGACCTAGTGTATCGCCTTGGGGTGCTCCTGTTCTCTTTGTTCGAAAGAATGATGGTTCTATGCGGCTATGTATTGATTACCGTTAATTGAATCAAGCAACAGTAAAGAACAGATATCCTTTACCTAGAATAGATGACCTTTTTGATCAAATGCAGGGTTCTTATGTCTATTTGAAGATTGATCTGAGGTTGGGTTATCATCAGCTGAGAGTGCGTGAGGAAGATGTTCCTAAGACCGCATTCAGAACGAGGTATGATTGATAAGTGCAATTTATGCACTTAATTTGTATATGATTTGGCTTGACTTTTGTGATGTATCGAGTGGATATTATGTGTATTAGTTGTTGTTTTTGTGAGTTTCAAGGATTGACGCAAAATTAACAAGAAGAAGCGGTAGGATGCATTATGGAGTATCAACTTCAGAAAATTACTGGGAATTATTGAGGCATCAAAATCAAATCTTGCCGTTCATAATAAATTTAAGGATGTTTTGAAGCTGTTGTCAAAATTTTTGCTCAATCTGACGGTTAGATTGTGATATATGATTTTTTGAAAATTGTCGCGCGATGCAAATTTTCATACCCGAGAGGCATGCGCGGGCGCGCCGGTTGAGAAATTTTGAGCATACAGGAGACAGAATCACATGCGTGGGCGCCCCTCTCTTCAGGCGCGGGCGCGCCATTGCAAAAGTCAGTTTTTTTTGGTTTTTTGGGAAGGAAACCTTTGGACTTTTGTGGGCTTTTATTTATTGGATTAAAAGCACATATAAAAGGGATTATTTTGCACATAATTGAGGGAGAAGCCGCCGCATAGAGAGAAACACATCAAGGATCGATCGAGAGAAGATTTTGGAGACTTTGGAAGAGAAAATTCTGCACAAGTTGGAAGAACATCAAAGAACAAAGACGAAGATAGATCGTCCAGACACGGAAGATCGAATATTTTGATTCGTTTTCTTTCTCTTGAATTTATATTATTGATTTGATGTCTAGTTTCATGAATATGATTTTGTTTCAACTATTTTTGATTATGAACTAAATTTTTAGAGTCTAGAGGGACGATGGAACCTGGTCAAGAAATGTTTATGAATTTTTGATTTTATTTAATTGAGTTCTTTTAAATTAATTGTGATTCTAGTTTTGAAAGTCTTTTCAATTTACTAGACATAAATTGATTTTTCATATTTATTTAGAATCCGGCACTCGGAAGAGGAGATTTAGAATATGATCGATAGAATTCAGACTATTAATTTTTTATATGTCTCAGGAGAGCTTATAACTTTAATAGTGTGACGCCTAAAATCCAATCTACTAAATCATATACATTAAATTAAATAAATATTAGGATTATTATTTTTAAGTTTAATTGATTAAATTCTTTATATGAATTATGTGTTAATAAAATATTTTTATTATTTATTCACATAATTTTTATTGTACTAACTATTTAATTAATGTTTTCAATTGTTTAAGTTTATTTATCAAAATGATTCTTATTGTGCAACTTAATTTTTTTTTTATATTTTAAAGGTTTAAGCTTGCATATTTAAATGATTTTAATTGTTTAATTTATTCTTTTAAATAATTTCAACTGTTTAATTTATTTGTTTAAATATTTTCGAGTGTCCAATTTATTTATTTTAAATATTCTATGTTTAGCGGTTAGTTATTTTAAATGTCTAGCTTGTTTATTTAAATGCTTATAAATGTCCAAATCATTTTAAAGATTTTTATTTCCGCTCGTGTATTTACTTAAATTGCTTTTAAATGTTAGTCTAGTTTGTTTAAATTATTTTAATTGCTCTGTTTATTGTTTAAATATTTTATTTATCGCTGCGACATCAAAATATTTAAAGTCTTGATTTTTAATTCCTAAGTTTCTAAGTTTGGTCTAGCATTTCTTAAAAGTGTGTAGCACTTTTTCCTAATATGCATACACTCACATTTCTTATAGACACACCTATACTTACACACACCTACACACTCAAATTAAGATTTAACCCTAGCCCCAAATTCTCACACCCAAAACACACACCCATACACGATTTCTTCTCTCACGCCTTGCAACAACAGCCGCCGACTCATTCCTTAATCTCCATATCTCACGCAGCCGGAAGACACTCTTCTTTATTCTTTTCGGCGAAGCACATCCTAGGCGAGCTGGTCGAATTCGTTTCATCCTACATTGAGTTCAATTTTCAGCTTCATTTCTAGCTCTTCAAATCGGCCGCAGCTCAAGTTCTAGTCTCTCTTCGAATTTTCTTAGCTTGGCAAGATATGGGTTTCTTTTCTCACCAACGTAGATTTATTATGTCGTGTGTTTGGTTTATGTTTGCATTTCACTGTTTTTCAAAAAATATAGCAAAGTGCCCTGTTCGATTTTCCCCAACCCCATTTCCAATAGACACACCTATACTTACACACACCTACACACTCAAATTAAGATTTAACCCTAGCCCCAAATTCTCACACCCAAAACAAACACCCATACACGATTTCTTCTCTCACGCCTTGCAACAACAGCCGCTGACTCATTCCTTCTTCTCCATGGCTCACGCAGCCGTAAGCCACCCTTCTTTCTTATTTTCGGCGAAGCACCACCTAGGAGAACTGGTCGAATCCCTTTCATCCTGCATTGAGCTCGGTTTTCAGCTCCATTTACAGCTCTTCAAATCGGCCGCAGCTCAAGTTATAGTCTCTTTTCAACTTTTCTTAGCTAGGCAAGATATGTGTTCCTTTTCTCACCAACGTATATTTATTATGTCGTGTGTTTTGTTTATGTTTGCATTTCACTATTTTTCAAAAAATATAGCAAAGTGCCCTGTTCGATTTTCCCCAACCCCATTTTTTCTGTCATGAGTTATATTCATTCATGCTTGGGAAAATGTGACATTTTAATTTCTTGATGAAAATTGGAATGGTTATGAGTTTGAAATGGAGATGGCATTGATGCCCGGTTATTTCGAAAATTTTCAGAAAAGTCTTTAGTGCCCTGTTTCAAAATTTCTCTTCAGATTTTTGCTACATTCATGTTTGAGGACTTATGATATTATGATTACTTGTTGAGGATTGAATGAATTTGATATTTGAAGTGGTGTTTTTCATTGAAGCCAACTCTTCGAAAATTTCAGAAATGGAGCTTGTGTAATTCGAAACTTTTCCCTATTTTTGCATCATGTTTGGATGGTGATAGAGATTACCATGGGTGAGAATGTAGCTCACATGGTAGTGCATAGGATGCCTTGATGATAGATTTCGAGTCGGAGTTGAGAAACACTTCGGTTTTGATAGGTGCTGGGATCGGTTTTGGGGCATGGTTAAGGGCTGCCATATTGATTTAAGTTGAGCTGGTTGTGGTGAGTTTATAGGTGCTTAAGATGAGCCTAGGTGTTGGTCTTGATCCTAGTCTAATGGCTTGGGACTTGGGAGTTCCATGGCTAAGTTTTTGAATGAGTTCAAGAAGTAGACTTGAGCAGAATTTTGTAAGGTGTTGGGCTGTCCGGAAACTTATGGTAAAGGCTGGGTAAATTTCATGATTTGGTTAAGGGCTCGGGTCTAGAATTGGGTTAGAATGTTAGGAATATGTCAGTGAAAGCGGGAATCAATTCGGTTAGGTCTTGGTCGAGTTCTAGATTTTCAATTGACTAAGTGCAGAATTTTTTAAGCCAAAGGGCTGCTGCCCGGAATATTGATTTTTATAAAATGATTGCTTAGGAATAACATTAAGGGTATGATTTTCATACTCAGTTCTATGTGTCATGGAGTCATGGCTTCAAGCGAAATCCTTTTTGAATAAGAATCAAGCAAGTTACAAATTTTACGGGCAAACCACTCGATTTGTCTTAAGCGCAAATTTAAGGTTTAGACTTACATCATTGGTTTGTTCCCTAAATCACCATCCCGGTCGTCCATTTGTGAGTCATTCATTTGCATGATTATCGATCAAATATTTATATGTACGTCATATTTACATATGCATGCTAAGTCCATATTCAAGTATGAAAGAAAATATTTTATGGACGAAGTAAGATGGTTGTGACTATAGAAATTTATGGGTTTGGATGAGTTGGGAGAAATCCTGATTTCCCTTACCAAGTATGGGTTTGGACGAGTAGGGAAAATCCTGGCCTCCCTTACCAAGTATGTGCAAGACGAGTTGGGGGTTATCATAACTTTTTTGCGGCATAGTGCACTCCAGCCATGATCATGATCGAAACTACAGAGTCACAATTCAAGAATCTATGTTCACTATTTATATGACTATGTTTCAGAACAGATTATGCAGTTACATTGATTATATTTGACTTATCCATGCATATGTTATATTTATGTTCTCTCATTTTAGAAGTCTATTTTGTTTAAAGTAAGGGCACAAAACAAAAGTATTTTTAGTATCAGCTATTTTTAATCTGTGTGTGCATGTATTTATGTAGTACTCAATATTCCCCCATATTCTTGTTGGGCCTCTAGGCTCACTACATCTACTTGGTGCAGGTATTAGTTATCTTTGAGATCGAGGGGCAATACTATCGAGTGGATTGCGATGCGGGCACGACACATCCCTCTGACCTATGCTAGTCTTCCGCAGAAGTTTATTTTAAACACTTTAAAGCCTTTTATTTTGTTGTTTGGATAGATGTTATTGTAAGGATTTATAGAACTATTTGTAGGCATGTCAATATGTAATTGCTTAATATTTTGATGTTCGAAACGTCGAATCTTTTTCTCTGGTTCTCGTTCCTTTCTTGGTTTAGTTTATTTAGTATTGTTGGTCGTGTTTTAGTTGCTGTCTGTGATAGGCGGGTTTGAATATAAATAGAGAGGTCATGCCGAAAATTTTTGAAAACCCGTATTTTTATTTAGTTAAATTTAAAGTAGAACTAGGGTCGTTTCAGTTGGTAACAGAGAATGGTTCTTGTTTGGGTTGTGTATATTGCCGGTTGCAAGAAACTCGAGAAGTCTCGCCTCAAAAGTCTGTAAGTTTTAATGAATTTTATATAGTAGTCGTAATTAATTTATTACTTTAAATGTTTTGATGTCACCTTTTTTTTAAAAAAAAATATTTTCAAAACTAGATGTTTAATTTGCTTAAGTGTGTAGTTTAGTGTTTATTTTTGTTTAAAACTTCTTTTATAATTTAAAGTGTATTATTTGACTGTTTATTTTTATAGCATGCGGTTCCATGTTAAACGGAGTTGGTGTACCAATATTCCTTCTAGTTTTGGGTAGTACATGGATGTTGTTTGAGTTATTAGGTAGTGTTAATAATTTTGATGAGATTGTAGGAGTTTTTCGGAAAATATTAAACTTGTGTATTAGGAGATATCAATTGTGTGTTACTATTGTAAGTTATTTTCTTATATTGGACTTTAGTCGGATTCAACTAAGTGCGTAGTTGTTTAGAAAAATTGGTAAGGCATGTGCTTTGGTCTGTTAAGTTAATGAATCAAAGCCGTGCGAATACTTGGGATATGTACACTGTTTATACTATTATGGATAGTTTGAGTTTTCTTTTTCTATTTGGGCAAATATGATTTTGGAATTAGTGAGTCGGTTTCTCTGAGCCTTTCAAGTATGTGAACTATTATTCCGATCGTTATTTCTTTTTCTTATTTTGTGCTTAAATCCGTTGCAACATATAATTTTGAGTTTCCAAAATTTCTTTGCACTTCCTTTGAGTATTTATAGATTCGTATGACATTAATTCGTGTTGAATTCTGTCACTTTGGCATTGGTTGAACTTTTTAGTAAAATGTTGTTAATGTTCCACACTTCTTGAAATTTTTCTTCGGGTTTAGAGCCACATGTTTATGTGAGTAAGAGTCACCTTGACTTTCTTTTTGGTGATCTTTTTATGTTGTGGCTGAGATCTGATTTTACTCAGAGACCGTTGTTTTCCTTGATTACTGACTTGTGTGGACTTCTCTCGACTGAAGTCACACTGATTGCTCTTGATTGTGCTTTAATTATTTGAGCATGATATCATTACCCATGGATAAATGATTTCGAGATTGGTATTTTGTTTCCTCATGTTTATTATTCATGGAGTCTCCATTATTATTCATTCATCCCTATAATTTAATTATGAGTGAGTTGTTTTCACTTATCTAGATTTTTATTTGCAACTCGTTTGTTTATAATGCTTGAATTATTTCATTTTATATTAAGCAGCATTACTTGTATGTCTATTTCCTTCCATGATCCATCACGATGAGAATTTGGATGTATTATAGTCTCAATTGTCATATCGATGTCTTGAATAGAGAATTGACTCGTAACCGTATAGTGAGTGTTTACACTGTTGGAATTTAGTATTAGTACTAGATAAAATCCTAATTTACCATTGTGTTCCGAGGAATAACGACTACTAATTTTATCAAGTTCTAGCGAGGAACTGATAGTTAGTGAATTGAATGGGTTGTTTCAATTTTAAATAGGATCGTTAAGAGTAAACAAATGATTTTGGTAAGCTGAGTGGCTAGTCAGTCGCAAGATAGGGAAATAGAGCTGTCCCTAGAATACTTTTGTGTACTTTAAATTTGCATTCTAAGATTTTGTGATTGTCGACCGATAAGTCTAATGCACCAGTTATGGGTATAGAATTATTAATAGAATATTCCGGTAGTTTCTGGATAAGTTGTATATCTAACCATTAGCGAAATACTAAGGTACTAGAGGAACACTAAGGAAGCTTTTACTATCTGGTTAAAAACTCTTCAAGGTGCCTAATTGGGTACTAAGTTCTTGAAATATGAATTCAGGTTGTACATATAATGATTTGGAAATTTTTGGATTTTCAAATTTGTTGTCGAGTTGAACTAGACATTTGAGATATGTCTTCATGCGATATGTAAGAATTGTTTGGGTACTTAGAGACCACCTAATCCAATAAGTGGATAATATCTCGTGGTATATTTTGACATGAAGTGTAAATATGAATTTCTTAGTCGTTGTATCTGGGATAGAACAGTGGATAAATCTATTGGGAAATTTTAATTATCCTTAGAAGCGTTGCGAGTCATAGTAACTAATAAGGGGTTTGAGCATAGTCCAAGAGCATTAAGCATAGCATTGCTAATAAGTGTCTAGACCTTTAGAATTCCAAAATGGATATTAAGTTGTTCTTGAAGATATCAATGTTTCGTAATATTAACGATTTGGGAACATAAGAGAATTAACTCGTTGTCGATCATTACGCGATTGTTGAGGAGATTGGTAATTCGTTTTATCGTTTGGGCATGCCGTAGAGATTTGTTGTGGAAGTATGGGTCAGATTCATATCTTATCTTGAGGCCTAACGAGGTAGAATAATATAGTCACTTAGATATCCTATTTAGAAAAATTTAGTGTTTAGTCGCTAAGTATTTTGGGAACTTGTGAATTTCTTAAGAGCTCGAGTTCTATATTGTATGAGTTAAGTTTAATTGGTAAATAGACGTTAAGCATAGTTTCGTTGTTAGAAAGTTTTTAAGTTATGAGTAATATCGACATAAATTCTTTAATGGGTATACAAGAACTTTAATGCTTGAAATTGCGATCTAGGATTTAATGTTATCAAACTAAGGAATATATCAAATATTTTAGGAGTTTAGGTGGCGAATTGAAAACTCTTACAGTTACATGGGAACAGTGATTAGAAAATTCTCTTAGGCTACAATCATACGGGGATAAATAGGAGTTTGCAAATTTATTTTGCAGTAAGAGTTAGTCAGGTCCTTGATGATATAGATATCAGTAAGCATCAGAGTGCGCAGCGAAAGCTGATTTGGACCAACTCAGGTAGGTGCTAAGTTGGAAAACTTAGTGTTGATCTGGTCCAAGGTAATCGAACATAGTTAGTAAGTCCTGAATTTCGAGGACGAAATTCCATTTAAGGAGGGGGGGGGGGGGGGGGAGGGAGGAATTGTGACGCCTAAAATCAAATCTACTAAATCATATGCATTAAATTAAATAAATATTAGGATTATTATTTTTAATTTTAATTGATTAAATTCTTTATGTGAATTATGTGTTAATAAAATATTTTTATTATTTATTCGAATAATTTTATTGTACTAACTATTTAATTAATGTTTTCAATTGTTTAAGTTTATTTATCAAAATGATTCTTATTGTGAAACTTAATTGTTTTAATATTAAAAGGTTTAAGCTTGCATATTTAAATGATTTTAATTGTTTAGTTTATTCTTTTAAATAATTTCAACTGTTTAGTTTATTTGTTTAAATATTTTCGAGTGTCCAATTTATTTATTTTAAATAGTCTAAGTTTAGCGGTTAGTTATTTTAAATTATTTTAAATGTCTAGCTTGTTTATTTAAATGCTTTTAAATGTCCAAATAATTTTAAAGATTTTTATTTCCGCTCGTGTATTTATTAAAAATTTTTTTAAACGTTAGTCTAGTTTGTTTAAATTATTTTAATTGCTCTGTTTATTGTTTAAATATTTTATTTATCGCTGCGACATCAAAATATTTAAAGTGTTGATTTTTAATTCCTAAGTTTCTAAGTTTGGTCTAGCATTTCTTAAAAGTGTGTAGAATTTTTTCCTAATATGCATACACTCACATTTCCTATAGACACACCTATACTTACACACACCTACACACTCAAATTAAGATTTAACCCTAGCCCCAAATTCTCACACCCAAAACACACACCCATACACGATTTCTTCTCTCACGCCTTCCAACAACAGCCGCCGACTCATTCCTTAATCTCCATATCTCACGCAGCCGGAAGACACTCTTCTTTCTTCTTTTCGGCGAAGCACATCCTAGGCAAGCTGGTCGAAGTCGTTTCATCCTCCACTGAGCTCGATTTTCAGCTTCATTTCTAGCTCTTCAAATCGGCCGCAGCTCAAGTTCTAGTCTCTCTTCGACTTTTCTTAGCTTGGAAAGATATGGGTTTCTTTTCTCACCAACGTAGATTTATTATGTCGTGTGTTTGGTTTATGTTTGCATTTCACTGTTTTTCAAAAAATATAGCAAAGTGCCCTGTTCGATTTTCCTCACCCCCATTTTTTCTGTCCTGAGTTATATTCATTCATGCTTGGGAAAATGTGACATTTTAATTTCTTGATGAAAATTGGAATGGTTATGAGTTTGAAATGGAGATGGCATTGATGCCCGGTTATTTTGAAAATCTTCAGAAAAGTCTTTAGTGCCGTGTTTCGAAATTTCTGTTCAGATTTTTGCTACATTCATGTTTGAGGACTTATGATATTATGATTACTTGTTGAGGATTGAATGAATTTGAAATTTGAAGTGGTGTTTTTCATTGAAGCCAACTCTTCGAAAATTTCAGAAATGGAGCTTCTGTAATTCGAAACTTTTCCCTATTTTTTCATGATGTTTGGATGGTGATAGGGGCTACCATGGGTGAAAATGTTTCTCACATGGTAGTGCATATATTCCTTGATGATAGATTTTGAGTCGGAGTTGAGAAACACTTCGGTTTTGATAGGTGTTGGGATCGATTTTGGGGCATGGTTAAGGGTTGCCATATTGAGTTAATTTGAGCTGGTTGTGGTGAGTTTATAGGAGCTTAAGATGAGCCTAGGTGTTGGTCTTCATCCTAGTCTAGTGGTTTGGGACTTGGGAGTTCCATGGCTAAGTTTTTGATTGAGTTCAAGAAGTAGACTTGAGCAGAATTTTGTAAGGTGTTGGGCTGTCCTGAAACTTATGGTAAAGGCTAGGTAAATTTCATGATTTGGTTAAGGGCTAGGGTCTGGAATTGGGTTAGAACGTTAGGAATATGTCGGTGAAAGCGGGAATCAATTCGGTTAGTTCTTGGTCGAGTTCTAGATTATTAATTGACTAGGTGCAGAATTTTTGAAGCCAAAGGGCTGCTGCCCGGAATATTGATTTTTATAAAATGATTGCTTAGGAATAACATTAAGAGTATGATTTTCCTACTTATTTCTAAGTGTCATGGAGTTATGGTTTCAAGCGAAATCCTTTTTGAATAAGAATCAAGCAAGTTACAAATTTTACGGGCAAACCACTCGATTTGTATTAAGCGCAAATTTATGGTTTAGACTTCCATCAATGGTTTGGTCCCTAAATCACCATCCCGGTCGTCCATGTGTGAGTCATTTGCATGATTATCGATCAAATATTTATATGTACGCCATATTTACATATGCATGCTAAGTCCATATTCAAGTATGAAAGAAAATATTTTATTAACGAAGTGAGATGGTTGTGACTATAGAAATTTATGGGTTTGGACGAGTTGGGAGAAATCCTGATTTTCCTTACCAAGTATGGGTTTGGACGAGTAGGGAAAATCCTGGCTTCCCTTACCAAGTATGTGCAAGACGAGTTGGGGGTTATCCTGACTTCGTTGTGGCATAGTGCACTCCAGCCATGATCATGATAGAAACTACAGAGTCACAATTCAAGGACCTATGTTCACTATTTATATGACTATGTTTCAGAACAGATTATGCAGTTACATTGATTATATTTGACTTAGCCATGCATATGTTATATTCATGTTCTCTCATTTTATAAGTCTATTTTGTTTAAAG
This sequence comes from Henckelia pumila, assembly GCF_033568475.1. NCBI lineage: Eukaryota > Viridiplantae > Streptophyta > Magnoliopsida > Lamiales > Gesneriaceae > Henckelia > Henckelia pumila. The sequence goes on from NC_133120.1 coordinate 121,128,169, forward strand.
TAAGGGCACAAAACAAAAGTATTTTTAGTATCAGCTATTTTTAATCTGTCTGTGTATGTATTTATGTAGTACTCGTTATTCCCCCATATTTTTGTTGGGCATCTAAGCTCACTACATCTACTTGGTGCAGGTATTAGTTATCTTTGAGATCGAGGGGCAAGACTATCGAGTGTACTGCGATGCGGGCACGACACATCCCTCCAACCTATGCTAGTCTTCCGCAGAAGTTTATGTTAAACACTTTAAAGCCTTTTATTTTGTTGTTTGGATAGATGTTATTGCAAGGATTTATAGAACTATTTGTAGGCATGTCAATATGTAATTGCTTAATCTTTTGATGTTCGAAATGTCGAATCTTTTTCTCTGGTTCTCGTTCCTTTCTCGGCTTAGTTTATTTAGTATTGTTGGTCGTATTTTTAGTTGTTGTCTGTTACAGGCGGGTTTGAATATAAATAGAGAGGTCATGCCGAAAATTTTTGAAAACCCGTATTTTTATTTAGTTAAATTTAAAGTATCACTAGGGTCATTTCAAATAGAGCCTAGAAAGAACATTGTCTTACACATATCATTACAAGTAGATTCTTAATAGGGATATTGGAATTGATCTTTAATTGATACACTCTATTTGATACTCGGGAGAGGGAAATAGTATAATCTATGTGTTCTTGGTTATTAATTGAAATGAACTCATGAAAATAGGTTAATTAGGAAGGAATATTGTCGAGACCAGGTGAAATCAAAATCTCTAGAATATTTCTCTTTGCTTGATAATCTCTTAAGGATTGTGTGTGCGCGCACTTTACAAACTTCATTATTTATTTAATTTGTCAGCAAATCTTTAAAGTTTAATTTTCTAAATAAAATTAAGACTATTTTAATTACAAGTATTGAATATTTTTAATTTACTCCTTGTGGGAACGATACTTGATTCATCACTTTATTAAAACTTGACACTCGTATGCTTGCGAGTATTTTTCACAACAATTGTCATTTTGATTGTATAGTCATGCCGTTCGGTTTGATTAATGCTCCAGCGGTTTTTATGGGTTTGATGAACCATATCTTTCAATGCTATTTGGATGAGTTTGTTATTATCTTCATCGATGATATTCTTATCTATTCGAAGAACCGTACTGACCATGCAGAGCCTTTGAGGATTATCTTGCAGATTTTGCGGGTTGAGCAGTTGTTTGCCAAGCTGTCTAAGTATGAGTTATGGTTGGATCGAGTTGTGTTTCTCGGTCACATCATTTTTGGAGATGGGATTTCTGTCGATCCCAACAAGATCAAAGCGGTCATGAATTGGCCTAGACCAACATTAGTGCCTGAGATCCGAAGCTTTATGGGTCTAGCTGGTTATTTTCGCCGATTCATCGAGGGATTCTCTTCTATTGCCAAGCCAATTATCCAGCTGACTCAGAAAAATGCACCTTTTATCTGGACTTCAGATTGTGAGGCTAGCTTTGTTGATCTGAAAAGGAGACTGACCAGTGCTCCGATTCTATCTATTCCATCAGGTATTGGAGGTTTTACCGTGTATTGCGATGCTTATAACCAAGGATTGGGATGAGTTCTTATGCAGCATAATCATGTGGTATCTTATGCATCGAGGCAGCTGAAGCCGCACGAGACTCGTTATCCGGTTCATGATCTTGAACTCGCTGCGATTGTATTTTCTTTGAAGATCTGGCGTTACTATCTGTATGGTGAGTCTTTCGAGATCTTTTCTGATCATAAGAGCCTTAAGTATTTGTTTTCACAGGCAAAGCTGAATATGAGGCAGAGAAGATGGTTAGATCTGTTGAAGGATTTCGATTGTGAAATCAAGTATTACCCGGGAAAGTCGAATGCAGTTGCACTTTGTTCTTTATCTCTTTCTACTATCAGTGTTTCTCATTTGATCAATGATTGTTGCACTTCTGGTTTGGAGTTTGAAACAGATAGGAAGACTATCAGAGTATTTGCTATTCAAGCCCAACCAGAGTTATTTATTCTGATCAAGGAAGCACAAAAGTCTGATCCGAGCACTCAGGTTTCAGTAGAGAAAGTCAGATCTGGGCATCAGTCTGAGTTCCAGGTTAGAGATGATGTTTTGTTTATGAATAACCGTATTGTTGTGCCTGATATTTCAGAGTTGAGGTAGCGTATTCTCCGAGAGGCTCATTGCAGTCGGTTCAGTGTTCATCCTGAAGGCCGTAAGATGTACAACGATCTGAATAATCAGTTTTGGTGGAAGAAGATGAAGAGCGATGTAGCGAGGTTTGTATCCCGATGTTTGAATTGTCAGCAAGTGAAAGCAGAAAGGAAGCGACCGGGTGGTCTGTTGCACAGCCTATCTGTTCTTGAATGGAAATGAGATCACATTTCGATGGATTTCATCACGAAGCTACCGTGATCTGTTCGAGGATGCGATGCTATTTGGGTAGTGATCGATAGATTGACGAAGTCTTCTTGCTTTATTTCGTAGAGGATGACATATCGTCACGATCAGATGGCTGATTTATATGTTAGCAACGTTGTGAGATTGCATGGTGTGCCGAAATCGATCGTTTCAGACCGAGATCCTAGATTCACTTCGCACTTTTGGCACAGTCTTCAAGAGGCACTTGGTACTCGATTGCATCTGGGTACATCTTATCATCCTCAGATCGACGGACAGTCAGAGCGGACTATCCAGACGTTAGAGGATATGCTTCAAGCAGTAGTGCTAGACTTTGGCACTAGTTGGCAGGATTCTTTGCCTCTTATCGAGTTTTCTTACAACAACAGTTACCAAGCGAGTATCGGTATGGCGCCTTTTGAGGCTTTATACGGTAAGAAGTGCCGATCTCCTTTGTTTTGGGACGATGTGTCTGAGTCACCTGATTTGGGACCGGATATGCTTCGAGATATGGCAGAGCAATTAAAGATCATTTAGACGAGAATGAAGTCAGTTCAGGATAGACAGGCAAAGTATGCGAATATCAGACGTAGATTTCTGAGTTTCGAGCAGGGAGACCGAGTTTTCTTAAAGATTTCTACTTTCAGAGGCACTGTTAGATTTGGAAAGAGAGGGAAGTTATCTCCGAGATTCATCGGACCGTACGAGATTCTCGAGAAGTTAGGAAATCTTTCCTATGGACTTGCACTTCCTCCATCTTTATCTGGTACTTACGACGTTTTTCACGTCTCTATGTTGCGGAAGTATCATCCAGATCCTTCTCATATTCTTCAGCCTGATGAAGCCGAGCTTGACGAGACTCTAAGCTACTTTGAGCGACAGATTCAGATCCTTGATCGGAAGGAGAAGCAGCTCAGAACAAAGTTGATTCCTTTGGTGAAAGTGTAGTGAAGCCGTCACGGAATCGAGTAAGCGACTTGGGAGACAGCAGATTAGCGCCTCCAACCATTTCAAGCTTTTAGATTTTAGTCCAAGCTCGATCCGTCCGTTAGAATTTATTTCTGATGGCAGATTAGCGATCACAGCAGCAAGAGCTCTGTTATATAGTAAGTTTTTCTTCGATCAGCTAGACTTTTATTTTTGGATGTTGTTAGAATCGATTGAGTTTCGGTTATGTTGTTCTTGAACAAGTTCTTATCGTTTATTCTCAGTCGGTTTTGAATTAGAGCGTCGTTCGAAATTGAAATGATTTTTGGAAGCCTAATTCAAAAAAATGGGTTTTGGGATTTGTTGGAATCAGACCGTTATTGTTGTTTTAGCATTGATTTAAGTTATTTGCAATGTTGTACTGCTGTATGTATTTTCGATTTGTTCAGTTTATAGCAATTATGCCGCCGGTTTGAGTTTTTGGATTTCAAACCGTTTTGAGTTGTAGAGCTTTGGCATTTGGGTTTTTCAACGTTGTTGATCATCTTTTGTCTCCGTACAAATTCGTTTGGATTTGTCGAGCCCAGAGTTAACAGAATTCGATCGTCGAAGAGTTGGACGAAGAACGGTAAAGAGATTACCTTGATAAGTTGTTGTTGTTTGGTTGTATAGTTTCTGATACAACCTTTTATTGTAGCTTATCCAGAGTAGGAGCTATTCGTATCGAAATGTACAAGCAGTCATCGTTTTAGCGGGATAGCACACTCGAGACAGTTGGTTTTTGAGTTTTCCCTTAAATCACATATTTGCATCGATACTTGTTCTAGAATGTGGGACTTGTATTTTGTTGTTTGAGTTTTGTTATATGGCTTAATTCTTTATGTTTTTCTTACGCATTCATCTTGAGCCAAAGCTTTGATTTCAGCGGGCAGAACTGCCCTTTTTGTTTAGACATTTTGGGGGCTATACTGCGAGTGGCCTGGGTTGTAGAAGTTCACCTAGCGTCAGCATACTCCTTATAGTCGCACCAAAGTCTAGGGGTATGAGATACGTGGCACCACCTCGATTGGAAGAGTCGGTGAGTTGTTACGTGGTCTCATCCTCGGGATCCCAAAAGCACAGCAGCACTCCCTTGTTTATCAGAGTTGATATCCCGTTTTTAAAGACATGCATTTCATTCGTATTGATATTGAATATGTTGTTGTCTTGAAAGCATGTTGTTGTTATTTTACTTGTTATTGCATGTTATGTTGCTTTTACTGGGAATATCATTATCACAGGAGTTATCCGGTTGTTGCTTTGTTTTGTATATGTACTTGCTAACAGGTCGGGCATGATCGAGTTAGCGAAGACCTGGTTAGCATCAAGAGTGAGATATAGAAGTGGGACTCGGTTTAGAAGTCGAATCAGCATGTCAATCTAGATTATGATTTGAAGCATGTTAGAACTCGAACTTGTTGATGTTTGTAGTTTCTATTATTCGAATCTTGTGGATTGAATGTTCTCGTTGCATGTATTATGAATCTTGTTATGTTTGGATTGGATATTGGGTTGAGTTTGTAAGTTGATTGTTGTTTTTTTTGTTCTGGTGCAGGGGGCGCCCGGTCTGCAGTTTATAGCAGACCGAGCGCACCCCCCCTTTGAGTAAAACAGCAAGGCTGTTGTTTTGGCCGTGACCGAGCGGTAGTTTTCTACCGCCCGCGCGCGGCACTTAATTAAAAAAAAATTTATTTGCTTTTAATCTTGGATCTTGTATGCTTAATTGTTGTTTAATCAGAGATTAGTTGTTTAGAACCGAGGTCTTACAAATATATTTTGTGAGAAACAATTTGACAAAAGTTATTGAAGGAATTTGCAATGATGATATCTTCACTGGACGAGGTAAGAATCAAGAGAAGAAACTGAAAAGAGTTGGCAGTATACGTTGGGGTTCACATTATTATAAATTGTTGAATATGATATTCTTATACCTTTCAGTTATTAATGTCCTTTTAATTGTTGAAGAGGAGGGAAAAGATCTCAATAAAAGGGCACAAGCAAATAATATGTTGGATTTGATGGAAAAATATGAATTCATATTTCATATGCATTTAAAGAAGAATATAATGACAGTCACACATTATTTGTCACAAGCTTTGCAAAGAAAGACCAAGACATCGTAAATGCAGTTATTCTTGTAAAATCAAGCAAACAACAATTTCAAACCATGAGAGATGAAGGTTGGGATTCATTATTGAATGAAGTGTCTTTATTCTGTGTTAAATATGAGGTAGTCACCCCACACATGTAAGACTTGTTCTTTTTTCATGGGAGATCACGACGAAATACTGAAGGAAGGACAAATCTTCACTGTTTTTGTGTTGAAACATTTTATGAAGTGATATATTTGCAACTTCAAGAGTTGAATATCGCTTTAACGAGGTGAACACAGAGTTGTTGTTATATATGGTTTGTCTTGATCCATAAAATTCATTATCTACTTATGAATAGGGAAAATTTCTTTAATTTTCTCTATCTGATTTCTCACTGATGGAGTTAATGCATCTTGAGCACCAACATGAGAACTTTATTTTTGACATGCGAAGAAACAATCGGTTCTCTGAGTTTGCAGGAATTAGTGAGCAATCGGTTATCCATTTATTGGATTAGATTGCCTCTAAGTACCTAATAATATTTACATATTGCCTGAAAACATATCTCAAATCTCTAGTTCAACTCGACAGCAGGTCTAAAAATCCAAGAATTCCCAAATTATTATATGGTTCAACTTGTATTCATATTTCAAGAACTTGGTATATAATTAGACACCTCGAAGAGTTTGAAACCCGATCGAAAATGCCTTCTCATTGTTCCTCCAGTACATTAGCATTTCACCGGTAAATAAATCTACAACTTATCCAGAAAACTTCCTAAATATTCAATTCATTCTTCTGTACCCATAGTTGGTGCATTATTCCTACTGGTTGACATTCACAAAATCCTTGAATGCAAATTTAAAGTGCCCAAAAGTGCTATAAGGACAACTCTATATCTCTACTCGCGACTGATCACCCAAATTATCGATTCTAAATGGGAAACATTCATTCCTGAATGTGCTCCAAGTCCTAATCAGGTTATTAACACAACCATTCAGCTTAACAAAGTCTCCTATTTACTCTTAACGATCCTGTTTACAATTGAAACAACCCATTCAATTAATTAATGGACTAGCAGTCTTTTTGCTAGAACTAGAATAATTAGTAGTAGTCATTCCTCAGATCACAACAATAACTTAGGATTTTATCTAGTACTAATACTAAATCCCAACAGTCTAAACACTTACCATGCGGTTACGAGCCAAATATCTACACAAGAAATCGAAATGATAGTTGAAACCATAATCCACCAAATCCTCATCATTATGGATCATGAAAGAGAACAAACATATAAGTAATGCTGCTTAATACAAAATGAAATAGTGCAAGCATTACAAACAAACAAGATGGAGATAAAAATCTAGATAAGTGAAAACAAGTCACTTATAATTCAATTCTAGGGGTGAGTGAAAAATAATGAAGGCTCCAAGAACAATGAATATGATCCAACAAGGTAACAAATCTCATGCCCAAACAATCAAAGCACAATAAAGGCAGTCAGTATGACTTCAATCGAGAAACGTCCACACAGGTCAATAATCAAAGAAACAACGGTTTCAAGACATATTTAGGCGTCAACCACACAATGAAAGTAGATCACCAATAAAATGCAAAGTGAAACTTACTCACATCAACATGTGGCTCTAGACCCGGAGAAAAATTTCAAGAATTGTGAAATACGAATAACGTTTTATTAAAAAGTTTAACCAATGCCAAAGTAGCAGAATCCGACGTTGATTGATATCATACGAATCCATAAATGCACAAAATAAGTGCAAAGAGACTTCGAATTCTCAAAAGTATATGTTGCAATGGATATGAGCACAAAAGAATGAAAAAGGAAATAGTGATCGGAATAATGGTTCATATAATCGAAAGGCTCATTCGTAACCGATTCACTATTGTCCAAAAACATATTTTTCCCCTTATCAAGAGTAAAGCTTAGGCTATTCATAATATAGTACAAAACATGTATCCCTAGTCTTCGCACAAGCTTCGATTCATAAACTTAAGTGACAAAACACATGCCTAGAAATTTCTAAATAAACTATTCACTTAGTTGTGTCTGACTAAAATTCATTATGAGAAAGTAACTTACAATGGTAACATCACAATTAATATCTCATAATTCACAAGTTAATATTATTCGACATACTCCTACTTCTCCTAAAAAATTGTGATCACTACCTAATAAATCAAAAACTTCCACGTACTGTCTAAAACTGGAAGGAATAGTGGTACACCAACATCGCTTAATATAAAGTCGCATGTTTTAAAAAAATAAACATTTAAATGGTACACTTTAAACTACTAAAAGAAAATTTTTAAACAAAATAAATACTGAACTACACACTAAATAAATTAAACATCTAATTTTGAAAATAATTTCAAAAAGGATGACATCAAAACATTTAAAATATTAATTCAAATATGACTAATATATAAAATTCTTTAAAACTTACAGACTTTGAGGAGAGATCTCTCGTGTTTCTTGAAACCGATAGTAGGCACAACCCAAACCAAGACCTTGCTCGGATACCAACTGAAACGACCTCTACCTCTACTATAATTAATAATTAAATAAAATACGTATTTTTAAAAAAAATTCGGCCTATCTGTTTATATTAAAACCCACCTGTCACAGACAGCAACCTAAAAATACAACCAACAACACAGATAGACAAGACCGAGAAAAATGAACGAGAATCTAAAGAAAGGGATACGACATTTCAAACACCCAAATATTTAACAATTTAATAATTTTATGCCAACAACAAATCTAAAGATTATTACATTTACATTTACTCAACGAACAAAATAACTACTTCTAAACATTTAAGTTTGAATAAACTCTGCGGAAGACTAGCATAGGTCGGAGGGATGTGTCGTGCCCGCATCCCAGTCCACTCGAGAATCATGCCCCTCGATCTCAACAAAGTCTAACATTCACCAAGCATAGTAGTAAGCCTAAAGACTCAACAATATTTAATATATAACGAAGGTTCAAAATACATGCATCATACTAAAAATAATACTAACACTACAAGAAATTTGGTAATAGACTACACCAGAAGGACTACGGTTTGTAATAAAACCGTAGTATTTTACAATTAAATACGATTTTTACAGAAACCGTAGTTAATGGACGTTTTTTAAAATATACGTCTACAGTTTTATAAAAATCGTTGTTGTTTGTGTTTTACAACATCGGTTTTTAAAAACCGTAGTCTATGAGAATTTTTTAAATAAATAGACTACGATTATTTTGTACCGTAGTCTATGAGCGTGTTTTTTTTATACATAGACTACAGTTATTTTTTACCGTAGTCTATGAGCGTTTTTTTAATAAATAGACTACGATTTTTCTGTACCATAGTCTATGAGCGTTTTTTTAAATAAATAGACTATGGTTATTTTGTACCGTAGTCTATGAACGTTTTTTTATAAATAGACTACGCCTTTTCACCATAGTAAAATTCGTGTATCTCTTCAAAAAAGAAAAACCCATCGTACACTATCTTTAGCCCACACCAGTACACTATCTTCAGTGCTGAATCCCTAATCTCATAAACACCAAATGCTCATCTTCTCTTTTCTCACCATGCCGTGAGTTAGAAATCTCATTTGTTATCTTCTCTCTTGTTATTTCACATTATTTTTCTCCCTAAATCGCTGTATGATTCTCCGATTGTTGCATCGTCCCTTTTAACGCTCGCTCCAGTTTTGGGCCCCACTACGTCTGTAACGCCCCAAAAATTAATTACCAAATTAATTGTCAATTAAAATAATTATTGAGTTGATAAAATAATTATTACTGTCAAATGAGTTATAGAGTGTATTAATAAAATGCACGTGTCAATTAGTCAATGAGTTTAAGTATTTATGGATATCTGGAATATTGATATTTTGAAATAATTATTGAGATATTGAAATAAAAATAATTATTTATGCCAGATAATTTAATTTAGAAGAATGTTTTACCGGTTTGATTCAATAATTAATTTGAGAAATTACGAGTCTAATAGACTGGTCAAAGTCAATAATTTCAGAAAACAGTGTTAATAGAAGTTGGGTGTGTGTATACAAAAATATCAGATTATGGACTAATTTATACCAGTTGGGTATCAAATAAATTAGTGCGGGTCAGGAAAATATCGAGTTGATATAAATAGCAAACACACACACTAAAACACCAAAAATAAAACATAGATCAAAGATTTTCTCCCGAATTTTCCCAAATTTTTGACATTATTGTAGCAATCCACAGATTTGACGTTGCCTGTCATTCACCGGAGCTCCGATCAGAAATTTGAATGGTCATTAGATAGCCAAGGTCTAGATGATTCTATTGGTACCAAGAAATTGAAGTTTGAACGGTTAGATCGTCGGAAAAATAAAGAAGAACAGACATGAACTATTCATCATCTTCTCCAGTGAGATTTTTGGGTTTTGACCTTGAATTTGTTGTTTTTAAAAGTAGTAGATGATGTTATGAGGTGTGTAGAACATTTCCTAAGATTATTGCATATTTTTTTGGTCGAAATCAGGCAAATCGGAGCAAGTTCATCTTGCCGGAATCGGTCTGAATTTTTCAGATCTCGGCTACCTCGGTGGTCCGATCTAGTCTTGGCTTAGTGCATTGGAATCGTCTCGTTGAACTCTACAAACCTGCAAAATTTCAGAAATTTTTGAGTAGTTTTGCATATCGCCGCCGTCTTCTTCGGCGAGCCATCGGGTACCGACATGATAACCATTTTTTATCGTCTCGACATGATAGATCCAAATATTCAAGTTTTGAGTCGAGATACAAAGCCGTGAAGCGGTGAGAACGCAATAAAGTTTGCAATTTATCGGTGAAAGTTTGACTAAGGTTGACTTTTGAGTATTATATGATTTTTTGCAGATCGGAAGCCGGTTGAGGATATTTAGAGGCTGAAATCAGCATTTTAGGAATTGATCTTTCCACAATTAGAAAGTTATAAGATTCTTGAGTCACGATCTACGAAATCGGTTAAGTTTTCGTGCATTAGAAACGCAAAGACACATTTTTAATCCCTTCTTGAACACCATTTAAGTCATATTACACTGATTTATGCATGAAAGATATGATGTTGCATAGGTATGTGGTTTTAGAATGAAAATCTTTATGTTAATGCAAATTTATCCACGCCTTTGGAGAACATAAGTGGTCCGTTAATATATATTTAATTATGCATGTGTGTATATATATATATATATATATATATATATATATTAGTATGGATTTAATGAAAATTAATCAAATATATATTTACGGGCAAACTTTCATGAAATAAAGAATAATGAATAATTTTTAAGTTTATGCATCATGCAAAGATTTTTAATGTAAAGTACGGTCAAGATTTTATTAAAATAAAACCATGAAGGAATTTTTATGTATGTGCATGATGATATATATATATATATATGTATGATGTTGGGCATGAAAAATATTTTAAGGAAGTTGAAGTGGGTGTCTGACAAATACGGGATTTGGGATGGGATACCTAGGCCCGGAGCCCTTTCCATAGAGTACATGACTATGAGTCGGGATACTAGGGCCCGATTGCCTTTCCATATGTTATGATGATGCGCCTATGGATTCGGAGTCAGCCTGGTGAAGTGACATAAGAGGTCGAGATCCCACCTCCACGTACATTGGTTCTTTGATTTATCAATCACTTTCACGGTCACACGACATGGATATAACCTTCAGAGTTTTTAAATTATGTTATGCCCTAAATATGATGCATGATGAATATGTATGTTGAGAATATGTATGATATGATATTATGTATAATGATCAAGCTCAAGATATGATTTACTGATTCGATGATATTTATAAATCAGTATGATGATAATGTTTATGTTGAGATACGATGATGATGATGTTTAAGATGCAGCATTATGTAATGTTTTTAAGATCATGCATGTACAAGTATATTCATGATATTTTGTATGATGTTTGCTTGCATGTGGTTTCATGTTGTTATCATTGGACAGAACATGGTGAGACTCTGGGCTCACTAGACTTAAATGGTGCAGGTGGACAAGAGTTGTTGTTGAGCATGTAGCCCCGATTGGTGGTGAGGACGTATGAGTTTCCAGGCAGCTAGCTCACCCGTGACCGATGCTCAGTTTATGTTAACAGTTATTTCCGCACATGTTTTAATATTTTCTCTTTCACAGTTTATTGATTTTAAAATATTTTGCATATGCATGAGTTTTGTGTATGTATGGATTTATGAGAGTATATTATTTTATTTTTTATGTTATGGATCTTGCATGCAAGGATTTTTTTAAAAAAGAATAATTATTAAAAAAAAAATCAGTAGTATGTTGGGTCGTTACAACGTCGGCCTCCGCGAATCCGATGCTTGCCACTCCTTGTATTGCTTTCAGTTGGGTTCTCCGTCAACCCGTAGCCATGACTCACGATGAAAACTGATATCTTTGCCTGGCCCGCTGTTGGTGGTTCACCGGCACGAATGAGAGGAGTCGTGTTCGTCGCACGAGATCTTCGCTTCATCTTGATTTCTGGGAATCATTCAGTTTCATGAAAAAAGGTACGGATTTGTTATTAATGAGAGGCACAGATTCAGGAGTTTGAATGATGGATTTTGTTGCAGCCCTAGAATCAATCTTTTTACAACTCGATTTCCATGATTTCTTCCACAGTGGGTTGTGTGTTTCTTGGAGATCTGGTGACAAAAGAATCCAAGATTACAACTTGATTACGACTAACTGGAAATCTACTGCAACTAAAACAAAAGAAACCGCGCTAGACATTCACCAAATGGGCTGAGAAATATGGTCCCATATATTCTATCAAGACTGGCTCGAACAATATGATTGTTCTCAACTCCACTGATGTTGTGAAAGGAGGCAGATATAAGTTCCTTATCCCTCTCAAATATTGGTTCTCTTTAAACTTGTAGTTTATGGATATATGGTGGAGCATAAATTTAAGATGCCGTAGTGATAATGTGTGATCTTGTCAATCGAGAAACCGTTCGATCTATTTTTTATTCTTGTTTCTTGACTGTTCATTAATAAATTCTTGTGCTTTTGAGGTTTAGCTCTGGGGCTTGGCCTCCTTGATCATGGGAACGTGTCTTATTGAATTTTAATAACTCGTTTCTAGGTAATCTATGTATGTCTCTGGTTAAATCTGGTGAGAAATCATATATCTTGATTGGAAATAAGAGGAATGGACATTCTTTGCATAAGAAGAAGGATATCTCAATGTTCGGTCCTCTCAAATAAAAAGAGTTGTTGAGGCGCACCTATGGAAGTGACTAGTGTGTTGGATGGAGTTGGGACGAGTATTGAAACCACTTTCTGCCCCTTGTATAAAGAAGTTACTTTATGATATTAAATTTTTCTGTGCAAAAAGCACAAGTTATTTTCCCCCTTCATTGCTCGATGTATTTCATATATTTGGTTCATTTTTTGAGCTTACCACGTTTTGTCTTCCAACTTCTTGTGTATTATTGCTTATTTATGTAAGACATATTTTCAAATAAACATAAAGGAGTCAATATGAAAAGATATGCTCAATAATTGTGCAAGTTTATTCTTGTAGCTTAATCCATTATTTATTTAAAAAAACAAATGGATTGGTGGAAAGTAGAAAATCTGTGTTACTTTGTATACTTGTACAGTGAGCTTTTTGCATTCGCAAAATATATGTCTTCATATTGTTTAATTTCATTTTAATCCTTGATCCCTCGTCACAATTTGCTTTGATATCTATAATTTGTATTTAAGTCCGTTGTCCCTTCTCCATCAGTGAAATTCAACTAAATGAACTATGGGCAATATCTTGTCTGCCTTGTCCTCATTGCTTTGTTCTTTGCATTCAGTTACTTCTTCAAATTGTTATAGACCTAAAGCATATGCTTTTCTCTCGCGGGTGGTCTGAAAGGCATGTCACAATCTTTCAATTTCTCTTGGTTTAAAGCATTCAGTTGAAGCTTTAATATATGTGTGAATAAGAAGCTGTTCTTTTGCCCCATCTTTGATTACAGTAACATCTTGTTTCAGGATTTTTTTTGCAGAGATTTTACCACAATTCGTGCTTCATCAGTTAGAGCCTCAGGTTTGGCCGCTCTTGCCCGAGGAGCCATTAGTAATTCGTGTTCCTTACATAGTGAAAAATCATCCTTGGAATAACGCACTTTTAACTACATGACTTTTAACATCGGTTTTACAGCCCAATTAAATACGTTTTTCCACCGTAGTCTTTCAGCTGTTTTGTTGTAGTGTAAGTATACAATGAATTCTCGTGAAAGGAACACAACATATGCCCGAAGTAAAACCTTCACAATATGTAATGAAAACATAACATTCATGAACATTTCCTTTTCAATTATCTTGTGAATTTAGATCGTCGATTGTGACTATGGTTTTTGATCGATCAATGACTACAGTACTATGTTGGCAAGGATACCGAGATCTCTCCCGACACCACATTACCCCTCTGAATTGGTAGGAAAGCCGAGTTTTCTCCCAACCTCGTACTACACTTCTGGTTGGTAGGGAAGCCGAGATTTCTCCCGACCTCGTACTACACGTCTGGTTGGTAGGGAAGCCGAGATGTCTCCCGACCTCATACTACACGTTTAATTTTGGCAAATGAGTCAGGGCACCCCCCGACCCATCATTGCTCGTCTAAGTCACAAACAACTCTCCTCATTCATTTACTTTACATTTAATTTAACCTTTTCACATTTAACTTTCATCTTTTCACTTTTTGACCTTTTCATAATTTATACTTCGAGACTAGAACATGAATAATTTGAAGTTTACTCACGCGAAGGATAAGGGCATTGACTGAATGTAATGACACGATCTAAAAAAATATATAAAATTTTAATTAATGGATGAATGACGTGTAGGTGACCACCATTAAACTTATAAGAATTAATAGAATCACTTAGACTTATCCCACAATGTCGACACGGGCGTTCGGCCCGTACGGCCCATAAACTAGCCCATTCTTATCCTAAAAACTTTTCATTTGAACTGACACCTCATACACATCCTAAATCACCCCTACGATCTGTCCATAACCTTTAATTCAAGCCCGAGCATCCCGTTCAATTTAGGTTCCCGGACAGTCCCTAAACTTCCCGTAAGACGGCTCTTGACACTTCAACTTGAACCACTCTTTTCCTACCCGAGACATAATATACATTAAGAAAATTCAGGGCATCCCCTGTCCAGGCCTCTAAAATGCCATGATCAGAAACCATTCCTAAAGGTGAACCGCATAGGCACGAAATATCTGCTCTAGCCCTTCAATATCTAAAACCTTCAAAAACCTTTCCTCAATGACTACTCTACAGATCAACCATCAAGGAACCATCTTGGACCTCCCTAGTGACCAGCAAGGGCCCTTGAGCTAGCCATGTGCCCAGTGCTAGCTCAAGTCAAGGATTTAACCGAACAAGTTTCACCTGACTTCTTCAAATGCTACAAACAAACACCTAGCCTAAAAAATCCTTTAACTCCAGTCCTTAATACCCATCTAATACATTTTCAAGCTCACATTTACACCTTAATAAATCAACATGGGCAGCCCCTTAACACATTCATCAATTTCATCCAAATTCAAGTTCAAACTCCCACAATTTCAAGCCGAATTTGTAACTTTTCGATATATAACTTTAAGGATATAACATACACTACAAGAAAAAAGGTGAAAGAAAACGCTTTTTCCGTGTTGTTAATGTCACCAAAAAAGCGTTGTCGTAGCCAGTGATGTAAAAGATCACGCTCAAATTTTGGGCAAAGACAACGCATAAAAAGCGTTGTCGTTTTTGAACATTTTCAGTTAGTTTTCATAGCACGAAAATATCTGTTCCGAACAATCTGATTCTTCTTCTGTTTTTGAAAGAACTTGTTAGATTAATACATGTTAGATGTTTTCGAACCTGGACATACAATTTTCTTATGATTTTCGATTTAGGTGGGTATTATGTATGAATGATCATGATTTTTGTGATTTTTTTGGAAAAATAATTTTCAGATTTCTTCGATGACTTTTTTTTTTTTAATCTGTACAAGATTTTCGGTGACTTTTGTTTCGAAATCTTAAAAATATTTTAAAGATTTCGAACCTGGACATACAATAATTAAGATTTATTCGGTGACTTTTTTCAATTTAGATTAATTTTCTTAAGTATCATGATCATAATATAGCCAATTCTCGATTTCATGATATCATCTCTTAAGAATGTAGTGTACATCTATGACCAAAAGTGAGAGGAACTAAAAATTAAAATTGAAATATTATGGTAATCCAGAAGAGAAGATAATAACCTTTAATAGAAGTTTTTTTAAAAAACAATTATTCGAAATGCCAGATTGAAAGCAAAATAACTTTTACAACGTTTTTTCCAAAAAACTGGATTATTAATGGAATACATCCATTGAACTGAATGCTATGTGCTGATAGTCTTTTGCTTCACCAGAATATTGATTAATGTTGATTGTTTTAAAAAAAAAAATTACTTGTAATGCAAAACATGGGAGCTGCATTGAGACGATGGAGGAATGAAATCAAGGCCAAGCCTTATGATTCAAATACTCCGATGGAGGAGCTTCTCAACATTTGTCCAACTCCCCATGGTCTAACACAAAATGATTGGGAGAGATTGTGTAACTACTGGAAATCTACCGAGGTATTCATATTTATATGTCATATTTCTTATTTTTCTCAATGTGCCTATTTTATCCTATGCAATTTTATGTAAAATATTTTTTTTCAAGATATTTCAAAAATAAATCGAGAAAATTCAAATAAGAAAAAAGGATCTCATACACAAGGACGTACAAATATACCATCTTTGGAGGAAAACGTAAGTATCAAATTTAATTTTTTTTCCTACATATTTTTAATATGTAACTAAAAATTAAATATTTTTTTTTGTTCATAAACATGTTTATATTGTCATATTTGGTGTTGTATGAATGTTACTTGTTATCTTATTAGTGTCGGGAGAATGGTAGAAAGCCGACTCGTATTGAAATAATACAATTGAGTCGAAGTAGTAAAAAGAAAGGAGGTGCTCTAGTTGATGATGAAGCAATACGAAAGGAGGTAAAAATGTTCTCATATATTAACTTTTATATCCTCTATTCATTTTATAAACAAACAACTCTTGTTAGGAATTATTGGAGTTTGTACAACGTCATCTCATCAATAAGCCCGAGGGAACACAATCGATAGAAGTGCATGAGGAAGAATTTTGGTAATAATTTTTTTTGTTATAGTTTCATAATTATTGTTAAAACTATTACATATTGTTTGATGTTAATTTTATTTTTATATAGTGATGTATTTGGACCCGAACATTATGGTCGAGTTTGATGTTTGGGAGCCGGCGCATTGCCTATTCAAGTATTTCCTGAGCGTTGTAAGCGTATGCCCATTTATATTCAAACCTCTCATTCTACTCCAGATATATCAGACAAAGTTAAGGAAATGGAAGAGAAAATGAGAGATATGGAAGCTCGCCAAGCTCAAAGGGAGGCAGAAATAGAGGCACAAATGATGAGACAGATGCAAGAACAACATATGCAACATTTAACACACATCATGCAAACTATGACATTTGGAACACTTGGAGGATCTCATGAACCCGAGTCACTACCAAGACAGGTATAAATTCTTAATCCCAAGAAATAAGTTATAATTATTTGTGTAAATTAATGATTTTAATCTATATTTATTTTTTTATATGGCGGCTGTGATGGAGGATATTATGAATTAGCACACAAATGCTCTTTCAACCACAAATGGAAGTATGCGCAAATCTCCACCACGAGAAGAGCATAATTTCTAGTTAGAATATTAAGGACAAGTATTTTGGTTTTTATTATCATTTTCGTATGTTTTATGGAGACTTATTTGTTGATGGAGTTATTTATTTTGTAGATTGAAGTGTGGTTTTTCTTGGTATAAAAGTTCATTTGTTTTTATTATATATTATTCATGAATTGTGGTTGAGAATGCAACATTGTAGTATGCATTATTTAACAGCAAGCCACGACAAAAGGAGTATATAGATTAACAAAATCTATAGCAACGATTTATCTAACTATAAGAAAAAAAAACTATAACCATTTCTAATTCTTGGTTAAATCATTCAAGAAAACCTCTTTTAGAACACATGATTAACGAATAAAGATATAAGGGCGGTTTGAAAACCGTTATAGAATCAAGCATTACAAATGGTTAATAACCGTTGTTAAATCTTAGGTTACGCACAAACACCAATGATTCTGAAGTATTTGTGAACCGCTTCTATATCAATATATATAAACGGTTATTCTCCGATGCTATTGTTTCATTTGCCGCGTTTTACAACTTCATCGATAGGACCTATAACAGTGGTTATACCACCGCTGCGAGAGTATCTATAGAAGCGGTTGTTGCACCCGCCGCGGGAGTATCTATAGAAGTGGTAATACCTCCGCCGCTAAAGCAATGAATTAAAAACGGGTATTGACCGTTGCTAATAGTAGAAAATGTTACTAAAACCAAAACTGTAGATTTGTTTCATAATCGCTCTAATAGATGGCAATAGATGCGTTTTCGCAGCCGCCTCAATTGAACACCAATAGAAACGGTTATAGAAGTTGTACCACCGGGAGAGTCTTCCGCTTCTAAAACCTTTAGCTACGCCAACAAGCGAGACGGGAATTGAACCGGAGGTAAAAGTTTAGAATCGGTGGCAAACCGCATCTAAAGCTTATATATAACCGGTTCTGAAGCCGTTTTTTTTTTTGGAGTGCTCATCGACAACATCGCGAATATTTCTGATACCACGTTAACATTTCGATGGAAAAAGACCAAAAATAAAAGAAATATATAAGCTAGTGGACTAAAACTTTGAATTGATGGAAATAAAAATTTAAAATGTTATTTTTGTTATATATAGATGATATTTAAGTGATTGATTTGATTGTAATATTCCTTTTGTGTAATATTCTCCCTAGTCTATAAATAGAGGTGTATAGTTGAAATAAGAAATAATTAATTTCACTAATCTTTTCTCTATTGTATTTCTTTAGTCTTTAATTCTCTTTCTCTTTTTTTCCACTAAATTTATAACACGTTATCAGTACGAGTGCTCTTCAAGGTAGAGAAAATATAATATTATTATTATCTTTGTATGAATTCCCTCGAAGAAGCGCAATATTTCGATCTTATATTGATGCTCCTCGAATTAATCGCATAAATTTTATTTTTATGTCCATGCTTCTAGTTAATCAGTGATGCGCCTGAAGAAGAACCCCGTTTAATTTTATGTTGATGTTCTTGATATAACACAACATGTTTTTTTATTGATATTTGATATATCTACGGATACAATCATCATTTAATTTATCTATATTCCTGAAGAATATTGATACAAGATATAAAAATTGTCGATATTGATAGATGATATAAGATTTGACAATATTCCTGAATAATATTGACTTGATAGTATGATATATTAATATTCACCAATATTCCAGAAGAATATTGATTAGATTTTAAAAAACTAGCCAAACTTATGATTTAATATTTAAATCGGATATCGTTTATATTCTGAAAAATATTGATTCAAGATTTACGATATATCCATATTTTTATAGATCTATCAATGTTTCTTGATAGAATATTGATCCAAGATATAAAATTTGTCAATATTTATGAAGAATCAAATCTTTCGAGATTTACCAAAATTCTAGAAAAATTTTGATATTAGATTTGCCAACGATAATGATATAAGATCTAATATTTATCAATATTAACAAAAAATATTGATTGGATATCTGACATATATCAATATTCTTGCAAAATTTTGATTAAAGATTCAATATTTATCAATATTCTTGAAGAATATTAATTCAGTACAAATTATAAATATATTGTTGTTTGATTTGTTTTCTCATCATATCTTGACATGCTTGTTTATTATTTGCATTCTTAATTTTGTTGATTTAACAAGTTGCTAATATATTCTTTATGTAAACACAAATATTTTATTGATTAATAACTATGGCAACATGACAAGTTTATATACATTTTCATAGCCTACACGATACCATGTTTATATATTTATATTTTCTTTGCACAACTTGTGACTAGATCTATACTTTAGATAAATTTAAATTATTTATTTTTATAGGTAGCTCACTATTTAATCCTCTTAGATGTTCACATCCTACATGAAAATAATGATAATAAGTTATATTATTTTTATGATCTTAATTTTGTTGCACAAATTATATATGCCTTGGATGTAATTATCTTTGAGCTATAATATATCTAAATTATGCATTTATTTTTAGATTAATGAAAGAATATCACGATGAATGTCTAGCTGATAGTGGTACAACACACACCATATTTCAAAACAAAATGTATTTTATGGAATTAACATTAGCTGAAAATAATTTTATAACAATCTCGGGTGAATAAAAAATTATTGAAGGTCATTGGAAGGCAAAATTCATTTTAACAAATGAGACAAGCCTGTATATTGAAAATGCACTTTAGGCAAGCAAATAAAGTAGAAATTTACTTAGTTTTAAAGATATCTACCGAAATGGATATCATATTGAAATATTGAATGCAAACAATGTTGAATACCTTTGCATTATATCTATTATATCTGGCTAGAAACAGATAAAATAAAGATTACGTGCAGTTCTCTCTAGGATGTATTGCACAATAATAAAATCAATTGAAGAAAATACCGTCACAAACAAGGAGTTTGTTGACAAAATATTTTGTATTATGGCACGATCGACTTGGTCACCCTGGGAGTTCAATGATGTGAAGAATAATAAATAATTCTCGTGGACATCTGTAGTGACCCAACCCGAAATTACTAATTTACCAAAGCTTAAGCATGCAAATTAACTTTAAAACGATAATCAGAAATCCAACGGAAACTTAAATAAAACAACTACAACCATAGGTAAAATACAACCTGTTCCGAAATCAGAATTCAATAATTTTGTTATACAACCCATCGAAATAATATTACTAATATCCCAAAAACAGAAACCTGGTACAGTACAAATTCTCCCTACTGCAGCTCAATGACCGCTACCACCTGGTCCGTCCAACCTGAGTCCTACCCCGTGGAATAGGGTGTCCAGAACAAAACCGAGGATGTGAGCATAACAAGCTCAGTACAAAAGCATGAGTATACAAGTGCTATGAATTCTAATGCAAATGTAGGGTACTGAAAACATATCCAGAAATCACTGCTCAGTCAAAGGTGCCATGGTATTTAGTATGTTGGGCCGTCGCATCAAGAGGCACTCCCATACCATAAAATCCCGTGGATATGACCGGATCCAAAACCATGGCATCCATCCACATAAAATATACTGGGGCTGAGCGACCCCTCTACTGGCTATATCAATCAATGATAAAGGCTCAACATGTGTAATGCATGCAGCATAATATCCGTGACATAACCATGCACATATACAAAAGGCCATATAAAACATGCAAACATAGTACAAACATACTCAACCATGATATCTCGGATAGTACGTTCGTACCTCAAAGTAAGCAACCTAGCGATACAAGCTATATAGTCCAAGCTTATAAGCAGACAATCATTGTATCACTATAAATCCTCTAAAAGCCTTAACTAGACTAATGGATACTCGATTAAGTTAATCTGAGTCTAGTAGTATACATGTGTCTGTCGTTAGCCCACTGATGGCGATAGCCCCAAAACTTGGGCACAACTCCACTACTACTCCGACAGCATTCCGTCGCCCCTTGGCCCTTGACTAGGACACCCCAAGAGCCTTAAAATCGATCTAGAACGGAAGAGGAGAAGGGAAATGGTGCAATTGAAATACAACCCTCGGTCCTCTATATATAGATGGAGATCGGATCGTCTGATCCCTGAGTTCGGATCATCCGATCTCTCCCATCAACCCCTTCTGGACGTGTATTCCTACTGTGACATCACTGCTTATGTAATACATTTGGATCGTCCGATCACCATGGGTTGTCAAATCAAATCCATATCCACTTATCCAGACACGATCGGATCGTCCAATCTCCATGGAGCCTCCGAACTCAAACCATGTTTCCGAACTCCATGCACTTTGGATGGTCTAATCCTAGGGGTCGGATCATCCGATCCTTCCGATAACTTGAAATCCTTCGTGCCATTTTCGAGTGTTTTGAATCCATTTTTCAACTCCTTAGACTCATTTGAGAATTTCTTATTCATGTTTTAGCCAATTAATCATAATTAGGCATTTGATTAACTTAATTTGGATACGGGATACTACAACATCCCTTAAAGAACCAAAAGATTCTCTTACATATGATTTTCATGTGTGGCTTGTTCACAAGAAAAATTAATTATAAGACCTTCCCAAAAAAAGATTGATATTGAAATTCAAACCTACTTGGAGAGAATTCATGTGGATATTATTGGGCCTATACACACATCATGTGGACCGTTTCGATATTTCATGGTATTGATTGATCCATTAACTAGGTGTTCACATGTTACTTTGTTAGCATCTCGAAATATAGCTTTTGCTAGACTACTTGGACAAATAATTAAATAACGATCTCAGTTCCATGATCACTCAATCAAGGAAATTTGCCTTGATAATTATGTTGAATTCAAATAACAATAATTTGATTACTTTTGTATCTCGATCGGGATTTCAATTGAGCATTCAGTTGTCCATGTACACAGAATGGTTTTGCAGAATCATTTATTAAACGATTTCAATTGATCGTTAGACCGCTACTCATGAAAACAAAATTATCATCTGCAGCTTGGGGTCATGTTATAATACATGTTGCATCATTGATTCGTGTGATATCAACTAATTACCACTAATACTCACCTTTGCAACTTGCATATATATGGTCAAGAACCTGAAGTTTCTCACCTTCAAGTATTTGGTTGTGCGATACAAGTCCCTATCCCACCTGCACAACGGACCAAAATGGGTCCACAACGTAGACTTGGAATTTATGTGGGATATGATTCACCATCTATCATTAGATATTTGGAGCCTTTAACAGGTGGTTTATTTATTGAAAGATTTGCAGACTTCCACTTTGATGAAACTGATTTTCCGAAACTAGGGGAGCAAATTTGTATCTTGAGGAACAACAAAAAATTTGTTGGAATGAGAAAACAGTATCTCATTATGATCCCCAAAACAATCAATGTAAGCAAGAAGTTGAAAGAATTTTCATTTGCAAAGAAATGCAAATCAATTGCCCGATGCTTTTATTAATACAAAAAAAAATGTGACAAAATCATACACACAAGTAGAGAATACTCCATTTAAGATTGATGTCCTCTTACGACCATGTAATACTTTACCCGCAAACAAATCTAAAATATGCTAGAAGCATGGTCGACCAATTGGTTCGAAGGATACAGTAACTAGAAAAATAAACGTACAATAAAAAAAGCAGTTACAGCTCCAAACGAAGCAACTTTACATGATACAACAAGAGAAATAAATGAAACAGATGTGGATAATGTGATTCATGAAGAATCACAATCACATGAAAAATATCGAGATTTCAACAAATTATTGATATCTTGTAAAGCATGGAATCGAAATAATACAAACATCAATGATGTTTTCACTCTAAATGTAGTCCTTGATATTATGCAAGACAATGATGATCCCGAACCACAATCTATTAAAGATTGTCAACAAAGAAATGATTGGCCAAAATGGAAGGCAGGCTATACAAGAGGAATTAGATTGTTTAGAGAAACTTAAATTGTTTGTACCCGTAGTTCAAACACCAAAAAATATAATCACTGTAGGATAAAAATGGGTGTTCGTACGAAAAAAATGAAAATGACGAAATTGTAAGATATAAAGCCAGAATTGTAGTCCAAGGTTTCTCTCAAAAACCTGGAATCGACTATGAGAAAATGTACTCACCTGTAATAGATGCCACCACTTTCCGATTCTTGATTAGATTGGCTCTATCAAACATGCAACTTATGGATGTGGTTACTGCATATTTATATGTTTCACTTGATAGCGATATATATATACATGAAAATCCCTGAATGATTTAACTCGTCAGAAGCAAGTGATGCAATCCCCAAGACCATGTTCTCAATAAAAATGCAAAAGTCATTATATGGATTAAAACAACCTCGACGCATGTGATAAAATCTCCTTATTGAGTATTTATTAAAAGAAGGTTACACAAATGATGCTATTTGTCTAGGCGTTTTTTTTTTTAAAAAAAAATACGGATAAAGGTTTTGAAATCGTGGCAGTGCAATATATGTGGATGATCTAAATCTCATAGGAACTCCCGAAGAGCTCTTCAAAACTGCCAATTATTTAAAAAGTGAAGTTGAGATGAAAGATTTGGGAAGGACAAAATTTTTTCTTGTCCCGCAAATTGAACATTTACAAGAAGGAATATTTGTTCATTATTCCTCATATGCAGAAAATATATTAAAACGATTTTATATGCATAAAGCATACCCATTAGCATCACCAATGGTCGTTAGATCACTTCACTAAGAAAAATCCTTTTCGTCTACTTGAAGATGGAGAGAATATCATTGGTTCGGAAGTATCATATCTGAATGCAATTCGTGCATTATCATATCTTGCAAATTGTACTTGAGCAGATATAGCATTTTCTGTTAACCTTTTAGCGAGATATATCTCTATATAACCCGAATACAATGGAATGTTGTAAAACACATATTTCGTTACCTTCTTGGTACAACTGACATTAGTTTGTTTTATTCGAAAAAATCGAATTTCTTTTCATTAGGATATGCAGACTATCTTTCAGATCCGCATAAAGCCAAACCCCAAACAGGTTATGTGTTTACACGAGGGGGCACTGATAGCTATAACATAAAAGTTGACAAAGCAAAATTTAAAAACGACATCATCAAATCACTCAGAGATCATTGCAATGCATAAAGCAATTTGAGAATATATATATGGTTGAGGTCCATAACAAAACATATTCAAGAGTCGTGCGAACTACAAACAAGAAAAGATAGCCCGACGACTATATTCGAAGATTATGCTGCTTGCATTGCACAAATAAAAGAAGGATATATTAATGGCGATCGAACGAAACATATTTCGCCAAAGTTCTTCTACAAGCACGAACGTCAGAAGAAATGTGATATTGATTTTCAACACATTTGCTCCAATGACAATGTAGTTGATTCATTCACAAAAGCATTATCGACATCAACATTCAAGAAATTGGTGCAAAAGATAGGGATGCATCAAGTAAAGGACCTTCGGTGATTGACATCGGGGGGAGTATCAATTGTCGTACTCTTTTTTTCGTTCAGGTTTTTTCCACTGGGTTTTTTTGACAAAGTTTTAATGAGGCAACATTCCACCAATCATCTAAGGGATAGTGTTATATATAGATGATAGATTTGATTGTAATATTCTTTTGGTATAATATTCTCCCTATATCATATAAATATAGGTGTATAGTTGAAATGAGAAATAATTGATTCCCTCATCTTTTCTCTATTGTATTTCTATATTCTTTCATTCTCTTCCTCTTTTTTCTCCACTAAATTTATAACAGTTTTTTCAATTATTGAATATTTTGGTTTCATAGTTGACATAACATCGATCAATTCAACAGTTTTCGAGATCTTATCAACAATTTCTAATTTAATGTCAACACTTCATCGAAACAAGTTTGAAAGTTAAAAAATCAAAATCAAAATCAAAATATAAAAACAAAAAAATTACACGAAAAGTCAACATAAAATACGAATAAATTAACAGCCTTTTTCCGATGGATACCGCTCCTTGTGGGAAAAAAAAAAAGAAAGAAAAACCCCGAGCTCGAATTTTCTCAGGTCGTGTGAAGGATTTGATTCTGATTTAAGCTCTCTATCGACGGGGAAGCAATGCTAACGATAAAGCTGTGCAAAGGCACGGAATCCAGAGAAAATAGGTGGGGAGTAGAGAGGCCAGCAGAATATTAATGAATAGAAATGTGAGTATTATTATGATAACTTGGTCCACGAGATTTTCAGGATCGATGGAAGGATAAAAAATATCGTCGAAACGGATTAAAATGATTATGGATAGTATGGTGAAACGACAGCAGGCGGAATCCTTGCTTTCGGGGAAGAAGATCATGGTTGTGAGCAGTAAATTAAAGAACCGCCGTAGTCTTCCAGAACATTTCGATTTAATGTAAAGAGAGTTAATCGAGAATAAAGTGAATTGATTTTTGTTTCGACGTCTTAACTATAGTTTTTATAGGGGGTTGATGGAATGCTATATATATATATATATATAATATAATACAAATAAGAAGATAACATGGAGAAATTATTTTTGATCGGGTCAATTTTCCCCACTCAAATTTAGAATACTACGAGGAAATTTCCATTTTATTTATTTAATTTTGAAAGAAATAGTGTATGCAGTTTGTTATGTAAAACAGACAGTATTGTACTTTGTGTTGTAATACCAGATATAACACAGTGCACCGAAAATTAAAACGTAAATAAAACACAAGTAAATAATTTTGCACGAGTATAAAAACTCGTGCAGGTGCTTTAGGGCTAAATATCACTAAAAAAATAAGATCAGTATTACAAAGCAATACTAGTGATTTTACGAAAAATCATTAAATCCTAAATTTTTCAAAAAGTTGTGAAATCAAATTTGCATCCTAAATAAATTAGAGTAAAACAATTAAATGCAACGCCCGTAGCCTAAATTTGAAGAACAAAAAATATCTTCGAACATCACTATGCTCACAGTGTTGTCTTCCGATGTCTTCAACACCAACGGCAACACGGAGACAAGCAATAACAATGATTGCAAAACGTCTTCATAAACCTTCAACTTCTTGTCCGCAATTCTTCGATTGATGCTCTGGAAGTCGATGTCTGAAGCTCTCTCTAACTTGTGCGTTGGAAATCTTCTTTTATAGACAAGAGTCCTAGAAATGTTGATTCCCATAAATAGAGACCTACAAGAATAAGAAAATACTTTTAAGTAGAAATAAATCTCTATCAAATCATATCTTGATAGTATCATATAAGAATATATCTAAGATTTCCTTATCAAGATATATTTGATCATGGTAAATATATTTCAATTAGATTTCGAAAACCTTAATTAATATTTACCAAATCTAATTACTTGTCTAGAAAACAAAATTAAATAATATGCAATATTCACAAGACCAAGAATATCAAGGAAAAAAAATTCCTTTCAATCTCCCCCTTTTTGCTTTCTGGACAAAACTTAGCACAAACAAGAATAAACATAAACTCGCCCTGAGTTTAAAAATTCTTCTCCCCCTGAATTTTAAGTCTCTCCCTGAAGGTGTTGTCCCTCGTGTTGACAACACTAAGGATAACATCAACTTTAACACTTAGGGTTTCTATAATTCATGTATCGGAGCATAAGTGGGGTAGAAAAGGTTAGTCTAGTTAAATCATATTAGAGCAATTAAGGCACGAGCAAAACAAAAACAGATATATTAATCATTAAAAGTGAAGCTAAACAAAGATGAGAGAGGAACAAGAAAAACTAAAACCGATCACTATCAGATCCTTCTTGATTAGCAGCTTCATCCTCATCATTTTTTGTCCCAAATGGACCAGCAGCGTCAGCTTCAGCTTGTGCAGTAGGATCTCCCTCTTTTTGGCAAGAAATGCCAAGTTGACTCCTACAATTAGCGAGCAAAGTACTATAAAAAGCGATGTCCTCCTGTGCTTGAGCAATCTTTTCCTCAACACGATTCATCATCAGCTGGAGAGTAGTCATACAGAATTCCAGAGGATATGGATTATGCACAGTTTCTTCAGTGTTATCACCCGTGTTCGCAACATCGAGTGCAACATCAGCACGAGTAAGAGAGGACGTCCAGGGCAGATCAAGTGCTCGATTCCCCTTGAGTAGTCCAGTTGCAATCTTTAGAATCTCAGGTTGATCTGACAAATATTCAGTAATTTTTCGAATGAACCCTCGAGACTCCAAAACACTATAGATCAAGGACGAAAATGGTAGCTTTGTAGACTTTAATCCTCCATTAGCAAACTGGAGCACTGTTCGAAACACTAGCTTCCCAAAATTGAAAAGACTCCCAGTACCTATGGCATACAGAATGAACGCATGTGGCCTTGTTACCATGGTAGAATTTGATGAAGGCATCCAATTTCTCACAGCAGTCTTGTGAAGCACTGAGTAGAATGAAGTGAGTTCGGCTGCAGAAAAATGATCAGTGAATTTCTTGACCATACCACCAGTGAGGACAGTAATCACTTCATTGATATCTATATGGTTTCCTTCTTCCACATCAAGGGTTGAGTAAAGAGAGTTGATCAAGGCTGGAGTAAACTCAAACAGCCTTCCCTGAAGGTACACCAAGCCATACTTCGTCGAATCTTGATCTTCAATACTTGCAGTTAGATTGGCATAGAACTCTAGAACTACCCTCTTTCAATAGGGCATCTCAGCAACAACAGCAGAATAAAGCTTTCTAAGCTTGAAGAATTCAGTCAAATTATACATGCTGTAAGAATCCACATCAATATTCTTTTTATCCAGCATCCCTCTGTGCACATAGAGGGGCCAAACAGCAACAGCATCTCCAGAATAAAATTGAAGGGAATGAGCAGAGTCCACATCATACCCATCATGAACAGTGTTTTCTGTGGTGTTGGCAACATCAACTGCAACTCTAGCTTCAACAGCAGAAACATCCTCTTTCTCCATAGGTTCTTCATCAGCACCAGTGCTGAAACTTCATCAGAATCTTCTTCATCTTCAATATCAGCACTCTTGTCAGAGGAGTCATCATCAGAAGATGTAGAGAAGGAGGATTTGTCTTCTAGGTGTTCTTTTCCAGTAGCAAATTCCTCCATCATTTCACCATCAGGTTCATCATCAGATTGATAAACTGTAGGAGGAACAGAGACTGAAGCCTTCCCTTGCTTGAGGCTCTCCAAAACTTGAGCCAGGGTCGCGTCCTCATCAGAAAAAGTGGGATTTCCAGGGACGGTTGTCTTGGTGCTATCAGTAGCTGGTACCTCGTCCGAGGAGCTTGATTCATTGCACTCAGAGGCAGATTCCGTAACGGATTTAGATGCAGATGAAGCAGTAGAGACAAAGGGCTTCTTGCGAGTAATGAACTCGTAGTCACCATCCTCTGAATCATCACCAGATGTGTGATCAGGATCAGCCAGTGAAGGTCGATCACCTTTACGAAAACGTTTGGATGGAGTAAAATCTGGGTTGTATCCTGTCTGCCTCTTTCATCTTCGGGCCATAATCGGAGCAGGATGAACTCGGTTCAGAACAAAAAAATCAGGAAGATTCTCTACATCGATCTCGTTTCCAGGTTCACTAGGAGCAACAACATCGAGGGGAACTGGTTCTTCAGGAACTGGAACAATTTGCAGAGAGGGTGGTGAAGAGTGGACTTCCGATGTTGCAACACTAGCGGCAACATCGGGGTCCTTGTAACACATCTCGCTTCGAATATCTTAAGGATCAAGGCCTGCCATTGAAAGAGAGAATTTGAGAGTGAGAAACGATTAGGGTTTGCAGAAAGCAATCGAAATTATCAGGAATTTTGAGAAGATGATAAAACCCAATATTAAAAGAAGGAAATATATATAAGATATGAAGATCACTAACGGTAATATCCTTCCCTAACAAACTCATTATTACCCTAATTTTCTTATCTCACCAAGTTACTAACGGTAAATTTTCAAATGGCCGACAATATTTGGGAAAAAAGAAATAAGATCTCATAAATATGGCAACAATTCGAGATAGATATCAACCCAAAAATACAATAATTAACTCCACTTCAGCGTAACTCCACTAAATAAAAATCAATCACAAAAATTCAATTTTCAGTAAATATGGTAATTCATCGAATTTTGTCTATTTGGAGCCTTACCCAAAAACAAAGCCCTATTATACAAAAATGCATATGCATGACCTATTTTATGCCTAAAACAGAGTGTAACAAAAAATAAAAATGCAATCACATGCACATGATATGTTCATAAGTATAGTGTTGTCAACAACACCAAAGTTTTTTTTTCAAAAAATATTTGAGACTAACACACTTTATTACCCTTGATTTCAGAAAATTTACAGAATTGGTAGCCAGCATACTAAAAGAACAGTCTTCATTGGACTCAATCAGGTAGTTTTTTTTTTCCATTTTCTTCCAATTATTGATAAGGTTTTTTTATATGACATTTGTCATCAAACTTATTAAAAAGCTGAACAATGAATTTGCGAAATCACCTTTCACATGGGACAAGAACATGGAATACACGTACATCCCTCAACTACTTAGTAGTTTAGTCAGAGTCCGATTTTTCAAGGGACAGTGTGTTTAATAAAAAATTTTCTGAAAAACTTGGTGCATGTCGAAGCACTGTAATAGAGATTAAACACTACACATCACAAAGTTAATTCAGAATGCCTAAAATCCTAAACATTCATGAAAAAAAAACAGTGTTTTTTATGGTGTTGTAACATCGGAGACAACAACAACAAAGGATTATAATGCACACATGCTGAGAGACTGAGAGACTTCCGAAGAGTTGAGAATCTCTCGAAATTTAATGCTTTAGTAAAAATGTTTACCAGTTGGTTGTTGGTTTCAACAAACTCCATTCGAATCATACCTTTTTCTACCAAATCTCAAATAAAGTGATGAATAATGTCAATTTGTTTTGTGCGAGAGTGTTGAACTGGGTTCTTTGATATATCAATCGCACTCGAATTATCACAATACACAACGTGAGGTTCACTCTTAAAACAGTAATCTTCACTCATTTGGTTCATCCAAAGAAGTTGTAAACAACAGCATCCGACTGCCACATATTCAGATTCAGCAGTCAAAAGTGACACAATTTTGCTTACGACTATACCATGAAACCAAATTATTACAAAGATAAAAACACCCACCAGTAGTGTTTTTCCTATCATTCACATCACCAGTCCAATCAGAATCACTAAAACCCACAAGATTATTGTTGTTATCCTTTGTTACCACAATCCTAAATCCAATGTACCCGAAACATATTTCAAAATACGCATAACAGATTTTAAATGAGTTACCTTTGGATCAGATTGGTACCTAACACATAAACACACACTAAACATGATATCAGGACGACTAGCAGTCAAATACAAAAGACTTTCTATCATGTTGCGATACATGGGTTGTCAACACCAGCCGCAACACTGTCTTTTCCCAATTTTTCACTCGAACCCATTGGAGTTTTCATGTTCTTCACATTTTCTTTACAGAACTTTTTCACCAAATTCTTAGCATACTTAATTTGACATAGAAAAATATCATCACTCAATTTCTTAACTTGCAATCCAAAAAAATAGGTTAATTCTCCTACCATGCTCATTTCAAAAGTAGAAGACGTGCATTCAACAAAACTATCAACATGTTTTTGAGAAGAAGCATCAAAGATAATGTCATCCACATAAACTTGGGAAATAAGAATTTCACCTTTGGCCTTTTGAATAAAAAGGGTTTTGTCAACCTCACCTCGTTTGAAGCCAATTTCGAGCAAATATTCAGTAAACCTACCATACCATGCTCGTGGAGCTTGCTTCAACCCATAAAGTGTCTTCTTCAACTTATAGACGTGATCCAAGTGATGTGGATCCTCAAAGCCCTTTGGTTGTTTCACATACACTTCTTCACTTAAGACACCATTCAAAAACGCACTTTTCACATCCATTTGGTAAAGTTTTATACCCATGTGACATGCAATAGCAAGCAATAATCAGACTGACTCAATGCGGGCAAAAGAAGCAAAGGTCTCATCAAAATCAACCCCCTCAACCTGCTTATACCCTTGACAACCAACCTTGCTTTGTTCCTAATGATGTTTCCTGATTTATCAGTTTTGTTTTTGAAAATTCATTTTGTACCAATGACATTACCATGTTCAAGGGGTGGAACCAAAAACCATACATCATTTCGGACAAATTAATCAAGTTCCTCATGCATGGCATTTACCAAAAATTCATCATTCAAAACATCATTGACATTTTTAGGTTCAACATTGGATAAAAAACAAGAATGCATTACCTGTCAGTACACAAAACTCATGCATACTAATCCAATCATCTTATGGTAGTCCACTTTGTCCTTAGCTTGGGTTTGCTTAGTTCCATGAACATCTCCAATGATCTGTGATGAAGGATTATTTTTTTGTATCTTGCTAGGAATGTCCTTTTCAACAATTAACTCAGTTTCCTCGTCACTTTGATGGTTATCCTCATTATCAGTTTCTATAGGATTTGGTGTTGTGCTTGATGTTTTAACATCAGGGACAACACTGAGTTCTTCAACAGTAAATTCCAACAAGCCTTCAACATCATTCTCAGCAGTTTTGCCTTTGAAATCTGCACAATCATCAAAAATAACATTAATAAATTCCATTATTATTCTGGTTCTAAGGACGTTATACATCCTATATGCACGACTATTAGTAGAATAACCAAGGAACAAAAACTTATCACTCTTGGAATCAAATTTTGCTAGGTTATTTCTATCATTTAAAACATAACACACACAACAAAAAACATGAAAATAATTGAGATTTGGCCTCTTTCCCATAAAGATCTCATAGGATGTCATCGAAGAACCACTTCTCAAATAAACACGGTTGGAAATATGACAAGCTGTGTTTAATGTTTCTTCCCAAAATCTCTTGGAGATATTCTTTGAGCTCATCATCACCCTAGCCATATCCTACAACGTTCTATTCTTTCTTTCAGAAATGTCGTTCTGTTGAGGAGTTTTTGGAGAAGAGAACTCTTGTGAAATTCCCTTCTTATCACTAAAAGAAGACAAAGACGAGTTCTCAAATTCCTTTCCATGATCAATTCTGATCCTTGCAACTGTCAAGACATGCAAGTTAGTAATCTTGTTGAACAGCTTCTTAAAAATGTCAAAAAATTTTGACTTTTCTTTAAGAAATCTTACCCATGTAAAACGAGAAAAATCATCTACACAAACCAAAGAATATTTCTTACCTCCATAACTCTCAACTTCCATAGGACTCATCAAGTCCATATGCAAAAGTTCAAAACACCGTGTTGTCCCATAGTTTTGTAACATCGGGTGCGACACACGGGTTTTCTTACCTTTTTGGCATGCACACAGATGTATGGAACGCCAGACTTTAAATTTGAGAGTCCTCTGAAAGCCTCAAACTTACTCAAATTCTTTAAAGTCTTGAAATTCACATGGCCAAGCTTTTGGTGCCATAGACTAAAGTAATCGAATTTTGAGTGTCTATAAGCCAATTCCTCACCAATTTGGTAACAGTTATCTGCTGATCTTGTACCTGTAATAATACATATGTTAACATTATCAAAAACTTCACAAGTATTCTTATCAAACTTCACATGCAATTCATCATCACACAGTTGACTTATAGAGATTAAATTTGCATTAAGTCCTTCAATGTGTTACACATTGTGAAGCTTTGAAAATCCTTCCACATTCAGTGTTCCTTTGCCAACAATTCTTCCTTTTGCACCACCTCCATAGGTCACTCGACCACCTATTTGTTAGATGTAGTCCGTGAGGTGATATTTCAAACCTATCATGTGCCGGGAGCTTCCACTATCAAAGTACTAGTTTCCTGTAGTGTTAGCTTTCAAAGAAGTATAAATAACGAAACACTTAACATCAGACTTTGGTACCCAAATTTTCTTTGTCGTGGGTCATTTTTTGTTAGTGTTGTGCTTGGTTTTGTGCAACACGGGGGCAACACCTGCTTAGATTCCCACAAAAGATAGTCATTTTTGAGCTTACGACAAAATGGCCTGATATGACCAGGTTTGAGACACTAATGACAAACAAAAGGACGCTTCCATTGTTTTGGCTTTGGTACAGGAACAGTTTTCTTAGGAATAGGTTTCTTACCTTGGGAATCAACTGAAGGATGGTTCACAAAATTGTTACCTTCCTTCACAAACACTGGTGATTTAAAAGATTCACCAATTTCAAAAACACAGTTATTAAAATCAATTCCAAACTTATCATCTTTACCCATAGTCAAAAGAGAATCAAGTTTGTTCGAACTCGAGTTAAATCTGGCAAGAGTTGTTTTCGTTTTTTCAAGTTCAGTATTCAGCAAACCCAATTCCAGGACTTTTTTTGCTCATGAGAACCTCCAGCCTAGCCACAGCAGCTTTCAATTCAACATTTTCTTTTGAGATATTTGTGTTCAACTTATTCCTCTTGATCCAGTCACTGTACAACTCCTCATAGAGTTTCTGGATACCTTCCAGAGTATATACTTCAGCTACCTGTTCTTCATGATTATTGGAATTATCAAAGTTAGAAGCCACAAAACAGACAGATTTTTGAACTGTGTTACATCCAGGTGTTGCAACACCGGAGCCAACACCGATTGGATTTATCAGAAAAAATTTCTTACCTTCCAACAAAGCAGTAAAATATATAAGGTTTACCTGTTCATTCTTTTCATGTTCTTCCTCAGAATCCTCATCACTCAGGGAGGTGTTCATACCTTTTCAAAGACGATTGACACATTCATTCGCATAATGCCCATATCCCTTACATTCCCTGAACATTATCAAAACTCTTACTGGAGGACTGATTCTTACCTTCATACCTTTGACGAGGTCCTGGGTAGTAGTAGGTTTTTTAGACTTCTTTGGTGTAGGTAAACTAGGAAATTTCAAAGGTTGTGCACCTTTCTCAGTTTTCTTCTTTTCTTTCATCACCTTAAGATAATTACCAAATTTATTTGTGATCAAGGCAATGGAATCATCTTCAAGATCATATTCCTTCACTTTCTGCTTCATCTCAGAGAAATTATTGTAAGTATCATTAGACACTTGAAAAGCAATAGATTTACCTCTATAGTCATCTTCTACTTCCATCTTCATCTCATATGTGCGAAGTGAACTTATTTACTCATCCAAAACCATTATAAACGTAACCTTAGATTCATCTATAACACAAATTTTAGTGTGACACCTTTTTGGGACAGAACGAAGTACTTTGCACACTAGTCGTTCGTTGGAGATAGGATCACCAAGAACAGATGCTTCATTAGCAAGGCTATTCAATCTTGTATTTTATTGCATGATGGTCTCACTTTTCTCCATTCTCAATTTCTCAAACTTTGAAGTTAGGAGACGCATCCTTGTCTTCTTAACACTTTTTGAGCCTTCACAGTGAGTTTGAAGTTTCTCCCAATCATCCCTTGCACAAACACAAGTACAAATAAGATTATTCATGTTAACAAAAGTAAAAATATCATTAATGGCTTTTGCATTATAATTAGCAGATAAAATTTCATCGGCTGTCCACCGTGCTCTTGGTTTGGGTCCGAATATCTCGTCGTCCCTCATTGGTGGTCACCAACCATCAAAAACACGTTGTCAAGCCCTGGAATCAATAGATTGTACGTATATGCTCATCTTCAGTTTCCATGGGCCGTAATTTGTCCCATCCAAAATTGGTGGACGAATTGCAACATTGGAGTACGGAGTATCCATAACAAACCTGTAATAATAACCAGGAACTCACTTAGTAAAGTCAAGCGGTGGCTCTGATGCCACGTGAAAGAAACATTGTACGCAGTTTGTTATGTAAAACAGACAGTGTTGTACTTGGTGTTGTAACATCAGAAAAAACACAGTGCAGCGGAAATTAAAGCGTAAATAAAACACAAGTAAATAATTTTGCACGATTTTTTACCTTAGGGCTAAATATAACTAGAAAAAGTAAGATCAGTCTTACAAAGCAATACTAGTGATTTTACGAAAAATCATTAAATCCTAAATTTCTCAACAAGTTGAGAAATCAAATTTGCATCTTAAATAAATCAGAGTAAAACAAATAGATGCAACTCCCGTAGCCTAAATTTAAAGAACAAAAAAATATCTTTGAACAACACTATTCCCACAATGTTGTCTTCCGATGTCTTCAACACCAACGGCAACACGGGGACAAGCAATAATGATGATTGCAAAACGTCTTCAAAAACCTTCAAATTCGTGTCTGCAATTCTTCTATTGATGCTCTGGAATTCGACGTCTGAAGCTCTCTCTAACTTGTGCGTTGTAAATATTTTTTTATAGACAAGAGTCCTAGAAAAGTTGATTTCCATAATTAGAGACCTACAAGAATAAGGAAACACTTTTAAGTAGGAATAAATCTCTATCAAATCATATCTTGATAATATCATATAAGAATATATCTAAGATTTTCTTATCAAGATATATGTGATCATGATAAATATATTTCAATTAGATTTTGAAAACCTTAATTAATATTCACCAAATCTAATTACTTGTCTAGAAAACAAAATTAAATAATATGCAATATTCACAAGACCGAGAATATCAAGGAATAAAAATTCCTTTCATTTTAATTATTCACACGATTTTAATGATAAGGAATTTTAATTAGAGTTGTCAAGGGGTTTGTCCGTCCCGCCTCAGCCTGTTGTCCGTTTAGGTTGGTCCGTACCCCAACCCGTCGAAAAGTTACAAAAAATAAAAATAAGACGAAAAAAAACACTAACAACACTAGTATTTTGAAATTGAAAAAAAATATTAATAATGTTACACAATAACAAATAATAAACGTCACAATCAATAAAACAAATTTTGATGTTAGCTATTATATTTTGTATAAAAATATCACATATTCAAATAGTATAAATAACATAAGTAGATATTTAACCCTAAAAATAATAATGTAAGATGTGGAATAAATGTGACCGCAGATTTGCTTACAAATTTGATAATATTTGGAGTTACACGTACGAAGAAGTAAGAGGCTTGATTGTGTCTATAAATGCAAGACAAATTCATCATTCAAGAAAAATTGTGCAGTGTCGACGATTACTGACGAAGGTCCTAAAACTTGAAGGAGCATGATGAGCGGGGTTGATGTTAATTAACATCATGTCTCACGCTAAATGTTCGACGGCCTGCTTGTATATGAATAGTTTAAAAGACGTGTGGTGGATACTTATAGGAACTTGAGTACTTAATCATCTTTACTATCTTCACTATATTATAATAGAAGATAATCTCATAAAAACTGTTTTTGGTATTCAATTGAGCATCTTAAAATACTCCTAAATTTACTAATTAAAATTAAACAAAAAAAGTTAAAAAAAAGGTGAAAAACTAATGTTTCATTTCCACTATACCCCATTTTCTCAACGTCCGTCCCACTTTTTATGATTTCGTCTCTATAATTAAATATTTGGTTTCACTTAATTTCTCTAACGCAAATACTTCATTTTTCACATTCAAAAAATACAAACGGACGGAAACTGACGTAAGCTAAGTAGATCCTCATGTTCTTTATCTTTTTTTACGGGGCGGATCTAGGATTTGGCCCTTGGGGGCCATTTATAAAATATAGACAAAATATTAAAACATAAAAGATAAAATCACACTAGCTATTTTTTCCAATCCAACAAGAAAATTCTAATTCTGATTAATTAATAGTTTGTATGAATCCCGACAAAATCTAGACAAAATCATATTTAATTTCTAAAATATTACAGAATCGTGCGACTTGATTTTTGATTTGGAGAGTGGGTTTGGAGAGTGGGAAATATTAATATATTAAAAATTAAAATTTTTTCACGCAAAAAAGACTAATTAATATAAATATATAATATAAAAAAAATCATTTAAATTAGAACACAACTAAATGACTAATAATGATAAAAAAATTTAGTTCAATCCATAACATTAACCGAACAAAATCTAAAATAACTCAATCAAACAAAGTCAGCAGAAAACATGTATATCGACCTATCGCAAGACCGAAAATACTCACGATTATCATACAAAAAAATCTTGTGGAAATTTAGAAAACTTTGTGAACTCGTGCAAGCGGGTGGAACTTTTCCAAACCTCTTGATTAAGAAGAAAGAAATTAGAAGAATATGGGTTTTCACTTTTCTAAATGAAACACTTTTCCTTTTATTTTTATTAGTTTGAAATTTTTATTTTAATATATAAACTTAGAGGAAAGCATATGTATTTTCACTTCATGATAAATTTTTATTTTATTTTTGTTTTATTAGTTTGAAATTTCTTATTTTATATAATTTTAGAGGAAATTTAGAAGAAAAAAATAGAAAAATAGGGGGTTTTCACTTTTTATTTTTATTAATTTGTATGAATAGACCCTTTATTTTTATTAGTTTGCAAATTTTTATTATATATATATATATTTAAAACAATAATTTATATATTTTAATAAAAAAATAATGTTAAAAGGGAAATAAACTTTGGCAGTATTCGAACTTGGGCATTTCTTGTAGTTTAAAACATGGCTTACCAATAGGCCAAAAGGTACACTCATTCAATTGAGGGGGCCGAGTATATATAATATTGTCTCAGAAACCGTGGGCCCGTGGCCCACCTTCGCCCTATGGTGGGTCCGACCCTGTTTTTTTACTTCAATTTTTTTTTTAAGAAAAAATGACATATATCACTCTTATGAAATCCCGAGTTTCCTGATAACCCTCTATGAAAATTTTTATGAGGAAGTAGTCTTATCTTGTGATTCTAGATCTGTGGCATACACACTCCTTTCGGCTAAAATATGACTAAATTGCCCTTAAATGACTTTTATGAACTCTTCTATCATACTTTACTAAAAATTTAAATTAAAACATCAATGCATTAACTTATATTTTCAATTAAGTTTATTAATACAATCACTTTAATTAATTTAAATATTAAATTTTATTCTAAAAAATACTCCCTCCTTCTCAATTATATTGTCCACGTTTTCTTTTTTGTTTGTCTTAAATATATAGTCATATACTATATTTAGTAATATTTTTTTGCACTTCTT
Source organism: Henckelia pumila (assembly GCF_033568475.1). Lineage (NCBI taxonomy): Eukaryota > Viridiplantae > Streptophyta > Magnoliopsida > Lamiales > Gesneriaceae > Henckelia > Henckelia pumila. Next base: position 121,166,564 of record NC_133120.1, read on the forward strand.
TACTAATATACCCCTATTAACTACACCTTGAAAATTGTGCAATCATTTTTTAATACATTGAATATGGATAAAATAGGAAGTTTATATAAAATTTACTTTTCCAACACATTTTTTTAATGTGTGTGAAAATCCAAAGAAGACAATATATATGGGACGGATGGAGTAATTATTTATTACTTAATTTAGTAATACAATTTACTATTAAATATATTACTTAATTTAATAATACAATTTACTATTAAAATATATTTCTAACAAATATTAAGATAAAATAATTATATATAATTTTTATAGTTATTTAAATTTGATTATTTTATTCAATTAAATATAGAATTATAAAAAAAATTAATTTAATTATTTATTTAAGTAGGGTTATTTTTGTCATTTTTTAGCTGGAAGGGTTGTGTATGTCACAGATCTAGAATCACAGGGGTTATTAGCTCAAAAAAATTTCATAAGAGATTATCAGCAAACCCAGGATTCACAGGGGTGCACATGTAAGGATACCAATGGGTCGGGTCTAAACCTGACCCCACATTGAACCCAGCCCGACGGGGCGAGTCTACACCCGGCCAAACGGGTCCACATGCGGGTACGAGGCGGGCCCGGGTTTGGTCGGACCTGCCCCGCCAAAATATATATAATATTAATATATAAATGTACAATATATATGTATATATATTAATACTAAATAATTATATTTTTTATATTAAATAATCAGTACTTTATCCCTAATTTGAGTTTATAATATTTTTTGATTTAAATTATTTTAATATATTATGATATTTTTAATATAAAAATATATTATTATAATTTTTCTTTTGTTATTAATTAAAATAAATAATACATTTTAACTTATGAGAATATTTTTTGTCCTAAATATTATTAATGTAAATTTGAAAAATAAACTTAATGATGGTTTTAATTTTTTACTTATTTAAATTTTTTTATTTAATAAAATTTAAATTATATTTAATTTGGAAGGTCCAACGGATCTAAACCAGATTGGATCGCCGGGTTCACAGGGCGGGGCGCGGGTTTGCCCAAACTCGCCCCGTTGCCATCCCTATCATCATATACAATTATCCTTTTTTTAAAAAAAATTTATTGCTAATTTCTAAAATGAGACACATACATATGTTGTTAGCTAATTAGTGTAGCTCGTCGTTCGAAGATTCATTAGTAGGGCTAGCGTCGTCGTTCGAAGATTCATTATCATATCAAATTGGTTTACTTTTGCACAAGCGCAAGACAAGAGTCAAGACCTGCTCCTATCGTACATATGCTATACCAAACTGAATGCATAAAAAAAAAAAAAAAAAAAGACTTTGTGCGTCAACTCCACAGTCTTAAACTCTGAAAGATGGGAAAACATTTCATGGGATTGCCGCATTATATCAATTAATGATCTATGATACAGCAAAGTGCAAGATTTAATGAACATTATATATTTAGCTAGTATGTATATATATATATATATATATTCTGATATGAAATCAATGGCTAATAATACACGAGTGCACAAGGTTTTATTTGTAGTTTGTGTTTTCGAATGATTACATATACAACATGCTAGATTAATCGAGGGCTGGGAAAATTTTTATCTCATCAACAATTCAAGTCATATATAAAAACATGTATAAATATATATATCTAATTTGAAGGAACACATGCATATATTCTAGATTACCAGAAGAGTATACTAGTGTCAATCAATTGGTTCCATTTGAATCATTCTGACGAGGCAGAAATGGAATTATGAAAGTTAACAGCACCAGTAAAGCAGCACAAAATCCAAAAATGATTAGAGATAATGGTCCCGAAACAAGAGAAGCAAACAATCCAATGACGGAGAGACAAACACAAACAATTCCCAGTAGTTCAAGAAGAGGTGCATGCCAGTCGACGACGGAACGTTTTCCTAAAGAAAAGCCCCACAAATAAAGCCACTCCTCCTATACATAGCAACACAAAAATTAGATCAGAAAATATGTCGTTCAAGTTCTTGTCGTTGAACCGTATATATGCCATTACACCGAAAGCAGCTGGCACTACCACACCGAGAAAAAACCTTCCCACCATGTCGTTCGAGTAGTCGTTGTTGAAACTTCGTGGGAAGGAGCAAACTCTTGTCAAGACTTTGTTCAGACTCCATCGACCTTCCGGGCCGCAGCCTCCGGTTCAATATCCTTAAAATGGCCGGACGGATCACAGGGGGTTTTCATGATATTGTATGTAAGAAAATTGTTTCTGTTAAAATCAATATTGAAATGGTCGGCAAATTAAGGGGCCTCCAGAACACATGTTAGTACATTGGCCACCAATTCGGACTAATCACACCTTGTATCTTATTTTATTTTTTATGCGTGGACTAATTAATTTTACATCCATGATTAACGCAGCTATTGCTAATTATTTTTATTCTTTTTCCAAAATATATAGAAATATTTGTCCTACGTTAACAGAAGACTATACCTTTAACCCCCAAGGAGTGTCGATATGAATATTGGGGTATGAAAAATATCATAATCAGATGTTGTCACCACATATTAACAATATCTGACATAACATGCAGCGTAAATCTATATATATATATATATATATATATATATATATAAAAGTGTTAATAGAAGGTCAAAGTTTTACAATATATATATATAACAACTTTGTCCTTTTATTTATACTATAAGTAAAACCATATAAAAATATATAGGGTTATAAAAGTAAAAACAACATTTTAGTTAGGGCATAAACGTAAATCAATATTTATATTAAATATAAAATTGATTATTATGATAAGGTCAAAATTGACAAAGTGTGTGCATATTAGATAAGGATTCAGTTTTCAAAAAAATTAAAATACCAAAATACTTTATTTTCTATTTTTTTTATGATAAGGTCAAAATTCAAAGGGTGTGCATATTAGATAAGGATTCAGTTTTCAAAAAAATAGAAATAACAAAATACTTTATTTTTTATTTTTTGTAGATAAAGTGAATATATTTTTCCACAAATATTTTTAAAAAAATTCCACAAAAATCTTAATTAAATACTAGAAAGATTGAAACACCAGATATTTGATTTTTATTTGTTTGTAGACTTGATAAACATATTTTTTTAAAAAAATATTATATATTTTAATTTGTGTAAGGATCTATTGAGATAAATAATTATATCATGAGTTCATATTTAAATATAAAAAAATATTAGATTTTTAAAGTTATTAATATATATATATATATATGTTAATTAAATTACACACTCATGTTGAAATAAATCAATTCAAGTAGACTCAAGTTTTAATCTAAAATAATAAATAAAAAACACACCAACACACACATCATATCTATCTATACCTATATAAAAGAGTGAATAAAATGTCAAAATTTTACCATTGTGAAATAACAACGTTGTCCTTTATTTACACTATAAGTAAAATCATATAAAAATATATATGGTTATAAAAGTAAAAACAACACTTTAGTTATAGGACATAAACGTAAATCAATATTATATTATATGTAAAATAAATTATTATGTTAATGTCAAAATTGACAAAGTGTGTGCATATTAGATAAGGATTCAGTTTCCAAAAAGATTGAAATACTTAAATACTTTGTTTTTTTTGTTTTTTTTTTGAAGATAAAATGATCAATATTTATAAGTAAAATCGACTATCATGATAAGATCAAAATTAAAAAAATATGTACATATTATATAAAAATTCAGTTTTCAAAAAAATTGAAATATCAAAAGACTCTAATTTTAATTTTCTTGTAGATAAAATGAATATATTTTTTCCACAATTATTTTAAAAAAAAATTCACAAAAATATTAATTAAATACTATTTAGTTTATTAAAATATTGAAACACCAAATTCTTGATTTTTATTTGTTTGTATACTGAATAAACATATTTTTTTTTAAAAATCTTATATATTTTAATTCGTGTAAGGAACTATTGAAGTAAAGAATTGTATCATGATTTCATATTTAAATATATACAAATATTAGATTTGAAAAAGTTATTAATATATATATATATATATATATATATATATATATATATATATATATATGTTAATTAAATAATATACAGATGTTGAAATAAATCAATTCAAATATAGTCAAGTTTTAATATAAAATAATAAAAAAAAATACATCAACACACACATATCATATATATAAAAGTTGAAATTAAAAATTTAATTAATTTTCCTTCACATAAAAGCTAAAACCATTTAAAAAAATTATGAGATGGTCATGCAATTAAAAATATCATATTTCTAATCTTTTATAAAGTATTATTTATAAAGTCACGTGAAATACCAAAATATTTCTTAAGTACTTGAAATACTTATTAGTTGCAATGTTAAAGATTATATTGATTATTATGATAAGGTTGAAATTGACAAAGTGTGTGCAAATTAGATAAGAATTCAGTTTCCAAAAGATTAAAATACTTAATTAAATACTTTGTTTTTTTTATTTTCTTGTAGATAAAGTGATCAATATTTATATTATATGTAAAATCGATTATTATGATAAGATCAAAATTGAAAATGTATGTGCATAATATACAAAAATTCTTTTTTCAAAAAAATTAAAATATCAAAATACTTTGTTTTTTATTTTCTTCTAGATAAAGTGAATATATTTTTTCCATAAATATTTTTAAAAAAATTCACAAAATCTTAATTAAATACTATTCAGTTTCTTAAAATATTGAAACACCAATTTTTGATGTGTATTTGTTTGTATACTGAATAAAAATATTTTTTTAAAAAAAATATTATATATTTTAATTCGTGTAAGGACCTATTGAGATAATCAATTATATCATGAGTTCATATTTAAATATATGCAAATATTAGATTTGGAAAAGTTATAAATATATATATATATATATATATTTGTTGAATCCGACATTTTGGTGATAACAAACAACAACTCATTGTATAGGAATGTGCTGCCAATCTTTTGTATTTCAGGAATCTACTACAACTCCTACCGCAACCGTCTAAACCCTTCAAGTTATCTACCGGAAGCTTGTCAACCGCCTTTGTCTCTCGACCGGTTGCAGTCACAAGCCTATCGACTGGTTATTCAAACCAGCAGAGGATAAATCTATCTACCGGTAGAATGCCAACTGCTTATCAAGATATCTCAAGACAAATACTTGAGACAAGACGTTCACTGCAAGATCTTTTATCAAAAGCAGAACCGGCGTATCAGAAGATCTGTTGACTCTTGCATCGAGACAACAGGTTGCACTAAAATGGCAAAAACGCAGAATGGCTACAGATAAAGCATTCGACCGTTTATACCAGTTTTGGACCCTGGAAGTTGTCTGCATTTAAAGAAGTGTACGATCTTCATGCAGAATCATCAATGCATTTGTGAAGCATTAAATGTGCATTCAATGCAGCATCAGAACGTTCAAAATAAAGACGTTGATGATTGACCTATATAAAGGGAAGATTGCTCAAGAAGTGACAAGAAGAAGACAAGCAACACGAAAAATCTCAATCAACTCAATCACTTGAATACTATCAGAAGTCCTCATCTGATATACTGAAGCAATACTTGAGCACACTTACAAGATCATTCACTTGCTGCTCAAATAAACCCTCGCCTACAGTTTACATATCTGATCTTCAAGGATCATCCTAGGGTTTCCAAGCCTCTCGACCGCTTTGCAGTTTGAGAAGCTCAACCGGACTGTATTCATTATTGAAGAGACTTGAAGCTACTCTAAAAGCTTCCACCAGTCTGATAAGAACTGAAAATCTTATCTGTGTAAATCTAGGAGTTTCGGATTAGGCATTGGATAAGTCCTAAGTCTGAAGTGGGTGTATTGCAAGACGTTGTAATAACCAAAGTCTTCTAGTGAATTCCTTCCTAAGTGGAAGAAGGGGAGACGTAGAAGGATTAAGCCTTCGAACTTCCATAAATCGTGCCTTAGTCTTTACTGCATATTTATCTTATATATTGCTCATACATCGTGTTATAACTTGCCTTTGCATCACTAAAACCTCTGAACTATTTCCGCACTATTTAAGTTGTTCAAACCGTTTTAGAAGTTGAGAAAATAGATTAAGTAAACTAAACTTCACTTGATCATTTTGAAAAGAAAGATAATAAGTTTCAGAGTGTATTCACCCCCCCTCTACCCTCTGAACCGATCCCAACAAGTGGTATCAGAGAGGGTTCCTTTCTCAACTGCTGATCTAAAGTTTTAAAATCATGACTTCTTTCAACAAAATTCCTATGTTTTCTAAAGAAGATTATGATGACTGGAAAATTCACATGCAGGCACATCTTGCAGCACAGGACGATGACATGCTATATGTCATAACAGACGGTCCTATCAAAATCATGAAGGTCAACCCAGCTCTAACCGAAGGTGCAGGACAAATGATTGAGAAACCAAGAGCTGAGTGGACTACTGAGGACAAAAAGAAGGCCAATCTTGACAATGTGGCCCGGGACATCCTATACAAAACACTGGACAAGAACATGTTCAGCAAAATCAAGTCATGCTCCACAGCAAAGGAGATTTGGGAGAAGCTCACTCAGCTGTGTGAAGGAAATGACCAGACCAAGGAAAACAAGCTCACCATGGCCATTCAAAAATATGACAATGCCAAAATGAAGCCAGGGGAAACCATGGCTGAATTTGATGAACGGTTCAGTAGTATCATTTGTGATCTTATTGCTTTAGGAAAAATTTATACTAACCGTGAAATTGCTGTGAAGGTTATGAGAGCTTTGCCCAAAGAATGGGAGATCAAGACAGTGGCCATGAGGGAGTCAAAAGACTTAAGCAAGTTTGAACTGCATGATCTCTTTGCAGATCTCAAAGCCTACGAGTTCGAGCTCAACATGAGGACAGAAGATGAACCATCTACCTCTCAACCAACCAAGGCCTTAACCTCAACGGTGATGCGTCCACCGGTCGAGGAAGCTCCAAAGAGATCAGCTGAGCAAATCAGCAACGAAGCCATGACACTCTTTGTCAAGAAATTTGGTAGATTTATGCGTAAAAACAATTCTATATTTAAAAATTATCATAAATCGGACCATACAGACGATGGTCCTACTTGTTTTAACTGTGGCAAGCCAGGCCACTTCATTGCAGATTGCACCAAGCCTAAGAGCAATGATCAGAAGCAATTCTTCGAAAGAAGAAGGGGCAAGGAGGACAAGAGGACGTTTAGAAAAGTAAGAGACCAAAGGGTTCTAGTAGCAGACGAAAGCAAAAGCAAGTGGGCTGAGTCTGACTCTGACAACCCCAATACCGGAAGCTCTTCAGATGACAGCGATGATGAAAAGGTGGAATGCCTTATGGCTGACATCGAAGAAGAAGCTGAGGAGGTATTTGACTTTGGTTCACCTGAATTTACTCACAGTGATCTAGTTACTGCTTTACACGAAATGGCTAATGAATACAAAGCATTATCCAAGGAATTTGAGGAGGTAAAGGCAGAAATAGCTGACCTAAAAGATAAGTCACGCGAATCAAGCTGCATGCAGCGAAAAGAGCTTGATGGTCTTAAGGTCAAGCTAAGTCTGCTGGCTACTGAGAATGACACCTTGAAAAGAGTGTTCCAAGCAACCTTGACTGAGAACAAAAAACTACTTGAAACAATTAAGGCTTGGAATAAATCTTCTGTAACCATTGACAAGATTCAAGAAATCCAAAGACCGGCACATGACAAAACCGGTCTAGGGTTTGGAACAAATGAACAGTCTATGGAATCTTGTATTCAGTCAAGCCTGGACAAAGGCAATCTTAACAAAATAAGATTTGTCAGGTCCAGCACGATATATGAACATGATAAGTGCAGCTTTGACAAAAATCAGAAAGTATCTAACGAACGAAGCTCTAAGCATAGAGGGCTGGGATATGTGGATCCCCAGATCTCTAATCAAAGAGGAACTTGGATTAAACCAAAACCTAATGAAAGAAGAAAGGTAAACCAATCTAATTTCAAAAGGCTATGGAATGAGTCTAACTACTTTAAGAGAAGATGGTCAAAGGAGAAGCCTTACCAGTACTTTAATTGCAGGCCAGTTCAAAAGAGGTACAGGCTAACTGATAAAGATCAAAAAGGCAAGCAGCACACAGCAACCTCACAAGCACACACATTTACTGCTTATCGACCGCACAGATTTCTGGACACACACACGGGCAAACCTGTAAGGGTGTTCCAGGTGTGGGTCCCGAAAGGGCTAATCCGACCTGGACCCTACTAGATATGGGTACCAAAATTTCTTCATTTTTTTTTGCAGGTACTAAAAGTCCAAACGGGCGAGAAGACCACTTCTATCAAGGACACTACCTGGTACTTAGATAGTGGTTGCTCACGGCACATGACAGGGAATCCAGAACTTCTAACAGAAGTTGTGCTGTGCAAAGGACCAAAGATCAGCTTTGGAGACAACTCCAAAGGTAAAACCGTGGGTAAGGGTAAGATTATCCATGGTAACATCATTATTAAAGATGTGTTGCTTGTTGACAAACTGTGCTATAATTTGATAAGTATTAGTCAACTATGTGACAATGATCATTCGGTCGAGTTTCACAAACACACTTGCATCATCAAAAATGACAAAGGTGAGACTCTTATGACCGGTGTAAGAGACCTAAACACCTACAAGGTAAACTGGTCTTGCTCACATATTTCTTCACCTACTTGTCTTACTGCTCATCATGATAAACATTGGTTGTGGCATAAGCGGTTAAATCATCTAAATTTTAAGTCCATCTCTAACTTGAGGAAGCATGATTTGGTTTCTGGTCTGCCTGAAGGAGATTTTATAAAAGACAAAGTTTGTCCTGCTTGTCAACTAGGAAAGCAGGTGAGAGCAACCTTTAAAAATAAAGGGTGTATGTCTTCTTCCAAATGCTTAGATTTACTTCACATGGACCTATTTGGTCCTATACCAGTAAGAAGCATAGGGGGAATGAGATATGCTCTTGTTGTTATAGATGACTTTTCTCGATTTACTTGGGTCATCTTTCTCTCTTCAAAAGATCAAACTGCACCTCACCTGATTAAGCTTTTTAAACGCTTGCAAAATGAACAATCTACTGTGATAGATAGAATCAGGAGTGATAGAGGGACTGAATTTTTAAACACCACTCTTATGACTTATCTAGATGATCAGGGAATCAAGCATGAGTTGTCAGCTGCTAGATCCCCACAGCAAAATGGGGTAGCTGAAAGAAGGAACCGTACTTTAAAAGAAGCAGCCAGAACTATGATTGCTGATTCAAATGTTTCTCAAAGGCTTTGGGCAGAAGCAGTTAACACAGCTTGCTATACTCAAAACAGATCTATGATTAATAAACGATTTAACAAAACTCCATATGAGATCTGGAATGGCACAAACCTGATATTTCATACTTCAAAATTTTTGGGTGCAAATGCTTTATCCACAACAATGGCAAAAATCATTTGACAGCGACGAAGGAACTTTTATTGGTTACTCAGCCGTTAGCAGAGCTTATCGAGTGTTCAATCAAAGATCACTAACGGTCGAGGAAACCATTCATGTTGTTTTTGATGAATCTACTCTTTGTACAGAACAAACTCAAGGGAGCATAAATGATCTGAGTCATAGACTGGAAAACACAAATCTACAGGAAGAGAGTGACAGTGATCCATATCCTCCAAAGAAGGATGATCCAGTTCCCTCTACCGTGTGTGATCAAACAAGGCCAGAAGAGGATCCACCGGTTGATAACGATCCTCCTGCCAATGATGATCCAGTAAACGAGGACGTTCGTCAACCAATTGATGACAACCCTTTAGGGAATTATTTTAGGTGGAACAAAGATCATCCACCTGGGTTGGTCATAGGTAACCCTTCTGCTCCTCGAAAAACATGTGGTAAAATGATTAATGAATTCTTGCATGCAGCTTTCATATCTCAGGTAGAGCCCAAGAGGATAGATGAAGCTCTATTAGATGCCAGCTGGATTGAAGCTATGCAAGAAGAGTTGAATCAATTCACCCGCAAGAATGTTTGGCATCTAGTTCCTCGACCGGAAAATCAAAATGTGATTGGAACTAGATGGGTGTTTCGTAACAAGCTCGATGAACATGGCACTGTTGTGCGTAACAAAGCTCGGCTTGTTGCACAAGGATTCAGACAAGAAGAAGACATAGACTTTGAGGAATACTTCGCGCCAGTTGCAAAACTAGAAGCAATCCGCATCTTTCTTGCCTATGAAGCTTTCAAGGACTTTAAAGTTTATCAAATGGATGTCTAGTCTGCATTCCTCAATGGTCTACTTCAAGAAGAGGTGTACGTTGAACAACCACCAGGTTTTGTCAATCCTACTCATCCTCAATATATCTATAAACTTGACAAAGCCCTCTATGGATTAAAACAAGCACCGCGTGCATGGTATGATACATTACTAAAATTTTTACTGGAACATGATTTCCAAATTGGAACGGTCGATAAGACCTTGTTTAAATTTGTAAAAGGTGATCATGTGTTACTAGTACAAATTTATGTTGATGACATTATATTTGGGTCAACTAACCCCAAGTTGTGCTCAAAGTTCTCTAAGATGATGCAGGAGAAATTTGAAATGAGCATGATGGGCGAGCTAAATTTCTTTCTTGGATTGCAAGTGAAGCAACTTGAAACTGGAATATTTATCAATCAATTTAAGTATGCCAAGGAATTGGTAAAGAAGTTTGGAATGGAACAGTGCTCAACTGTATCTACCCCCATGAGTGCATCAATCAAGCTTGATAAAGATGAAGGGGGAATCCCGGTCGAGGTAACAATGTATCGAGGCCTTATTGGCTCATTGCTTTATTTGACTGCCAGTCGACCGGATATCATGTATTCAGTTTGTTTATGTGCTAGATTTCAAGCAGCACCTAAGCAATCTCATTTCATTGCCGACAAACGAATAATTAAATATATTAAAGGAACTACTAATGTGGGTCTTTGGTATCCCAAAGATTCAAATCTTAATCTTATTGGCTATTCAGATGCAGATTATGCAGGTTGTAGAATTGATCGCAAAAGTACAAGTGGAACATGTCAATTCCTTGGAGATAGACTAATTTCCTTGTCAAGTAAGAAGCAGACATCAATTGCTACCTCGACCGCCGAAGCAGAATACCTTGCTGCTGGCAGCTGTTGTGCTCAAATACTCTGGATTCAACAGCAGCTTAATGATTATGGAATCCGGTCGAGTGAAGCTCCAATCTACTGTGACAATACAAGTGCCATAGCCATCACTCACAATCCAGTGATGCACTCTAGGACAAAGCACATTGATGTCAGGCATCACTTTATCCGAGATCATGTCTTAAAGAAGGAAATCAGGCTGGAATACATCTCTACCGATAAGCAAGCAGCAGACATATTCACCAAGCCTTTACCGGACGCTAAGTTTTCATATTTTCGAAATATTCTTGGCTTAGTAGATCTAAGTTAGTATGCATGTTTTTAGGGGGAATGATTGCTAGTATGACGTTAATAGCTTAGCTGTTACATTGCCATAAATGTTGGCATATCATCCGCCTTTAGCTAGTCTCTGACAGGCTCCGTACTAGCAGCTTTGTGCTCTGAACCAAATGACATTGATTGGGCGCGGTGATTATACTCTTCAAAACTTTTTGAATTTCAAAAATACTTTTCATGACGTCACCCTATGGCCCATAGGTTCCTATATATTCTTCTTTACACTCGTATATCAACCTTTCACCGTTGCTAAAGCTTTCATATTGCATTAAAAGTTCTATCGTATTACTATCAAGCTTTTGCTTACTCTCTGCTCGAGTTCTTATCTACAGCTATCATGTCGATCCAGAAGACTTGCCTTGCAATCAACTTTAATTCCGTTATTGAGGCAAACAATGCAGGAATCACTGAGGTCTTCACCATGCTTGAAGCCTCTGGACTGAAGAAGTTTTTGGGAAGCAGCGCCATCTGCGATCTTCCTGTCTTGAAGGAGTTCTTTGCAACCGCTCAAATCGAGCATGGGACTGTCAAATGCTTGATCCGGACAGAGTCCTACTCCTTCAATCAAAAGTTCTTCGCCAGCACATTTGATCTGCCCTCCAGGGGTTTGACAAAATGCGCGGATCTTCCCGATGGTAACTGTTCATACTGGTTGAAGGAATTCTCAACCACTGATGCTCCGATCAAACTGCCGGCTCAGAAGACATCTCTTAAAGCTCCATTCAGGCTATTGACCAACATCGTGGCCAAGAATCTTCTTGCCAAGGCTGGATCGTACGACAAGGTGACGATGGAGAAATTCCAATACATTGCTTGTATCGCCTCCAAAATCAACATCAACTGGTCAGACATATTGTTCACTACTTTATGTGAAATGATCAGGGGAAAAGGGCAATCCGAGGGATTTGCTCTGCAAATTTGCCACATCTTGAGCGTCCTTGGAGTAGACTTCTCCAAGACTGAGCCTCTGCATCCCACCAAATGGCTCAACAAGTCTACAATCTTCAAGTTTCTGAACAAGAAAGAGGTTGCGGTCGACACTCTGCCTTCAACCGCAAGTGTTGTTGCTGTCACTCAACCGCTTTCAATAGTCCTAGTAGCGGCCAAACCAGCCCATACCAAGAAATCTGCCAAGCGTCAACTTATCATAGAGTCTGACTCTGAAGAAGAATCACGTGAGAACGTTCCACTGATTCAAGCCTTCAGCAAGTCATCTCCTTCTGTCTCCAAAGCAGCTGTGCCATCCATGCCTGCAGGCGAGAAGAAGAGGCAGCACAAGAAGTTAAAGTCCCTTTCTGGACTTGCTCCTACCGTTCCAACACCAATTCTGCCAACGGTCGAGACTACTACCACTACTGCTACTACTGCTCCACGTCCTACCAAGGGTGTGATAATCAGGGAAGGTGCCTCATCAACTCCAAAGGTCACTCTCGCTGATCCCAAGGACAAAGGGAAAGGTGTGATGATCTACTCACCTAAGGCTCAACCAGCAGCTACTGTAGAGCTCAACTTGATCATCTCTCACGTTCTCCGCACTGTCAAGCGTCACCTACAGCGCTTTGACAGATGGCATCATTCCCGTACTCACCTGACGCTTGCTCAAATATTTCCTAAGTGGAAAGCTTTGAACGTTATTGAGCAGAAGATGCTTCTTTTTGCTGACACTGAAGACATCGTGGAGGCTCTGGGAAGAAGACAGCTCATCGACTTGAAGCTTCGAGGAAGCCTGATATCTCTGTTGATTAATGAGCGTGTCAAGAACTTCAAATCCAAGAGTCCTACCGCCACCGATGACTTTGTAATTTTGACTGGACTACAGAATAGTCTACGTCAAATCACTCAACTACTTCAGCACTTCCAAGCTCTTAACAATGTAAAGACGACAGCTTCAGCAGCTTGTATACAGGCTTATGGACTGGAAGCACAGGTGATGATGAAGACTTTTCTTACCCAAGATCAGGGTGAAGAAGACGTCTCTGCTATTACTCTTTCAGATGGGATTCTGACCGGTCTCATCACTGCTGACCTGTTTCAATCATCCGCTCTAAGATCGAGTGTGGCAGCATCTTCATCGGTCGACCCCGCCTCAACCGTAGTCCCAGCAGTAATTCAACCGGAAGCAGCTGTGACTGCTCACTCATCTCCAGCGGCGACCGCTCACACCTCTCTCAGTCATCTAAAAGATTTTTTAGAAGTGATTGAACAAGAAATTCCTGTCACCTCTGTGACAGAGGCTCCTTGCAGCAGTGAAGCAGTAGTGCCCCCAACAGAGATACCAAGCACTATTGTATCACTTGTACCTCCAGAACAGCCAGTGACTGATGCTTACCCAGCACTTCAACCGTCTCCATCTACTGAAAAGTTTGTGGAAGAACTCCTAATGGATGAACCGAGTGCTGATCCTGCTACTCCACCAACCATCTTGGCTGCAGTCGAGACCCCTACATCTCCAACTGTACCACTATTGGAAGGTCCATCAGCTAGCTCACCAGCCAGATCACCAGCATCACATCATCTTGAGTCTGGCCCGGCTTCACCAAGGAATTTCACACAGAGTCAAATGCTTCAGACTGATGACTCATATATTGAAGCCATGGCAGCAGCTCTGGATCACACATTGATGAATAGGCTTCATGAGCTCCTGCAAACAGTTCGATCCTTTTCACAAGCCATCACAAACACATCCTCATGGGTTGACAATTCACGCACGACGATGATTCGGCATTTTGAGACCGTGTCTAGAGACCTTGCTCATCTGTCCAAAGAGATCACTGCCCATCATCGCACTCAAATCCAAACGCTCTCTACCGTCTCCGAACAAGTTGTCAGATCCGAAAACCGCCTTCATAGGCAGTTGAATGATCGGATGGATACTATGCAAGCTACTCTAATTGCTCAACTAGATGCAAAAATTGATACTATGCAAGCCTGCCTTGGCACTCAACTCACTGAGATCGTCCTTCGACTCAACCAAGGTGATGCCAAAAAGGGGGAAGAAGAGCAACGAAGAGCAGCAGAGGCAAGAAGACGTGAAGAAGAATCCAGAAGAAAGGAAGAAGCCGACAGAAGAAGAAGAGAAGGCGATAGGTCAGGAGGAGCCAGTTGGTTCAAAAGATGAACAACTTGTCTCTTACTTATCGCAGCTGTATCTCATTTTGTTTTTCTTCAGTAGGTGTAATAAGAATGCTTATTGTAATTAATGAAATTCATTCTCTCAATGAAGTTCATTTTAATGCTTTCATATTGTTTTCGGAGCACTTAAGTTTTGTCATCACCAAAAAGGGGAAAATTGTTGAATCCGACATTTTGGTGATAACAAACAACAACTCATTGTATAGGAATGTGCTGCCAATCTTTTGTATTTCAGGAATCTACTACAACTCCTACCGCAACCGTCTAAACCCTTCAAGTTATCTACCGGAAGCTTGTCAACCGCCTTTGTCTCTCGACCGGTTGCAGTCACAAGCCTATCGACTGGTTATTCAAACCAGCAGAGGATAAATCTATCTACCGGTAGAATGCCAACTGCTTATCAAGATATCTCAAGACAAATACTTGAGACAAGACGTTCACTGCAAGATCTTTTATCAAAAGCAGAACCGGCGTATCAGAAGATCTGTTGACTCTTGCATCGAGACAACAAGTTGCACTAAAATGGCAAAAACGCAGAATGGCTACAGATAAAGCATTCGACCGTTTATACCAGTTTTGGACCTTGGAATTTGTCTGCATTTAAAGAAGTGTACGATCTTCATGCAGAATCATCAATGCATTTATGAAGCATTAAATGTGCATTCAATGTAGCATCAGAACGTTCAAAATAAAGACGTTGATGATTGACCTATATAAAGGGAAGATTGCTCAAGAAGTGACAAGAAGAAGACAAGCAACACGAAAAATCTCAATCAACTCAATCACTTGAATACTATCAGAAGTTCTCATCTGATATACTGAAACAATACTTGAGCACACTTACAAGATCATTCACTTGCTGCTCAAATAAACCCTCGCCTACATTTTACATATCTGATCTTCAAGGATCATCCTAGGGTTTCCAAGCCTCTCGACCGCTCTGCAGTTTGAGAAGCTCAACCGGACTGTATTCATTATTGAAGAGACTTGAAGCTACTCTGAAAGCTTCCACCAGTCTGATAAGAACTGAGAATCTTATCTGTGTAAATCTAGGAGTTTTGGATTAGGCATTGGATAAGTCCTAAGTCTGAAGTGGGTGTATTGCAAGACGTTGTAATAACCAAAGTCTTCTAGTGAATTCCTTCCTAAGTGGAAGAAGGGGAGACGTAGAAGGATTAAGCCTTCGAACTTCCATAAATCGTGCCTTAGTCTTTACTGCATATTTATCTTATATATTGCTCATACATCGTGTTATAACTTGCCTTTGCATCACTAAAACCTCTGAACTATTTCCGCACTATTTAAGTTGTTCAAACCGTTTTAGAAGTTGAGAAAACAGATTAAGTGAACTAAACTTCACTTGATCATTTTGAAAAGAAAGAAAATAAGTTTCAGAGTGTATTCACCCCCCCCCCCTCTACCCTCTGAACCGATCCCAAAAATATTAATTAAATAATATACAGATATTGAAATAAATCAATTGAAATATATTCAAGTTTTAATATAAAATAATAAATAAAAAAATACATCAACATACACATATCACATATATAAAAGTTGAAATTAAAATTTTAACTAATTTTCCTTCACATAAAAGCTAAAACCATTTAAAAAAAATTATGAAATGGTCTTGCAATTAAAACTATCAGATTTCTAATATTTTATAAAGTATTATTTATAAAGTCCTGTGAAATACTAAAATATTTTTTTAAGTATTTGAAATACTTATTAGTTGCAATGTTAAAGATTATATTTATTTCATAACTAAACATGTAATAGTTTCTTCTTTCAAATAGTATATATATTACCAGAACGACAACACTTCAATAAAGTGATGATAATGGACCGAGTCTAAACTTAGTCTTGTATTAAACACGTCCCGGAGAAACGAGTTTAGACTCGCCCAAATGTGTTCACAAACAAGTCCAAGTGGGTTTTCGCGTTTGGCCAGACCCACCATATAAATTATTGTTAATAAAGATGATAAAAATATTGATTTTTTCATAGAGAAAAAATAATGCATGATAAATGGAAAAAATCGTGAAATAGATAAAATTTCATTATATAGACAAAAATATTTATTAATAATTTAAATTAAGATTTAGAATGCATTATATATGTTATTATTTTTATTTCATAAATTAATATTTGTAAAACAAGTAATTAACACATAAATTAGAACATTACAAAATGAATATTTTATTTAATTTGATTAACATATCTCACTTATTAGCAAATAAATAATAAATCATATATATCGATTCAGAGCAACATACATAAAATAAAAATAAAACAAATGCATGGTACCAAAAATGTCATACTTGCTCAATATTAATCAACCAAATAATTGAAATTTGAGTTAATAATTGCATAAGAATCAATATCAATATTGTTCCAAAATAAAACTATATTAAAATTTAAACATTATATCTATAGGCTAACATAAGTTTTTGATAATGTATTATTTTAAATTGTTATAATGATGACTGTAAATTGAAACTGTAAACTTTTGGTAAAGTGACAAGCGATCGGTCATACAATTGATACCAAAGATAATATCATGTGTTCGATTCTCATTGATTATAAGAAGTGCAATGAAGATTGTTGAGTGCAATAATTGTCCTTGTCGTGTAAAACAATCAAACCATGACGTTTGATTGTTGTGCGCTTTAAAAGATTAATTTGAGTTGCATTATTATCGCCAGTTATAACTTTTGGTAAAGCAGCAAACTCTCGGTCCTCTATATTATTACAAATTATTAATAAAATCTTCTTTATTTATAGGACAACATCACTTCAAAATAATGCAAAATTTTAAAGGAACTAAATTAAAAATAATATACATTTATTCTCAAAATGGATAAGACAGTTGAAATACAAGATAAAATGTTAACATTTTTAATCAAAAACAATCAAAATTCGAGTAAAAATTTAGCAAAAAAAGTTATTTTAATAGTGGATTTCGAACAACTTAACATTAAATTAAAAATAGAAAAAACGTCCAATAACACATTGATTATACTCTTGCAAAAAAAAATTTCAGCATAATCCAACAAAAGAATCAAAGAATAAAGATATAAAAATAAAAATAATTGATAGAGAAAATAACACAAAAATTATTATCGAAGATTATGAGAAAATAATTTTTTTATAAATGTATTGTAAACGAAAAATTGTGAAAGAAAGAAAAAAATTGTTATGTAAACAAGAAAAGACGTTGTAATTTAATTTGAAATTTAGAATGCATTATTTGTATTATTATTATTTTCTCAAAACCAGTAGTTGTAAAATAATTTTTCAAAACTATATATTATTTGATATATTTTTTCTTAAATTTTATGTATTAAATATTTCACGACATCAAATTATATATTTTCATCTTTGTTAAAAAAATATATATTTTTTCCTTAATGTCTAATTTATACAAAATTATAGTATTTGTTACAATTATTATTTGCAACAACGTATATAAATTCAATTAGACTTGTAGCATATAAAATCTTTCAACAAAAATTCTTCGCACTCATTTTATAATACATGTTGTAAATATCATATTACATTGAATTTAATATTTATTAAATATCATGAAAATTATTAACTAACTGCATATTTATCTCTTCTCTTCTCATCTCAACTCATTTATTTAACAACGTTTATCGATAATAAAAAGCATTTCCACGTGCAACGCACGTCACTTTTACTAGTATATATAAATGTTGAAATTAAAAAAAATTATGAGATAGTCTTGCAATTAAAGCTAAAATCATTAAAAAAATTATGAGATAGTCTTGCAATTAATGAAGGAATATTAAATATAGCAAAATAAATAAGAATATGCATTTACTCTCAAAATAGAAAAAAAGTTGAAATAAAAGATGAAATGTAAACGTTTTTAATTAATGACATTTAAAATTCATTCAAAAATTTCAGCAACGAAAATATTAAAAGCAAAAGGAGATAATTAGATTTTTAAAAACAATAAATTAAAAAGAAAAGAGGATGTCCAACAATTACATCAATCATTAACGATATTGACATGCAAGTAATAGAAGACGATACATACCAGAATGTAGTTGGGAACGATGAAATTATTGTTATTTTTGTAACTAAAAATTTTTAGTAATAAAAAAAAATTAAGTCCAACGAAAAAATAAAATAATAATGATAGCAAAATGTAAATGATTGATGGAGAAACACATCATCACAAAAATTCTATTAAGATGATGTGTATATTGATTCTTTCATAGAGAAATAAAAAACGGATGGTAAATGGAAAAAAAAAAAGCGAGAGAAAAAAATTCAAAATATAACAGGAAAAAATAATTGCGCAATATTAAGGTTTAGAATGCATTATCTATATTATATTTGTTTTCCATAAATCAATAGTTACAAAATAAATAATCAACACATAAGGTAAGAAATTACAAAATAAATATTTAATTTAATTAACTTATCTCACTTATTAACAAATACTAAAAAAATAATATTTCTTGAAAGCATACATACATGAGTTAGAAAATAAGAAGAATTCATGATTAAAAAAAAACAGACCATATTTGCTCAAGAATAATCAAGAAAATAATAGAAAAACTAGCTGTAATAATTGCATATGTTTCAATATCAATATTGTGACAATGTAAAACTACATTAATGTAAGGCCCGGGATTAATTGAGTTAATCCAAAAATTATTTAATTTTAATTCGAGTATATTTAATTTGAGAATTTTGGAGTTTTGAATTAAATTCTAATATTCTTAAATTATTTAAGATTGAAATTGAATTAAAAAGGGTTGCCGAGAACCGATTTGCAAATAAGCAAGAATTGAGGGGCCAAAGTGAAAATAATTAAAAAAACTAGTGGACACTTGTTCTAATATGCCTTTGTACGTGTATTTGAGGATATTCATTCATCTCCTTCAGTTAAGAAAATCGACAACGTCTTCAAGATTCTTCTTCATCTTCTGAGTTTGATAATTTTTGATCCGTTCATCCGATTTCAATTCCGAAGATAGTTCCGGAATCCTTGCGAGAAGAGCTATAATTTGATGTAAGTATTATCTTGATTTAGATGAATTCGAAATTCTGAATATTGGCAGCAACCAGATATGAGCATGAATATATGTTCTTTATGCGTATCGATATATCGCAATTGAATCGAAGAACGGACAGCTGTTGAATTTGCTATGATTTTCCAGCTTCTACTCGAGATTTGTATGCTTCTACTATACTGGTTTATGATAGTTAAATACTGATATTTGTTGGCTAAGAGAGGAAGATTGATATATATTTTACGATATCGAAGTTGAACCGAAGAACAGCTGTCATTTGCAATTGCTACAGATTTTCAGCAGCTTATTATAAAGTTTTACCGTCTGAATATGTTGGTATATGATATATTCTGCTGGTTTGAGGTCTATATGAAGTTTATAGGATTGATAGAATTGATAGAAATGAGTTACGATTGCCAAATTTTCATCGTTAATGTCGTTGAGTCAAGAATTGATTTGATTTGTGATATCTTTGATTGAGTTGGACATTGAGGAGTTTCTTGCTGATGTTCTTGCATATATATGATGTGTTTTCAGATTGAAAACAGGAGACATTGAGCTCGGAAAGTTCAGCTTCGAATCGATAGAAGTTTGATCAAGGTTTGTGACTTCTAGCCTTGGAGAAAGAATTGAGTCTTGAGCAGATTTTTTTGACAAGAGACAGGTTGTGTTGTGTGTGCAGATTTTGAAGAGTTGAATAGCTTGAAACCAAAATTGAAGGTATAAGACAACATTTAAAGAAAGAGCTTGCACACTCAATATGAATCTATTGAGTATTCCTTTCTAAAATCACATACTTTGCGCTTCTATGTTGATAGTTGCTTATATACTTACTTGCTTGATTTAGCTTGTGTTGTTGGTCTTTACTTTACGCGTTTGAGTTTTGTTGCATTCATATTGGGCCAACTTTTTTTCGAGTTTTGAGGGCTGAGTTGCCAATACGAGATGATAGGATGTTTGGACGTATATTGAGGAGATTAGGTGATTGAGTCATCCCTAACGTTTGACGGCTAGGTGATTGAGTTATCCCTAACATTTGACGCTCAATATAGTGAACTAAAGTCCGGGAATAAACACTCAACGTCACCTCGAATGGAGAGTAGGTGGATGGGTTGACGTGTTTCTTTCCCAGGGATCCCAAAAAGAGAACCGATACCGATATGATAATCGATTTTTAAATCATGCATTACTTTCGATTGAAATAGATGAGTTTCTACTATTTTGATTAAGTTAAATGCATGATTGTTTGAAGAGTTGATATTGATTTGATATGAGTTTATGATATTTACAGCATGTCTTGCTTGAATATAACGTTTGCAACTTGATTTATAGCATGTTGAGTTAATATGCCTTAAGTTGTCTTGAGTCTTATTTGTTGAATGACTGTTAATATGCTTATAGTTGAATTACTTGAGTTTATGCATGTTTATGTTGTTTTATACTGGAATTAAATTTTCACCGGAGTCTCTCCGGCTATTGTCTTGTTTGTATGTGTGCATGACAATAGGTGGGACTGGAACGACTCCGGGAAGACCGTGAAGAATCGAGACTTGAGAGATTAGAGTGATGATCCGGTGTAGATGTCTTTATGCTGTCAAATTTTTATTGGTTCAAGAACATTGATCTTGTAGTTGATAGACTTGAACTTTTGGTTTAGAGATTCTATTACTTTGATATGAATAACACTTGATCTTATTATGTTATTTTATAGCAATGGCAATATAGTTGTTATGTTGTAAGTTTGATGTTGTTTCTTGGACTTGATATAGCTTGTAGATGGATCAAAGAAGCTAAGGATCAGCAGCTGAGTGTTGCGTGTTTTTTGCTCGCAAGCGCACGATGTCAAGTTATAATATATGAATTAAGTCCAAGTCGATTCCACGGAGAATGAATAAATGATATTATATCAAATATTTGAAACTAATAAAATCCTAATCCTATGTAGAGCTACGAAAATGGTTTGATTTTTATAAAACTAAAATTTGCAAGAAACAAAACTAAATAACCACGAGTTCACGAGAGAAAAATTCAATAAGCGAAGAATGCTAGAGGTTCGACTTCACTACACTGTTCACCACAATTTATTTCTAATGATTGTTCAATTATCAATTCTTCTAGTTTATTAGCCAAGAATCCATATTATTGTCTACTACCTCTCTCGAGTGTCAAGCAGAAATTCGTATTCAATAAAAAACTCAATATCTCTATCAAAGTTCAATTATTAAATCCGGTAAATAGCACAAGAATTCTTCTAATGACTTCTATGGAGTTATATGTCTCTCGAACAATATAAACATCAAAGATGTATTTTCCTATGTCGTATTCAAAATCTTCTCTCTCGAGTGATAGATTCTAAATAAAATATCATTCAATCTATGGCCAGTAAATTAAAAGCATTAAAATCAGGAAAACACAAATAAACTGTGCGAAGAATTCAAATATATAAATCAAAATATTTCAATCATGGTTTCCAGTCAAGATCCGTCTACCTCTAGACTAAGAAATTAGTTCATAACGCAATTCAAAATCAAATAAGACATGTTTTTCCAACAATCCATAAACTAAGAAAAATAGAGTTTAAAGAGAAACTTGAACGAATTAGAATGAAGCTTCTCCGTCGCCGGATGCCGCCGTCTTCTGTCTTCGTACCGAATTCTCAAGCTCTTGTGCAATCCTAAACTCTCAATCGTCGTCCTTATGCTCTGAATCCTCTCTAAACCCTCGTATCCTCCAGAATAAGTCATAAAATCCCTTTGAAAACTCGATTAAAGACTTTTCATATTTTTGGAGACTGCGCAGCGCTGGAGCGCTAATAACTCGGCGCTGGGGCGCTCAATTTTCGTATTTTATTTTTAAATGACATACGTCTAGCGCTGAAGCGCTAAAAAGACGGCGCTGGGGCACTCTGGACATGAATTTACGGGCGCTGGAGCGCTGGAAAACTAGAGCTGGGGCGCTACTTGTTCTTCCATTTCACCATCTGCGCAGCATTTTTGTAAAAATCATAACTTAAGTTCTAGCCGTCGGATCGAGCTGAAATTTTGACAGCAACTTTAAAACATCCTAACTTCAATTTGAACGGTGGAGATCGGATTTAGATGTCTGTAACATTCCCAGTAATTTTTTGAGGTTTGATGTCCCGTAATTCGGCTTTACGCTTCTTCTTGCTACTTTTCTTCAAATCCTTGCAACTCACAAAAACAACAACAAATACGCATAATATTCACTTGATACATCACAAAATCCAATTCAAATCATATATAAATTAAGTGCATAAAATGCACATATCACTGAGCTCGTTTATTTTTTTCTGGCCGCTTGGCTTGCGCACGGGCGAGCCCTGCTCGCGCGCGCGGCCAGGCCAAGCCATCGGGCTGCTGCCCCTTTGAGCTGCGCACGCGCGAGGTGTGATCCCCGCGCACGCACAGGTCTATTTAAAAAATAATAATTTTTAGGCTTTGGTTGCTTGATTGATTGCTTGGTTTTTATTCATGTATTTGGATTAAATGTTTTGATTTGAAAGATTAGTGCCCGGGTCGTCACAATTAAATACTATATTTATAAGCTTATATGAGTCATCGATAATGTCTTATTATAAACTGTTAATGTAGATATAAAATGATGATGAACATAAATGATGAAAATATTAAAATTCGGGGGTTACATTGTTCGAAAATATTGTAAATTTTTTTATTAGTTGCAATGTTAAAGATTATATTGATTCAATAACTAAACAATATGTAATAGTTTGTCTTTCAAATAGTATATATATTATCAATTATTATAAAATATACTTTATTTAAAGAACAACAACACTTCAATAAAAGGATGATAATGGACCGGGTCTAAATTTAGCCTTGTATTTAACCTGCCCCGGAGAGACGAGTTTAGACTCGTCCAAACGTGTTTACAAACAGCTCCGATTGGGTTTTCGCGTTTGGCCAAACCCACCATAGAAATTGCTATTAATAAAGATGAAAATAATATTTATTTTTTCATTAAAAAAAATAGTGCATGATAAATAGAAAAAAAAAATCATGAAATAGATGAAAAAAATTCAACATATAGAGGAAAAAATATTTATTAATAATTTAAAGGTTTAGAATGCATTATTATTATTATTATTATTATTATTATTATTATTATTATTATTATTATTATTATTATTATTACTACTACATAAATCAATACTCGTAAAACAAGTAATTAACACATAAATTAAAATATTACAAAATAAATATTTTATTTAATTTGATTAACATATCTCACTTATTAGTAAATACATAATAAACATATCGATTCAGAGCATACATACATAAGAAAGAAAATAAAACAAATGCATGGTACCAAACATATCATACTTGCTCAATATTAACCAACTAAATGATGGGAACTCGAGTTAATAATTGATTCTTTCACAGAAAAATAACAAACGTATGGTAAATGAAAAAAAAATGAGAGAGAAAAATTCAAAATATAAAAGGAAAAAATAATTGCGCAATAATTTAAATTAAGGTTTAGAATGCATTATCCATATTACATTTGTTTTTCATAAATCAATAGTCACAAAATAAATAATCAACACATGCAAAAGATAAGAAATTACAAAATAAATATGTAATTAACTTATCTCACTTATTAACAAATACAGAATAAATAATATTGATTGAAAGCATACATATATGAGTTAGTAAATAAGACGAATTCAAGATACGAAACAAACTATAATTACTCAAGATTAATCAAGAAAATAATAGAAAACTCTAATTGTAATAATTGCATATGTTTCAATATCAACATTGTGACAAGATAAAACTACATTAAATACTATATTTATAAGCTTACATGAGTTATTGATAATGTCTTATTCTAAACTGTTAATATATATATAAAATAATGAGGATCATAATGATAAAAATATTGAAACTCGGGGGGTTATATTGTTCAATAATATTGCAAATTTTTTTATTAGTTGCAATGTTAAATATTATATTGATTTCATAACTAAACATGTAATAGTTTTTCTTTCAAATAGTATATATATTACCAATTATTATAAAATATATTTTATTTAAAGAACGACAACACTTCAATAAAGAGATGATAATGGACTGGGTCTAAACTTAGTTTTGTATTAAACCCGCCCCGAAGAGACGAGTTTAGACTCGCCCAAACATGTTCAAAAACAGGTCCGGATGGGTTTTCGTGTTTGGCTAGACCCACCATATATATTGCTATTAATAAAGAGGATAAGAATATTGACTTTTTCATAAAGAAAAAATAATGCATGATAAATGGAAAAAAATCGTGAAAGAGATAAAAATTCAACATATAGAGGAAAAAATATTTATTAATAATTTAAATTAAGGCTTAAAATGCATTATATATATTATTATTATTATTATTATTATTATTATTATTATTATTATTATTATTATTATTATTATTATTATAATTATATAAACATAAATCAATCGTAAAACAAATAATTAACACATAAATTAGAACATTACAAAATAAATATTTTATTTAATTTGATTAACATATCTCACTTATTAGCAAATACATAATAAATCATATCGATTCAGAGCATACATACATAAGAAAGAAAATAAAACAAATACATGATACCCAACATGTCATATTTGCTCAATAAATCAACCAAATGATGGAAACTTGAGCTAATAATTGCATAAGAATTAATATCAATATTGTGCCAAAATAAAACTATATTAAACATTATATCTATAGGCTAACATGAGTTATTGATAATATATAATTTTAAATTGTTAATATATATAGGTATAGAATAACGAATTAACGATGACTGTAAGTGAAGAACATTGAAATTGTAAGCTTTTGGTAAAGTGACTAACGATCGGTCCTACAATTGGTATCAAAGCTAAGGTTACGAGTTTGATTCTCATTGATTACAAGGAGTTCAATTAAGATTGTTGAGTGTAATAATTGTCCTTGCTGGGTAAAACAAACGAACCATGACACTTGGCTGTTGTGCGGTTTAAAAGATTTGAGTTGCACTATTACCGTCAGTTATAGCTTTTAATAAAGCAGCAAGCGCTCGGTCCTGTATATTGTTACAAATTATTAATAAAATCTTATTTATTTATAGGACAACATCACTTCAATATATTACAAGATTTTAAAGACACTAAATAAAAAATATATACATTTATTCTCAAAATGGATAAGACTGTTGAAATACAAGACGAAATGTTAACATTTTTAATCAAAAACATTCAAAATTCGAGCAAAAATTTAGCAACAAAAATTATTGCAATAGTAAATTTCGAACAACTTAGCATGAAATTAAAAATAGAAAAACTGTCCAATAACAGATTGATTATTAAAGATATTGATTTACAAGTAATAGAAGATAATAACACAAGAATAGAGGTTGGAGACAATGAAATTATTTATACTTTTGCAAAGAATTATTTCAACATGATCCAACAAAATAATCAAAGAATAAAAACAGAAAAATAAAAATAATTGATAGAAAAAATATCACAAGAATTATTATCGAAGAAGATGAGAAAATTATTTTTTTAAGAATAAATAATGGATGACAAACGAAAAAATCGTGAAAGAAGAAAAAATGATTATGAGCAGAAAGAAAAAATGCTGTAATTTAATTTAAAGTTTAGAATGCATTATATTTATTATTATTATTTTCTCAAAATCAGTAGTGGTAAAATAAGTTTTCAACACTATGCATTTTTTGTTATATTTTTTTCTTAAATTTTATTTATTAAATATTTCATGACATCAAATTATATAATTTTCTCAGTGTTTAATTTATACAAAATTATAGTATTTGTTACAACCATTATTTGCAATAACGTCTATAAATTCAATTAGATTTGTAACATATAAAATATTTAAACTAAGATTCTTCACACTCATTTTATAAAAACTGTTGTAAATATCATGTTACATTGAATTTAATATTTACTAAAATATCTTGAAGATTATTAATTAATTGCATGTTTATCTCTTCTCATCTCAAATCATTTATTTACTAATATTTATCGATAATAAAAAGTGTTCCCATGTGCAACGCATGTGACCTTTACTAGTATATTAAAAAGTGTGAATATAACAGCAACAAATAAATAAACGCACACGAATAATTAAGCACAAGTACAAAGTACACGTGTAGTGCCTCAGAGAAAAAAACCTTCACTAAAAAAATTGTAAACTGTTTTACAAAACTTTAATACTAGTGAATAACATCAAAAATCAATTTTTCCAAAACAATTGAGAAAATAAATAATAAAAAACAACTCCCTTAAAAATATACTTAAAGCAGAATAATAAAAACAAAGGAGTTGGCCCTAGATGCCAAAACACAAGAGCAACAAGTCTTCGACTAATCTTCAAATGCTCTGAAATCTTCAAAGCATCTATGAACAATAAACTCAGCAACAACGGCTATAGAACGAGCTTCCAATATGATTCAAAGATCTTCTCAAATGTATGCTCAAGCTCTCTCTTCTGCTCTGGTATACGTTGAAGCTTTTTTTTCTATATATTAAACGTGAAAACTCTTCTTTCTAACTCCCTTGATTTTGTTTCCTTAATTTAAAAATTGAATGTACTTATAAGGAAATATTGATAATTTAGGAGATAAAAATATATTATGATAAATACATAATATCGCATATTAAACAATTAAGTAAATAAATCAATTGAGAACAAGATAATTCATATTTAAAATATCTCAATCAATTTAAAAACTTCAAGTCCAAAAAAAGAACAGACTTAAATAAATCTTTTAAAACTTACACAAGATTTTAGGAAATAAACATTCCCTTCAATCTTCCCCTTTTTGTCATTCTAGACAAGACACATTTAAACAATTCAGCACATATTCAACACATATCACAACTCCCCTTGAATTCGAGAATACATTCTCTCTCTTAGTCTAAGCACAGGTGTTATCAAGGATGTTACCAGCATCTTCTCACAACACTAAATTCCAATATTACCATAGAAATAAAAAAAAACTTAGAGCACATCAAATAGTCATAATAAAACAAACTAACATCAACATTGATTGTAAACAAATCAGAGCAAAAACACAAAACAAATTTGACCAAAATTTTAAAAAAAACATATGAGGTTCGAGAGAACTCAAACAAACTAAACACCCAAACTAAAACCGATTGCTCTCAGATGAGCCATCATTTTCTTTAGAAGCAACTTCTTCTCCCTTTTTTTTTTTTTTTTTGTCCAGAAGAGGTCCCAACACTAAGTAGATTTCTGTATTGAGTCAGTAGTTCTTCATATTAAGCAATATCTGCCTTGGCTTGGTTAATCTTCTGTTCAGCATGAAGCATCTGGGCTTGGATAGAACAGAATCCAATTGAAGAGTATAAGTGGATGATGTCACGCCCCGAAATCGGGCTTAGTTGACATCGGTATTATTTAACATTTTCAACATCAAATAACAAGCCTCGGAATATAATTTCCAGAAAATACCAGTATTTCATTCATAAACTAAAGCTAAATTATCTTTTATAAAGTCGAAATAAATTGTCTTATACAAAACATATTACGCAGCGGCTTAAACATTGAAACTACAATAACAGAGTCATATTCATTCACCAGCCCCAAAACTGGTCCTTCTCTTCAACCTCGAGCTCTTCTTCATTCTTATCTGAGATGGTGGTTCAAGGTGGGTGAGTGATATGTGTGTCACTCAGTAAATGAGGGAATATCCTAGGGGTGTTAATTTGGGTGGGTCAGGTGGGTTCGGGTCTGGACGACGAAAATAATTTTTTAAAAATTCTCAACCCGAACCTGACCCGAACCCAAACCAACCAAAAAATGTTCAACCCAAATCCAAACCCGACTAACCTGACTAACACGATCAACCCGAACCAACCCGATTTTTTAATTTTAATTTTTATTTTTTAAATAAAATAATTAAATAAAAATTCATAATAATAATAATAATAATAATAATATTTAATTTAATCACATAATAACAAAATCTAAGTTTATATATAATTTAAATTTGAAATTCTAGTTGTAGAAAATTTAAAGTATACTTACTAAAAAAAATAAAAATTTTAGAAAACAAACATGAAATAACGAAAATCTATTATATTAATACACAATAAAAAAAATTTCAAACTTAAAATATATAAAAATGTAGCAAATCTTTCCTAATTTTATATAAAAATAATAATAATAAAAATTTTCGGGTCATCTCGGTTGGGTTGACCCGAAGCCAACCCAAACCCGATTAATTTTTTTGAGTTAGCTTTCGAGTCAATCTGATTTGACCCAAACCCAAAAACCCCCAAATCTAACCCGATATTTTTCGGATCGATTCATGTCGGGTTGGCGGGTTGGGTTGAGTTTTGACACCCCTAGAATATCCCGCATAAAAACGTTTCTAGAATTATGCATTCATTCACAACTGAATTGACCATTCTTATATTTTCATAAAAAAAACAAAGTTCAGGACATGCACCGATTTAAAATTAATGAATTTCGTGTCTTACTAGTACCAGCCCCTCATATGTTTATCTTCTTAAGGGTGATGAATCAGAACATAACAGAACAAAAACAAGAGTTCAAAATATATATTCCAATCAGTGAAGTAACGAAAATCAGAGATTTCAGAAGTTCAGTCAATTATCATGTATTTAAACTTGCTGGAATATAATCTTATTCATGGAATTTGCTTTAAAGCCGAAAGCCCACTTACTGTAGTTTGCTAGACTGAATTTTGGGTTGCTCAACTGCTCTGAACTCTTCTGCTCAACTAAGTTCTCTAGCTCGAATTTTCAAAGTGTTTCCTTATAATTTCATGTGTGAGATTTTAGAAATCTAAGTGTCTATTTATAAGGAGAAATATGACTTATACATTTCCCCATAAAAAGCTTAGGACTTTGTGTGGAAGATTTCAGACATCTTAAATGCCATTTATGAGGGAAAACATGAATGTTGCGCTTCCCATGAATATCATGATGTTTTTGCAACTTTGGAATTTCAGTTTAGCTATTTAAAAATTTTGCAGCTAGACTGATCTTAGACCAGTTGGCTAACTTAAGTATTGGTGCTCAACTGAACTTCGAATTTTTCGGGTCTTCACAGGCGGTATTGGTATAAATTAAAACTAACAGGTTTAGTGTTGCCAAAATTTGCCACAACATCTGGAACAACATATTGCACAACATTGGAATCTATCCAGGTAGATCTATTTTTCTGTCACCTCTAAGAAGAGCAGGTGCAAGCTTCAGTACTTCCACATCAGCAGAGAGAGGCTCATCATCATCTTTCTCGAAGCCTTGAGACACCAGCATAGCATAGATCAGGGATGGAAATGGAAGCTTATAGGAGACCAAACCACAATCTGCATACTGCATGACTGTATTGAACATAAGTCTCCCAAATTAAATTTACCGCCAGTCCCGACAACAAATATCACACCAGCTTGTTGTTTGGTAACACTTGTGGAGTTGGTGGATTGTGTTCAAGTATTCACTGCAGTCTTGTGAAGAACAGAGTACAGAGAGGTAAGGTTTGTCGCAGAAAATTTGTGTGGATGAGCAAGAAAGTTGGTTACACGGCCACCCGTGATGATAGAGGTCATCTCATCCAAAGAGGGCTGAGCAGCATCATCCACATTAGGTGAATGAAAAAACCATTAATCACAGCAGGACTAAAATTGAAAATTTGACCCCTCACATAAACCTTTGTATATTTAGCATATAAGAGTCCTTCACAGCAGCAGTCAAATTACAATAGAATTCTAACACATGCTTTTTACAAAACAGAGCAACTAGTCAACATGTTCCTGAGTTGGAAAAACTTCACCATATTCTGAGCATTGTAGGATTCTAGATCAATGTTACGCTCTTCAAAGAACTCACGATTGGCATAATGTTTCCAATCGTCTACAATACTCTGTGTATAAAAAAAAGAAGAAAAATACTGACTCACCAAGTATTCCTCATCGAGAGTGTTGTCATGAATGTCAGCAACATCTAAAGAAACATCTGCCTCAGAGGCAGATGCCTCAGATTCTTCTTTATCATCAAATGTGTCACTGGAATCATTAGAGTCATAGGAAGAGTTATTTGAATCTTGTGGACGGTTATCAGCAAACTCCTGGAACATCTCTTCATCGGGTTTGTCGTCAGAAGCAGAAAAAGATGCAGCAGAATTTTGTGTCTTATTGTGCTTCAAATCAGCCATAAAAGATATGGAGGCTTCCTCGTCATCAGAAAAGACAAGCGTGGGATTACCAGAAACAGTTGTAGTAGGAGAAGATAACCCAGAAACTTCCTCATAAAAATTTGAATCATCATGAGATTCTTTCTCAGTAGTTTTCTCATCAGGAACAACAAGAACATCAGGAACAATAGAGCTCGGTTGTCCTTTAGGGTGAGCCACCAACTCAAAATCTTCATCATCAATGTCATCACCAGAAGAGCACCCCTTGTTCACTACAGAAGGACAGGAGGGTTATCCCTTGCCTCTAAATCGTTTTGACGGTGTGAGAACAAGATCATACCCAGCCTGTCGTTTGGAACAATGATTCAGCGGCTTTGGGGGAAAAAATTTCTTGAGAAGAGATAAATCTAGTAGATTCTCCACATCCAGTGCACTATTGTGCCTGTACATCTTTTGAGATGAGCCAGTAGGGTCGCTCAGCCCTGTTTGGACATTTGATGTTGAAGGCCTCGCATACCAATGGGTCTAACCGACACTGACATCGAGTGATCCCAGGTCCACGTCCAATTTGGAGTGAGTGGTCGCACACAATGGTTTGATTCCCCGATGTGACGAGCTCATATCCTAGGCGTCAGTTTGAGCAATTTGGATACAGTATCTCCCAGATACAGATACCCTGACATTTCATCAGGCATGCATCATGTTTTTATTTACCCGGATTAGCGTATTGAGCTTTAGCGCTCACGTCCAATATTTTATGTGTTTTCTAGACACCCCATTTGACGGGGCAGTTACAGGTGTTCCATCAGGATTTGGGGATTAGATGGTGATCAAGCTAAAGCTGCTGGAAAAGTAGCTAGGCTATTTAATTTCTTCAATTGGGTTGTATTATTATTATTGAATTTTACCGGTTTTATTTTTCCAGTTTAGAGATTATTTAAGTTTTTGTAGTTTAACACTGATTATTGTATATTGCATGCTTAATTAAGCTTTAATCTTTGATTAGTAGTGGATCCGGGTTGGGTCGCTACATGTATTATTTTGTCAAATTATACTACGTTATGTCAAGTCATGATATGTTCAAAATTTGTTATGAATTATGATATGTTGTGTTATATCATGATGAGATTTGCAATGATTAAAGTTTTATATTATGTTGGGATGAAATCCAAGTATGGTTTTTTTGTTTAAATAAAATATATGTATATGTATATGATCGATCGGCCCCCACTTGCTGAGCGACACCCAGATCGCTAACCCCTTACTTTTCCCTCCCAGATGTCAAAGAGGATTTAGATGATAAAGAGCAGGACATATTTTGGGGATGATAAAGAGAATGCTGGTTTTTAGTTCATTGTTTAAATTCTGGAATTTATCATTTTAGTATTCTGTTTTAATTGATGTAAGGAACGCATCTACAAGTTTCGCTAGTATTTGCGATTTTATGTTCTGTTTAAGGATTGTTGAGTTTTAAGACTATATATTTTGGGATTTATTTATGAAATAGACTGGTTTGGTATAGACTGTACTATAAGGCTTGTTGTTTTATATTTTTTTTTATAAATTTGAAACAACGTCGGTGACACGTCTCGGACTCGGGGCATGACATTGAAGTTGTATCTTTGCCGCTAGGTTCATAATTCGGTTGGAAATTCCTTAGAAAATTTTTGACGTTTTCTCAAAGTGAGCCAAAAGCCCAATGCAATTTTCTCCGAAATCACGTTTTTTCCGTTTTGGAAAAGTTTCCAGGAGCTTATAACTTCACCTAGGAAATTCGAAATCCAATTCCGTGAACTCTCCCACGACACCCTTGACTTGTACTTTTTCCACATATAGAAATCTCAAAAATTTCCATTTTTAGAAAATTTTCTCAAAAACCTCGTTCGATACATTATTGTACTGAATTGATAATATAACTGTTATATTGATCTAAGTTGCAGTGTTAATGATATTTTGAATTTCTTCCTTCGATTTATTCAAAGAAATGACTCCCAGAACACATGTTGATATTCCTCTTAGCATGTCGCGACTAGCCTCTGAACTCCAGAAATTGGTGATCAGACATCTAATGATGAAGCTGGAAGAGGAAAGGTTGATGAAACTTGTCATGCAAGAGGGAAGAAAGTACCTGGAAAACAAAATAAAAACTGCAAGCTCAAAAGAATGTTAGAGCTGCTCAGCTTACCATCTCACAGCTTTCTGAGGTTAGCTTCAACCTCACAAAGCAAGCTGAAAAATTGAAGGAGCAAAAACAGCAAGTTGTGGACGAATTCGCACAGTACCGTCAGCAGGCTAATGCTCGTATACAACAACTTGAAGGCAATAATCATACTCTGTATGAGAAGAATGTCTCATTGCTTCAAGTGATCCAAGGGTTGCAACATGAGGCTAGGCTAGATTAGTCGAGTGTTTTGAGACATTGTTTGATTTCCATTCTGCTATTTACCTTTATCGTGTCATTTTGGAACTTCTTGTCATTTTTCTCAGTGTAGTGACCCTTCATGGAATCACCTACTAACTGGAAACTAATAGCATGCAATAACTTAATAAAGCAAAATGCTTAACAGAGTAAAACGTGCGAAAACAAAATCCATAAATTACATATCAGCTTAGTAATATATATCCAGGCTTATTACTGTAGTGATACCACCATATCAAAAACTTAAAAGTAAACATTATATAGCTATATCGAATCCTGTTGTATAATAAACTACTCAAGGCTCCTGCTCCCTAGTCCTGCCTTGAACTACCAGCTCTGTCCATGCTGCTACCTACCCCGTGAAATATGGTGTCCAAGATAACAATAGGACGTTAGCGCTAACGCCCAGTACATAAACATGAGTAAACATATGAATATGATGCATGCAACATGATGACTAGTAAAAGGCCATCTGAAAAATCATGCTCAGTACCGGCGCCACATGAGTGTTGCCACCGCACGGATCAACCTCTTGGTGCAACCACACTCGTCTAGTACACCAGAGTAGTCAGACATACATGTCCCTGCCGTCGCGGTACTCTCAGTGACAGACTATCGAGTATAGAGTAGAGCGGCTCTATAATCAGGTATAACAAGGTATAGGCTCAACGTGTATATGCACATGACATATGAATATGGAAAAAGGTAAATCATATATCATGCCAAATAAATGCAAAATATAAACATGTATACTCGCTGGCAATCTCAGTCAATGTGTACGTACCTCTAGGCTAATTCAAGTATAGTAGGATCCTAGGTTCCAAGCCTATATTCAAAAGTTCACCGTATCACTACACAAGTTCTATAAGACTTAACTAAGCTAATAAGTACTCCCAAAACTTAAATAGATTCCCGGACCATACCTTCGTCCGTATATAGCCCTTTGGATTCGCTGGTCCCGGATGACTATAACCACACCTTGGTTATTCCAGAACCTCGATTATAACCGATAAGGCCCTCAAGTGTATAACTCACACTATATAACTGGAGAAGGAAACCCAAAAATTTGTAATTCAAATTGAAATTGAACGAGTCCTATTTATAGGAAAATTTCTGGTCGAGTTCGGGCCCTCCGAACTGGGGTTCGGATCGTCCGATCCAACTCACTGCCTGCATGCGAGACACGTCAAGTTCGGACCGTCCGATCACCACTTCTGGTCGTCCAAAGTGTCCTAAATTCGACACTTGTCAAAAACCATGGCTGAGTAATCCTGCCTACTTGGCACAGGTGAAGTTCAGGCCGTCCGATCCTACTTTGGATCGTCCGAACTTGCCTTAACTCTGATGTCAATAAGCTCACCTTCGGAGCCCCTGGTGTGCTGAGTTCGGGCCGTCCGAAGTCCTCTTTGGACCGTCCGAACTGGCTCAGAAAATGAAAATCCAATTCTTGATTCTGAAGTCCGATTAAACCCCGGTATTTGTTAATTACCAATCCTAAATCATGTTTAACATATTATTATCTTAAAAAAGAATCTGGGTTACTACATTCTTCCCGCCTTTAGATATTTCGTCCGCGAAATAAAATCTAAAGACAAATCAAGATAACAATATGAAACATCAAACCATGTTTTATTACAACAACTGTAATTACATCTTTACATGGTAATCAAAAGTACAAAGCAAATAACTCAGGATATTCAGCTCGCATATAGCTCTCGGTTTCCCAACTTGCTTCTTTAACGCCTCGGCGCTGCCACTGTACCATCACAAGTGGTATAGTCTTGTTCCGAAGAATTTTCTCCTTCCTGTCTAGGATACGGAGTGGTCGTTCAAAAAAATACAGATTTGGTTCTAGCTGAATATCAGTATGCTAGATAATATGAGATTCATCAGCTATGTACTGTCGAAGTAACGACACATGAAAAACATTATGTATACTGGAAAGAGATGGAGGTAACGCCAAACGATATGCAATATCTCCAATCTTCTCC
The DNA here is from genome assembly GCF_033568475.1 of Henckelia pumila. Classification (NCBI taxonomy): domain Eukaryota; kingdom Viridiplantae; phylum Streptophyta; class Magnoliopsida; order Lamiales; family Gesneriaceae; genus Henckelia; species Henckelia pumila. Next base: position 121,201,864 of record NC_133120.1, read on the forward strand.
AGTATCTGGAAAGGCCCAATGAAACGAGATGATAACTTACCTTTCACACCAAACCTCATCACCTTCCTAAAAGGTGACACTCGTAGGAACACATATTCACCAGGCTCAAACTGAAGTGGCCTGCCGTGAATATTAGCATAACTGGCTTGTCTATCTTGAGCAGTTTTGATTCTTCTCTTGATCAAATCTACCTTGTCTACAATCTGTTGCACCAACTCATGACCCTCGACTTGACGTTCCCCGACTTCATCCCAGAATAACGGAGTACGACATCGTCGACCATAAAATGCCTCGAAGGGTGCCATATCAATACTACGATGATAACTGTTATTGTAGGCAAATTCAATCAAAGGTAATTGATTATGCCAAGATAAACCAAAATCCATGACAGAAGAACGTAGCATATCCTCCAACATACGAATCGTCCGCTCTGACTGCCCGTTAGTCTCCGGATGATATGCAGTGCTCAAACTTAGAGTGGTACCCAACGCTTGCTGAAAACTAACCCAGAAACGTGAGGTAAATCGCGGGTCTCTATCACTGACTATGCTCACTGGAATCCCATGCAATCGCACTATCTCCTGGATGTATAAACGTGTCATGCGATCATACGAATATTCGCGGTTGTAAGGAATAAAGTGAAACGTCCTAAAACTTCTACTGAATTTTTTTTTTTTAAACTCTCTAACTATAACATAATTAATATAAATATATATATGTCCATACATATATATATATATATATCATACTTAAAAATAACTTCACTTAATTTAAAATACAAATACACAAAAAAATAAAATAAAAGTACACGCATGCAATTAAATACTTAAAATAAATTAATAAATAATAATTTATAAGAATGCCGTAATAAAATTCCTAAATAATATTTCTTTCACAAAAATTCATGAAAACTTAGAAAATAAATACTCAAATCTAAATTCCATGCACATACTGAAAATCTATAATAATAAAAAATATGTGGAAATAAACATTCTACTCTCAAAACATCAATATCATAAATGAGCTATGGTCACGGGTACTAGCTGCCTGGATACTCATACGCCCTCGCCGCCAGTCGGGAACACATTATCCATATTGACATTTTGCTCACCTGCACCATTTAAATTTAGTGAGCCTAGAGGCTCAGCACGTTCTATCCTTACATAACAAAATGAAACCACACACAAGCACAGATCATATAAAATACATGAATATAAATATACGTGCATGATCTTAAAATTATATGCATATAAACATAAATAAATAATCATACTGCTAAATCATCATGCTATAGCATAATTCATCATACTTTATAATTTTCGTAAAAATAACATATCATGATTTCTTAGTTCTCAACAGGTCGTATCCATGTCGGTGGCATCATACTAAGCGATTGATCAATCTATAAACCAACGTACGTGGCGATGGGGTTTCCACCTCTGTGCTGCCCAGGAGCGGATCCAGGATTTCGGTTTTGGGGGGGCCGCCTACAAGCTAGGCATAAGAATAAAAAATAAAATAAAAATTACAGTATCAATTATATTCAGCTAATTAAGCATCAACTGCATATTTCAAACAAAATATTTGTACATTAAAGAAATTCGACGTTCATTAGAATTTTTTAAAGTTTTCGATTATAATATCAACACAAAAAATTTTAGAAATTTTTCTTTCAATACATATCATCAAAGCATCAAAGAGAAAATCGTTCTTCATTTTACTATGAAACCTAGTTTAATTTGTTAATATACATGTCTGAGAATGACTCTCTAAAACCAAGATCCTAGATCTATATTGTTTCTCATTCTCTTTAATTTATTTGAAATATGTAAATTGGTAAATAAATTTTAAAGTTTATTCTTATTTAATGAATATTTATATAGTGTAAAAATTTATTGAAAGTAATCTATATATTTAATGAAAATCTCAATTAAATATGAGCGTATTCATAAAAAAAAGTGGAAAATATTATTAATTATCGTAGAAGTCTATATATTTTTGGAAAAAAAATGAAAAAGTGATTAGATATGAAACAAATAGAGTGTGTAATTTTAGAGGATAAATTTTAAATATATCAATAAATATACAAATATTTAAGATATTTGGAGTTGTTTTTTCGATTAATATGATATCTTCTTCCATTTTATTTGTTATTATAATGTCATTTTATTTTATATAATTTTAGAGAATAAATTTTAAAAATTTCAATAAAAAAAATTTATCAGTAATTTAAAAATAATAATAATTTAGATAAAGAAGAAGAGGGAAATGATAGGAAAATAAATTACGAATGAGTGAGAGAGAAGGAAAATGGAAAATTAAAGATAGAATAAGAAGGAAAAAATAAAATAAAATTCAAACAAGAGTTTGTGTGAGAGTAGGGATGTAAACGAGCCGAGCCGAGCTTTTGAATGTTCAAGCTCAGTTCATTTATAAACGAGCCGAGCCCGAGCTTATTTAACGAATATATTCTTGGCTCACGAGCTTATCCAAGCTTTTATCGAGCCTAAACGAGCTTAATATATTTAAATTATAAATTTAAATATTCATTAAATTAATTAAAAAATAAATTATATATTTGAAAAAATATAATATTATTATTAAAATTTGTAATTTTATTCTAATAAACTAATTTTTATAGATTTTTCAATATTTTTCATAAGTAAAGTGTAAATTTATAAATTAAATAGCAATACTATTATTTTTTCATCTAAGAGATTACTTACGAGCTTGTTAACGAGCATGTTCACGAGCTAACGAGCCGAATATTGTAAAGTTCGAGCTTGGTTCGTTTGCCTTAACGAGCCTCATTAAACGAGCTCGAACGAGCTTTTAACGAGCTGAGACACGAACTGTTCGCGAACTGTTCGTCTCATTTACATCTCTATGTGAGAGAGGAGGAAAACGGAAAACATAAGAGAGAATAAGAGGGAAAAAAGCAAAAAGAAAATTAGAAATGAGAGCCGGTAGAATCGAACGCTGACAGACTAATACATGATGGAGCTTTTTGCCATTAAGCTACGTGACACCCTTCACTTCAACTTCCATAAAAATATATTTTTCTTAACATGCATTTAAACTTATCATAAAAATTCTTACATGATGCATGAACATAAAAATTCTGTTTATTTCTTTATTTCATGAAAATTTGTCCGTAAATATATATTTAATTTATTTTGTTAAAAATCATACTTATATACCTAATAAAAATGCATGCATGAATTAAATATATATTTACGAACATTTATTTTTGCAAGGAATTGTTCGAGCTGCTGACCACTAGACTTAAACTCAAAAATTCTTAAGCTGGCCAAAAAACCCAAAAGCCCAACCTGACCTGGCCCATTAAGCCTCGTGGGCCCAAGACCCATTAAAAACTAATGGGCTCGCTTAAAACATAATTTAATCCCATTAACTAATTAACTTAAAGTTGAATTAATAAAATTATTAACTAACCATTAACTTATAAATTAGACCGATAAAATTACTAAATCCGACACAACTTCGCCCAATAATTCTCATGGATCACACGGCCCATGACAAATTAGTGGGCTCACCTTCATAATTAATAAAGCCCATTAAATTAGTCCTATTAATTAATTAATCAAGCCCAACCCATTAATTAATTACTTAAACTCTTAGTTAATTAAAAATAAAAGTACCCAAACCCAAATAAAAAAATCTAGACTCGGACTAAAAATATTTGACCCATCATTTTATATCCGACCCAGACCCGAACCCAAGACCCAAGCCTGGCCAACCTAAAAACCCATAACCCGAAACCCAAAATAAAATAAAAAAAAAAAAAAGAAACCCAATTTCCCAACCCATCACGTACAGACTTCCCCCCCCCTCCCCCCCATGTTCTTTACTTCGGCCATGTACCAGCAGGATTTATGGCCTGCTGCCGGCCAGCTCCGGCTGCAGAATGGCCGAAGCTCCACCGCCCAGACGTAGCCCACGTCTGGGCGGTTCCAATGAGCCAAGCCTCGCCCTGAACCGAACCCTACACCGCCCTAGTGACCCACGATTCGGGAATCCCGAAACTGCCGCGATTTGCTACTCAACCCTTACCAGCTTCGACCTTGACCCAATACAACCCAAACCGAGCATCCCGAACCCCTCTCCCCCGTGGACCTGCTGCTTGACTCACGACGAGCCACTCTTAGGACTGAACCATCATGCCAAAATGACCCTAAGGGACCCTACTAGACCCAAGACCTAAGAGGCAGCAGACTCGAACAGATCATGGCCATAAACATGCAGAAACCGAGACATATATGCATAAAAACGTGAAAAACAAGCATGAACTATGAAAAATGTCATTCAAATCTGAAACACATGCAATAATCTCATCATTCATCTTAAAAATAGTTTAATATAATCTAAATGGTGTTCAAGAATGGAAATCAAACGTGCCTTGATGAATATTTGCAAGAAACGACGTCTAAATCGTGCATACGGCTTTCCGGGACGAACGGATCTTCAAACTAATTTAAAAACCTTGAAGATTCGGCTATGGGGTCTAGTGTTGCTGCTCTAAAAACGTGGGAGAGGAGAAGGAAGAAGGAGGAGGCGGCTAGGTAGAGAGAAACGTGAATATGGTAGATTTTTAAAATAATCTAGGTTTAATAAATAAATAGATAATTAGGATAATTAAATACTCAAATTTTAAACTTTTAATAAAATACATTCTAATTTGCTAAAACTAAGTAAATCCCGAAATTATAAATAATTGAATTTTTAAAGCTTAATAAAAATCATTAAAATGACTTATTTTGGGTAAAAACGGACATATAAATATACATATATATAAATCCTATAATTTTCTTAAAATCTTATCTTAAAATAATATTTTAAGGCTCCTAAAAATCTCATAAAATATTTTGGATGAAAACTAACATCTCGTCCGTCCACGGTCCCGCCTTCGCGATCATAAAATAATTTTTTTCTCAAATAAATTCATAAATCACGTCATACAGATTTAAACGCCGAAAAAAATGTTTAAAACATGCAAATAAATCCCATAATTCACATAATAACTCATAAAAACAATTTAATACATTTTCACTTTATTTTAAAATCATTAAATCTCCTAGTTATGCATGCGGATTTACGTGACAAATTTCTGGGCGTTACAATTCTCTCCCCTTTAAATGGAATTTCGTCCTCGAAATTTGGATTTAACTTAGTCTTCTAATAACAAATGACTAAAAATTTTCCAGAACTAATTTTCTAACTTAAATCCCAAAAACATAACTTAATTTGCAAATCTAAAATTCAACTTAAATATTAAAAATTCTAACTTGTCAAACTTAAATATACAATTCATAACTTAATCTACAAATCTAAATGTCAAACTTACATCTCATAATTATCAAACTTAGTTTTCTAAACATATATCATTCTATTAATCATCGTGTGTAACACGTCTTAGAGGCATTATGAAATTTCCATAAATTCTCCCACGTAATCGCATTGCATAACTAAATGTTTTTAACTTTAAGACTGTCATTTCTTCAAATTCTCATTTCATACATCATTAAAGCATAAGTCATGCGTCCCATGCATAAAACATAATTTAAAACATTTAAAACTTACAAACTGGCAGTGCGGCTTCTAAGCTCCGAGAAGCAGGCTAGTCACCTTCAAGGACCATGGCTCTGAAACCAAATGAAACGTCCTAAAACTTCTACTGAATTTTTTTTAAAAAACTCTCTAACTATAACATAATGAATATAAATATATATATGCCCATACATATATATATCATACTTAAAAATAACTTCACTTAATTTAAAATACAAATACACAAAAAAATACAATAAAATTACACACATGCAATTAAATACTTAAATAAATTACTAAATAATAATTTATAAGTATGCCATAATAAAATTCCTAAATAATATTTCTTTCACAAAAATTCATGAAAACTTAGAAAATAAATACTCAAATCTAAATTCCATGCACATACTGAAAATCTATAATAATAAAACATATGCAGAAATAAACATTCTACTCTCAAAACATCAATATCATAAATGAGCTATGGTCACGGGTACTAGCTGCCTGAATACTCATACGCCATCGCCGCCAGTCGGGAACACATTATCCTTATTGACATTTTGCTCACCTGCACCATTTAAATCTAGTGAGCCTAGAGGCTCAGCACGTTCTATCCTTACATAACAAAATGAAACCACACACAAGAACACATCACATAAAATACATGAATAT